>NC_083643.1:19242974-19579224 GCF_963576545.1 Limanda limanda
AGATACTAAACTCCTACATTTGTCAGGACTTCAAACACCTTTTCATTGCACAATATCTTACATGGTGTAAATATAAAAAAATGAAAAAAATAAAATAATACAAAAATAAAAAATACATATAAAAAAATAAAATTAAAAAAACTAAATGAGTGCGCAGTACACTTCTTACTGTTTCTCCAGGGTGTCATCTGAGAGAACTGTATCTGAGCTTCAGATAACTGTATCTGAGCTTCAACCATCTGAGCGTAAATACTCTGTCTGGATCGGAGGCTCCATCCTGGCTTCCCTGTCCACCTTCCAGCAGATGTGGATCAGCAAGCAGGAGTACGATGAGTCCGGCCCCTCCATCGTCCACCACAAATGCTTCTAAACAGACTGTTCCTCCTCTCCCTCCCCAACCAAACGCCCAACAACTTCAGCTCTGTGCAAAACAACCACACCACACATCTCTCATACACACTCAGGCGCAGAGCCTAGATGACCAACTCATTGGCATGGCTTCCGTTATTTTTGGCGCTTGACTCAGGATTTTAAAACTGGAACGATGGAGACAGTAATGTTCGGCTAGGTTTAAAAAGAAACAGCACCCCAAGGTTCTGCAGTTGCATCTGGGAACTTAAAAATGTACATTTGTTTTTTTTCTTTTAGTTTTATAGAGCACTGACTGTCTGTCAGTGCTCTAATAAAAGTACATTTGTACACGTAAGGGCACCTAAATTAACAATTTTGGCCAAAGCAACCATTCAAATTCTTAAAAAGTTCATCATAAGGGCTACTGACTAGAGACTTTATAATATTTATTGTGTTGTATGATAAAGTAGTTGCAGGAATGTAGCTCTGATCTAGGAATCTACATTCAGACTTGAACTTTTAGAGCTAACTTTACAATTTTTTTTGTTAACAATAAAAGTGACTCAGACCCTGTCACTGTAGTTGGAAGGTTTGAGAGAAGATAATATCAAACCTAATGATTAATGTTCTGCATCACAAGTTTAACTCTTGTCAAATCAACTGAGGTTAGATCAGGGCTCCAATAGAGCAACACAAATTAATGACTCATTGAATTTCTGCCTTTGTTCATACCTAAAAAAAGAGTTATGACTGGCAGAGTGCAAAATAAGATGCTCCTTGTGAGACTTCATTAAAGCTTTCAATGTTTTCATTAGCTGCTTTCAGACATGCACTGAACTCTGGATAATCTCCTGAAATTATCCAGAGGGGCTGTATGGGACAACACAAATGTCCGAGTAAGTTAATGCGGACATTCTCCCAAACTTTCTTGAAAAATGTGGGTGGGTGTGTAAAAACCTTTTCCAACACAAATGAAAAACAAACTCAGGAGGAAAAGAAATACTATACATGTAGAAGACGCAGACCAAGATGTGGAAAGATGATATTCCTTAGCTCTTGGTGATGAAGGCCCTACGCCGCTGTTAATGGGCTGTGTTGAAATTACTTGCCACCTCTCATTTGAACGCTTTGGACATTTTCTGGATAATGTCTGAAAAAGACCATGGTGGCCTCTTTATTGAAAACCCCAATATGTATTTTTTTCTCATTACTGCTCACTTTAAACCCGAGGCTCTACAATCTTACACATTGGAAAACAACAGGCAGGAATCTAATTGAATTTTTCTCAAATATGTGTTAATAAAGTTAATTCAACTTAAAATATCTGGTCTCTATTTTCAGAACATAAAAACTCTCCTGAATTGAAATGATGAGTTGCATGATTCGAAAACTAAATTAAGTGTGTTCAGATCATTAGGATTTCAACCAGTTTCCCAACATGCATTTCTTCAGTGAAAACTGTATAAAGATAGTTGGATTGTAGGAAATTGAGAGTATGAACACATGATCTTTTACAGAGTAACTGAACACCAGCTTTTCTTGCATTACCAAACTTTATTGCACATCAAAGCAACATGAGTGACACATGGTCCCAACGCTGCAACACAGTCGAGGACAAAACAGTCAGAGCAACATTTCACTCAGCTGATGTCACGTTTCGTCTCCAGCAAACAACAGTGAACGATCTCTGACTTCTAAAGCTAAATCTGAATCAGGATCTCTGTGCATTCGCCTGTGACACTACAGGGAGCAGTTGGTGGAGGTGGTGCTGGAGGTGGTGCTGAAACTGCAGAGTGGAAGTTGCTGATTTGCAGCTAGGGAGGTGCAGCTAAATTGCCCCCTGGTGGCCATCTAGATGTCCTGCAGGTCCTTCTGGATGTCCCACAGGGTGTTGGCACTGTCCTGCAGTTGGGCCACTTCGTCTTCTGTCAGGGTCATGTTGACCACGCTGGCCACGCCCCCGCTGTTCAGCACGCAGGGCAGACTCAGATACACCTGATCATCGATTCCATACATGCCCTGTCAATCAAAACACCACTGTGTGTGTGAGAGGGTTTTTAAAAAACCATTATCAATTTATGACAAAGGGGTTTTGGTTTAGAAGAACATTTTAAATCAATTGACCTGGTATGAGCATTAAAATCTAAATGTATGCAATTTCTTCTTATTATTAATAACAATAACAATAATATATGTACATTGTATTTTTCAAGATAAAGTGCTTTACAAGTGAAAAGAAAAAGTAATAGGGATTAAAAAGAGAAATTCTCCTTGTAGGACCAACCAATTGGGTGCGTGTGAACGTGCGTTACCTGCACCATGGTGGAGACTGGATGAATCCTGTTCATGTTCCTCATGAGGCTCTCTGTCAGGTCAGCTACACTCAGACCGATGGCCCAGTTAGTGTAACCCTTCAGTCGGATCACCTCATAAGCACTGAGACACACACAGAGACAACTTGACACACACAGAGACAACTTAACACACTCAAGACTTTTAACAGTTCATTATTCACTTATTACTGTTAGATTTGAAATCATATGAGAACATAACACTCAGAGGCGGATCGACTGCTGCTTTTTTCCTCTATACTGATCAATGAGATACAGTTGAAATTAATTTATTGACTTTTTAACTTGATTAATGTTGACCCATGAATATAAAAGGCAATTTTCAAATTGTATTTTCTGGAACAAGCACCTGATTTTCATAACAATGCTAATGTATACACATGACAGAGGACGACATGGATCAAATCATTAATGATCACTTTTGATCTCCCTTTGTTTTGATGTATGACAATTATTATTACTATATTCAATATAAGACGATAAAAAGTTAATGTGTAATACGATTGAATAGAGACAAATAATTGTTTGCGTTTTACTGGAGTAAAAGCCGATATATTAAAAATAAAATGCTAAAACATATACAGTGCTATATTCATGATCATTTAAAGTTTGGATTTAATTTGAGCTCATTATAATAACAAATTAATTAGGCATTAAACGTTGAAATCAAAACATCTTAATGTAAGTATTTTTTCACAATATTATAACGTTAATATTGAATGAAAATATGATCCACCTGAGTGGACTCTATGAAGTGAACTCTACCTGTCCACCACCATCTTGTGCGTCTCCTTCCAGTTCTCTTCGTCACAGTCGGTGCCGATGTCGGGGTTAAGCATCTGCAGGTTGACTCCGGCCACGTTTGTTCCGCTCCACACAGGCACTACAACACACGTACAGACCATCACACTCCTCTCACCAACTGGACATAGGACAGGGACTCTTCCTTTCTTTAGTTTGCTCACAGGTAAGTTAGAGCTATTAATTCTTACCACTAGTGTCTCCATGTTCTCCCAGGATCCACCCGTTGAAGCTGCTGGCGTGGATTCCCAGTTTCTCAGCCATCAGGAAGCGGAAGCGTGCCGAGTCCAGGTTGGTGCCGCTGCCGATGACGCGGTGCTTGGGGAGGCCGCTCAGTTTCCAGGTCACGTAGGTCAGCACGTCCACTGTTTGAACAGAGCTGTTAAAACATCATCCCTGTGTGAGACCCTAAGGACGAGTGAGGAAACGATGGGTGGACGGTACCTGGGTTAGAAACCACGATGATGATGCAGTCGGGGCTGTATCGGACAATCTGGGGGATGATGTGCTTGAAGATGTTGACGTTCCTCTGGACGAGGTTCAGCCTGCTCTCCCCCTCCTGCTGACGCACTCCGGCTGTCACCACCACGATGCGGGAGTTTGCTGTCACAGAGTAATCTGACGTAGGAGGAGAAAGAGACGGAGAAGAGGGTGATTGATGTATCCTGAGGTCATCAGGTCTTTTGAACATCAGCCTCTCTCTCTCAGGAGACCAAGCCTAGGTTGAACAAGCCTCAACTTGTGCCCTTGTTGCACTCTCCTACAGATTCGCGCTATAGATCCTCCCATGGCACGGACAGCTCCAGCAGCTCACTCACAGATTCCAATCATTTGTGTTTTACGATGATCAGCGAATCTCGTATGATGGGTAATATAAATAGTCCCGTTTGTAATTTTGACAGGTACAAAGAAGTGGTTTGAATGTGGCGGCCACTCGATACCTGAATTACTGGATTTAAACTTATTGCAGTATTTGGATATGAACTGACCTTTGTCTGCGACTATTGTTGGAGTTTTGAGGAAGAGGCTGCCATGCTGCAAGTCCATCATCTCCCCCTTCAGCTTGTCCTCCATCACGTCCACCAGGGCCAGCTCATCAGCCAGCTCCTGCACACACAGGAGGTCAGAGGCTGCATGACTCTGCTTCTCAACTATAAACTCATCCAGCAACATATCCACTTGTTACAGTTTGAGTAACTGGTTGAAGTTATATCAATGCATAAGATCAAGTTGTTAAATACATAAAGAACCTGACCCTCTGGCACACCCACTGCTCATTTGAAACTACAGATCTCTGCATACGGCCACATTATATTATATACAAATATTATATACTTTCTGCTGCGTTTTTTAGATGAAAATGCATAGTTTTTTAAAGCTATAAAACCAAATGACTTAAATATTATTTTACTGTAGGATGCTGAATTTAATATGAGACCAGAGGCCTAAGTCTGGCTAACTGATTAAATCAAAACCTGCTCAATAATATGTATATATTTACTTGTTTTCCTAATCTTGTATCTAGTTACGTTGCAAATATTGACCAGATTTTAATAAATAAAAATCTGCTGAGTGTTAAAAATTAGGTAAAGGGATTTGTCAATGTGATTTAATTTAGTTTTTATAGCTTTGGAACTATTGTATTTGCATTTCTTGAAATTAAGTAAAAAAGAAATTAAGGAAAATCAGTTTAGATCAGTACTTTATTGTCCCACTTCGAGTCATTTGGCTTAAGTAGCAAGCAGCTAAATAAGGTACAATATACCTTCTCTCTGTATGAGATTAGTGTTTTCTGTACCTGGTCCCTTGCAAATAAAAGTAAACTAGTTTGTTGAAGCTGTTCAGACAGGAAGCTGCTGCACAACTCGAAGAACAGCAGAAGCTGGGCTGGGTTGGTATCCCTATAGATTTCAACAAATAGTTTTTTTCTTTCCGGTCTCCCTGTCACCACACCTTTGTTAGCACCGTGCAGGGTTAACACCCAGATCAGACACCAAGAGATCTGTAATCCACTGTCAGCCTCCCATGATCCTGGGTGTTACCCAAACCTGTGACAGCAGCCGGCTGGAGGGTATCATTTGGGTGGAGGCAGAACCAGTGGGGGGGGCGGGGGTTCTCTTACCCTGAGCAGGACGCTGATGGCACAGGCCATGCCGACCTGGCCCACGCCCACCACTGTCACTTTATTCCTGGGCGGCTCAGGTGGACCACTGAAGACCGGGGTGATGAGCTTCTGCAGGATTGAGGCCATATTAAAAGCTGAGGAGTGGAAATAATAGATGTTAACAAGAGTCAGTCATTCAGTGTGTGTGTGTGTGTGTGTGTGTGTGTGTGTGTGTGTGTGTGTGTGTGTGTGTGTGTGTGTGTGTGTGTGTGTGTGTGTGTGTGTGTGTGTGTGTGTGTGTGTGTGTGTGTGTGTGTACATTTCATACAGAGGAACACATCCCTGCAGCCAAAGAAAAGGCTGCGTGCACAAACTTCATAAATACTGCATTCAGGATACAGCACGTCACAGTCAGAGTACAGAGGAGTCACATATTAGCACTTCTCTCATCAGCACCAATGGATGCATGACCTCTCAGACATGATCTAGATTTATTACAAGAATAGAGGAAAACACAGTGACTGAGCTCCGTTCCACATTTCTCCTTCTGCAGAGTTGACCTTCAACAGAGACACACTGCAGCCAGACACAGAAACACCAGCGTTATACTTGCATTGCTGGGCGATGCTCCGAGCTGCCAGGTATAAATACCAGCATGTGATCAGCATGGCAGACTGAGAGGACACCTGAGGTGGGTTTCCACAGAGCCGCGTGCGCCCTGCATCCACAACACTGTCAAGTCTGTGCGCTCCAGACTGAGGCAGGTATCCGGTCAGCTGCAGCACGCAGCACATGTGACTCAGAGCCAGTGAGCCCCCCCCTCCTCCCTCTCCTCACCTCTCCTCCCAAAACGGGGAACGGAGCAGTGGCCTATAATCGGATGCCAAACTTGACTGAGTGACTGTGGAAGGAGTTACTGTAATCCCTTAACGCTGCCTCCATCTGCCACACCAGCACTACTGATGAACATCAACCCTAACCTAATTGGATGTCGTCTATATAGACCAACTAACTGATGTCTATTTTTGATAATTGGGAATTTATCAAATAATCTATGTTCACCATAATTATGTCTCTAAAATAAGCACAATCCAGTGTAATAGCCTTAGCCTCGACTATGTTACCATTAGAAACAGAATCCAAATTAAATGCAACTAAAGATAATAACAGTTGATTGTTTATTTAGAATTGTTTCAATACAACAGAGACATTAGACACAGAGACATCTGGATAATCCCTTCATCCTGTCCATTCATTAGCCCGGTGACACTGGATTACTGAGAGAAAGCGTTGCACACTTCAAGCATGTAAACACAAGCGGTTAATGAGGTGGCTTATCCCGCAAGGTCACAGAGGGGTCGCTGGCCTCCACAACTTTTCAGTGTGCAGAACAAATGCATGTTAGTTTCTCAATGGTCGAGCAGCAGGAGAGTTGTCAGATTATTGGCTTATAATACGAATGTCGTATCGAAACACAGATATGTAGAGACCTCATCTTTGTTTACTGCAAGAACACGTTGAGTTGCACTTGAACTTGAACCCAGACATTCAAAGTAGATGAGACGTTCAGCTGTTTGATGATGGTCAAAATAAACATACAACTGAGGGAAGCAGGTATACTTACTGATAAAGCCACATATTTACCTGTAAAGTTTAACGTATAAATAAACACAAAGTAGAAACTGTTATACAAAAGGGAGCATACACAATATTTCATGAAAGTGTCCAGTCTCAGTGATGCAGATGATGGTTCTGTTGCTGCATTGGTACATTTGTCAACATCCGCTGTCAAAACAATGGTCAGTAGATTGTGGATATTAATATTATATTATTATATATTATTGATGACTAAATGAATATGACTTGCAGTCTAATGCTGGTTTAGCAGGATCTGAGCTCAGATATACAGCTGCTGTTTGGTAGAAAATACGTTGGAACTTTACTTTCTCCATAAAAAGACTAGTCTGTCTCCATCAGATTTCTCAAAGCTACAAAAAATGAAATCGTGGTTGTTCACCTGTTGTCGAGGGTCCGGCTGAGTTCTTGTCGTGTCTCTGAAGCTTCAGGAGGATTCTCTCTGAGAGTGTGTGTCCTCCTGCTCCTCTCTCCTCTCCCTGCTGTGCTGTCAGGCTGCAGACTGCTGGATTTATTTGACTAAGTCTCTCCATCCCCTACAAAGTCTCAGTTTGGCACTCGAACAGGCACCAGCTGCTATTTAACAACAACAACAACAACAGGCAGGCAAAAACAACAATAACATGCATTTCCTTTTAAATAACTGTTCCACGTACCACATTGATGCAGGTGTAATGCCCACATTTGAGAAAGGTTGCCAATAACACAAATGACCATGATGATTATTATTATTGATTAATATGGATTATTTATAACATCACTGCACTGGTAAAGATCCAATAAAAGGCCACTGCAATGTTTTGGTTGAAGATTTTCACATTAAAATGATTCCAGTACTTAACCTGCAGAGACGGGATCTACATAGAGCCTCTGGGCTGCTCCAGTTTAGACAGTAATGTAAAGGGGGAAATTCAATCAGCTGTAGTGCCTGTTAAACCATATGAAGCTAATTTGTTACATGAGCTACATAAATGATTGATGGAAAGACAATTATGATGCAGCTCTCACAGCTCTCAGTACCTGGGGGAAATTTAGACAACGAGAAAACATGTAGACAAAGGATCCTCAGTGGATCAAGACAATTTCAAATTTTTACAGTTGCTCAGGTGAAATATATAAAATAAAAACTGATTGCCGTTTTTCTAATTCAAAAGACCTTTCTTAGAGTTTAGATTGAGAGCGGGCTCATCACGACTGTCAGAGGCTGCAGATAGTTCACACCTCAACTGGTTTGTCAAACAATTAACATTTTCAAGTACCCCAATAATAAATGGTTCATAATACACTGTGATGTAGTTGTAAGCAGCTAGAAGATATTTGACCATTTAATAATGTACAGTACTCACCAGCTTCTCATCAAATATGTTTTGTGTTTTTTGTCATTCATACAATTGCTTCAATTTTGTGTCTATGCATAAGTTTTAGTTGAGAAACAATTTATTAAATACTATTTTACATTTCTTATAAAAGTTAAACGGAGCAAACAGACTGTTTCCTTGAGGAATTGATCAGCTACTGGAAAGCAAATAATATATAATATATTTCTTCTTGGTGTTATTAAACTATAGCCTATTCATAATCCATTCAATTTCTTAATCAGAATAGAATTAATTATTGCTGAAATATGTTTTTTTTATATCCACTTTCACTTTAAATACATTATGTGACTATCAATAGCAGCCATTATATTCACTGTGATAACATTTGACTTACATGCTTTTAAAAATCCTACAAAGTATGGATTGTTTGGGGAAATGAAGGAAAACAGGTCTTGAAACAACCAAGTTTATTTTATGATACACTTCTACATTATCATAAATAAACAGATTCAGAATCCTTACCCACATAACCCCTGTCGTTTCTGTCCAACGTGGGAGAGCTGCCTGCTGATGAATCAGTTGTGTTAAGTCAGAAAGGTTCAGATTAAGATACAGTTTCACACTTGCATGTTTTACATATTGCTTTCAAATGGTACCTTAAAATGTGCTGTAAAAAATGTGACTTTAGAAAAATATGAAAATAGAAAATAAGATGCCCCAGAAGTCCTCTCACTCCCTGACATCACCTCCAGTGAATAAATCCACACACCCCACCGAAACCTACAGCATCTTAATTCTGGTAATTTGCACAGGCAGAAGAAGTTGAGAGCTCTGAAGAGAATACACCGATTCATTGTCCCAAAAAACAGATTTACTTTCTCCTTGCGTTTTCTTCGTGAATCTGCCGTGTCTGGACACATGCAATCAGTGTGGTGGGCTATGTGGGTGCACGTCAACAGCCAGTCCCGCATTAAGGACCGAAGGATCAGAGTTCTAATTTAAAAAAACAAACGAGCGAAATAAAGACGGTACAATAGAGCACTAAAAACCCAAAGCATGTCAACTCATATGGGCACACCTGCAGGGCTTTAGAAATCAATCAATATCAAACACGGCAATGTCAAATAAATGGTAGATAATCAACACTAAAAAAGTCGTTTGCAAATTGATGAGGATGCTGAAACAAGATACCGCAAGTGATAAAATTTCATCATCTATTGACAGTAGAAGCCATGATAACAACACAGAGTGACCAGAATAATCAGCCAGAGCCATTAAGCCCCAAATAAGGACGAGTCAAGCAGTGGTGGATTCAAATAAAGTTATAATTTCACCTTGACTGTGGGCTGATTCTCCCAATGCGGTGATGTGTCTCCTCCCAGCACAGACCACAACAAAAGGTTTGAGCTGAATTGACCTGAGCACCATTGAAATAATGCGTCGTTCTACCTAAGTCTACAGCTACGGAGCAAATTCTGAAATTCATAGAGAAACACATGAAGACATTCTGGTATTAGTAGGAGCGCTGCTTTGTGCTTGAGGGGAGGGCCCTATGTGCTAACAGTGTCCAGGCACTTCACCATCAGAAAAACACCTGGCACGGAGCATTAGAAACTACAGTATGACCTTCAAAAACTAGAACCATGCATGAATAAACTGGCCTCTCCACTCTGCACTTTTTTCTACAGACGAGGGTTAAATACGCACAAAGACACAAACAATTCACAGGTTAAAATCAACATTAAAATGAGTCTCTTCAGACTGCCACAAAAACAGTGTTATCGAGAAGCTACAGTTTGCGTTATACCTCCCTCTTGTGGTGGGAGGAAAGCTGGAACGGAGAGAGGAGAAAGTTTTCATTCCGACTGAATCTGTGTCCTTTTTTCCGACCGTGTAGGAAAAGATAAGCTGAGCCGAGGTTTCCGCTGGAGCTGTGGTGTGCTGAGGCAGGGAGGCAGGTGTGGGCATGGCGAGGGACTGCTGAGGGTCTTTAGTTGCCAGCGTTGTCTGCAGCACCGGCGCTGCTGCTGATGCCCAGGTAGCTGGCTGCGCTGTCTGCAACACCCTGGAGCGGGACGATGACGCCGTCCAAGAGGCCTTTGAGGGTGTTGATCTGTTCTACATCCAGGTTCTGGCAGGCATAGTAGAGAGAACCACCCACGACAACGAGGAGCAGGAGCTTGAGCAACACGGACAGAACGCCTTGTCGGCCTGAGGGTTTGCTTGAAGAGACGTCACTGCCCGGTCGAGAAAAGGACTCTGAGTAAGTGCGGCTCTCGGTGTGGACGCTGCGCAGAAGGCGGGACTCGTCCAGCCAGTACTCGCTCGGCTTTAGAGGTCGACCGGCCGCCCCTCGGATCGGACGCCTGCAGCTCGCACTGATCAGAGAGAAAATTGAATCATGTTTCACATTAACTTGACAGAAATATTTAACCTAAGGACCAAAAAAGTTTTTTTCAGAAGCTTTGAACTACATCCATGATTTCCCTCAGCTGATGTTTGCTCAGGTAAAGAGATAACTGTACCATCTTACACCAAAGACCATGTGGGGTCTAGATGTCTCTGGGGTTAGTCTTATATTTCAGAGTTGAGAACTGTCGCAATGAAAATAAAGCTAATTCCATCCACTGCACAACACCACGACATATGGTTAAATTAGAGAAAGCTAGTGATGGAGCCTTGAATTAGGAACAAAGTTTTAATCCAAGGTGAATTTAATGGCGTTACGGTGTGATTCATGTGCAAGCCCGAAAAATCAATAGTTACCTGATGCCTGTTGGTGTGCTTATCTCATTGGCAAGGATATCTTCAACAACGCTCTTGCTGGCCTTCTTTGGCGTCTCTTCAATAATAACTTCCTCCACCACCTGTCAATGTGATATAAAAACATGTTAATACTGAAAGGAAAGAGAATAACCAATTCCAAGCTGGAGAATGTCAAAATATCCCTCACCTTGGCTTGTCGTCTGCTGCTGGCTCTGACAGTGACGGGAGCTTTACCTCTGCTCCTCACCGGCCTCTCTACCACAGGAACGGGCTCCGGTTCTGGTTCCAGTTCTGGCACAGCGATCTCCTCTGAAAACACACAGGTGATATCAACAAACAGTGCTACAAGGGGAAACAGATTGTTTTTACTAAACGTAACCTGGTTAACGTTTATAAACTTGTATGATGCAGGTTATTGGAATTTACAAAGACTATGGGCAGTGTGCCGTCAGAGCTCACCATCTTCCTTGTCGCTGTAGTGGTCAGAGTTTGTGTTGCCGTTCTGGTTAGAGTCTGCCTTGGGGAGAGCTGAGATGTCTGTAGGAGCTTCAGGTTCGGCCGGAGGCTCGTCCAAGACCTTCAGCAACTTATTCTCATACACTTTACGTGTAGAGTCTGAGCAAATGGAACAAGGATAAATACAATATTGTTACATATTTAATAGGATGAGTAACCTTACAGATCTTCAGTGAGCACAATTTTTCACCCATCAGTTGTTGCATTCATATTACACTATTAGGACCAGTCAGAAAAGCAGGTTTCAGTAACATGTATTTATTTATATATTCAAGACCAACCCCAAACATTACAATACAACCTGTAATAAAATTCCATACCTGTTGCGTAATCATACCATAAAGAGTATGACAAATATCAATGAAGAACCAGGACTATGTGATGTCACATTTCCGTCATAAGCACTCCTCAGATTTTCACAATTATCTCTACACAACTGGGACAATGTGTAGAAAATAGATGGACGGGACTAATCCATTAAAACTAGCTAAAACGAAACTAAATTAGATAAACTAATAAGTTCCATGTATGTAATCTATATTTAGCCAAGGGTACCACAGCACGGTTTGAACAAAAGTAAATGTTTTTCATTTTATTTCAATAACTTGAAAATCAAAAACTGATATTCATACTTAATATAATCATGAAGAAGAAATAATTGACTAGACCTGGTGTTTGGGTTATGGTACCAACATATCAAGATAGTATCAACTAAGTTAGATGAACCACTTAAAAGAAACACAAAATATCAGTTTCAATTGTTTTTTTAAACGTTAATTCCTGTTTAACGTATTTTACAGAAGTGCAAAACATTAACAGAGTAATTTTCTGTGTTGTGAGTCTTTGAATGACCGGAGTGTAACTGCCTCCTGGTGCTCACCAACAATGGGCCCGGACTCCACACCATGCTTGGCCAGCTGCTGTTTCAGATCTTCATCTGTGAGATCTGTCACCTCCACTTCTGCTGTGCGAGGCTTGTCCGTCTTCTTGGTGGCTTTCTGCAGAAGAATCAAAGCTCAATGAATCACAACAAACCCCACAACTCACACTTTACGATACAGACAATCACATCATCGCTTCAACCGAAACAAACAAACAAAAGCTCCATGGTGGTGTCGGTGCACTTTAGAGGAACGTACTCTTCCGGAGCGGCTCTTGCTGGACAGCACCGGGGCGGGCAGCTCCTCGTCGCTGGAGAAGGTGTCCACCGGCGGGCTCGTCTTCTGGTTCAGCACGGTCAGGTTCTTCAGGTACAGCTGCACGTACACTTCCTTCTTGTGCTCTCCGCCGGGAAGCGGCACGTTGTTGGCGGCGAGCTCGTTCTTCAGCTTCTCTTTCGTGAGCACCGTCGGGTCCGCGAGGAATTCAGCCATCATGCTTCTTCACCGTGCTCTCTCTCAGTCCGCTGCGGGGCTTCGGGTTCCTCTCTCTGCCGCTTCACTCCGGAACGTGAGGGAACAGCGCGCTGTTGTTGTCAAACACGACTGGCGCCTTCCCGCTGATGGCGGGGGGGCGGTGGAGGGTGGAGAGAAGCGCGGCCGGATGGAATAAACAGCTCGTTCTGCTTCGCAGCCCGACCGTTAGAACACTTCCGGGTAGCGCGGAATTTTCGAAAGCAGATCCGCGCTAGTGCTGCGAGCGGAGCTGGTGCAGAAATGGAAGATTTCGGCGGCAGCAGCGTGGCTGAGTTAGCTTAGCTTAGCTTAGCACCGGTCCACTTGCTTGTGTCTGTCCGCGGTCGCGACAGGGCCACGCAACAAGCAGCGCGGCTATTGGACGGAGCCCGGCAGTACGCTGCGCGCTGATTGGCCCGCTATGAATGGAACAGTCGCAGGCCGCCGCCACAAAGAAACCTCGCGCTTGTGTTTCCGATGGAGACTCTCACTAATCACCCGTTCGCACCGAGGATCCCTCCGCCACTCACTTCATGCTGTGGACGAACGGGACAGACGCGGGTTAAAAACAAACTCGAGTCGTATCAAGCGACGGGAGAAAGACCTAATGGCGGTTCGATGCTGCTGATTGTTTACCAATGTTATGACAGCTGCAGTTTCCCCTCGCGACGAATCATGGCTGTCATTTGTTTGAATCTGCTCCAATTCAAAATGGACAGGTTACAATTAATATCAACAGAGTGATGTCTTATGGGGCCCTGGGCAAAAACTCGTCATTTTTATATCGGTTACGTTATTTTCCCCAAAGGCCACAATACTCCAGACCTGAAGTTGATTCATCAATTAGTTGATTAGTGGGTACTTTTCCCCCCATAACAGATTAGTATCTGCTTGACACCAGCTTCTTATTTGTTTTGAAAAAAAACCGCCAATATTAAATGTAAAAACTGAGCAATACATCTGATATTAGAGAATCGTCAAGATTTATAGTATTTTGGACCCCCCTGTTAAAATATATATAAATATATGGTTAAGTTAATGGGTTATCAACAAGGAGAAATTAGAGTTACCTCAGACTAAACGAGTGCAAAAAGCTAAAAACCTAATAATATGCTCATGGACAACAATATATTATAAGTAAAGTGAAAAACTAAAATAGTAGCATGAATAGAACAAGAGAAAAAAGATGTATGTACTAGGTTTATTTCGCATTATTTTTGATAATAAAAACTATTTTAAGTTGCAGCCTTACAATTCAACAAGCATCTGACTTCAAAAACGTATATAACTTGACACTGGAAATGAGGAGGGGATCTTTTGTTATAGATACAAGAGATTGTCTGTTAAACTTTTTATTCATCTTACATTTTCACACAATTATAATAATGTTGCATTTTCAAATTTTAGATTAAAACTAAAACTATTAAGTCCGGTCTATTTTGGGGCCCCCACGTTGGGGCCTTGGGTGCTCAGTTTCACCGCTCCTCTCAATTACACACCCCTGGTTTAAATATTGCATAATGCAGTGGTGAGCAAATGTTGTAGATGAAAACTGCTCCTATAACAGAAGAGGGCAGCATGAGACACATTATCAGGGTATCAGCAGGTCTGGAGTTTTATACAACACCAAATGTAGTTTCCTCACAAGCAAGGCTCAGACCGTTAAAGAAATTTGAATTTAATTCACAAAACTGAAATATTCTCTCTAGCCTGCTTTAGTTAGTAAGGAGTTCATTTGTTAGAAATTTACACAACCGAAGTTCAATATCAACTAGGAACACATGTCAAATTCTGCTTTTAAAACCGTAACACAGTAACATTTCAAATTTGTGTTTTTTTCTTACCACCAATGACAAACCCAAGGATGCTGCATTTATTATAGAAAATACGTAACACTGCTTAATATTAACCCCTTGAGAGGCTGCTCAAAATTGTGTCAAATGATTGTCCATTGTCAATCCCGTGAATTAACTAAAACAGTACTGGCTGGTTTATGGGTATCTGGAAAAAAGGGCCCCATCTCTATGTGTTTGTGTGCTGTCAGAAGATGTTACACAATTTACACAATCAATCTTTTTCATTGGTAAATCCAGCCATCCATTTTCTGTTGCGCATGTATGTCTAGATTTTGTAAATATAATTAGTCATATTGATGAACATTGTTATACATTGCTGAAAAGTACTAAGACAAATGTGACACAATAATAAATTATTTTTTAACTGTATTACTTTTCCCTCATGGTCTTTGTACAGTGTCATTGTGAAACTGGTATTTAAACTGTGCTCAATTTGGTATTTAAAAGTCTTAACTTTAAGTAAGTGAACTCTCCAGGAACCCTAACAATTCAAAAGTAACATGTTTCACTTATTTGAGGTTTCATGTTGCTCGGTATCAGGCCAACAAATAACCTTGATGTAATGGACAGAAGAAACCACAGGGTGCTTCACAAGAAGGAAATGGAAAGAGGGGGGATTATTATCCACTAAATTAAATGCATAAAATCAAGAGAAAGCCAAAGAAAGCAAATGAGTTTTAAGACTACTCCAAAGTTAAAGAGAAATAATAGCATCGGAATGAAGACCATTAGTGTTCTAGCCAGAAAACACGAGTCTACATATAAAATATAACTGCACAAGGGTTTAGGTAATTTATTTGTTTAAATTATTATCCATCATCAGGGAGGCACCTGATTGGTCCCAAATTCATTCTGCAGACCCCAAACACACAGCCAGAGTCACAAAGAGCAACCTTCAGTAACAAGAAGAACAGCAACAGATGAGCTGTCCTCCAAGAAGACATAGAAGACAATGAGACTGAATCCATAGAAAGAATGTGGGACGCTCTCCAAGATGAATAGAGCAATGTACTGTACCTGCCATCAATCTTTTCAATCTTTTGACTCAGGTCTTTTCTTTGTTTACTGAATTTAGTATTACATTAATGAATAAATATTCATGGTATTAATTCAGCAAAACTTTTGAACAATATTGTATGTCGAGAGTGCTTGTGCTTCTATTTTAGTGAGGACACTCCATGGACATTTTATTTGAAGCCTGATAATTTGACTGATTATTGAATCACTGAATAAAAACATAGCAATACAGAGGTCTTTAAACAGACTCTTTTTCTGTATTAACTTACATAGACTTTACAACCTATCAATAAATAATCAATAATGAAAATAATGCCTTTACACTTGCACACAGAAGCAGGCTGGTCTCTACCCCCCTTCCTTCCTGCCATGGGGACAGTGGTTTGAGGTGGCACCGTGTGGCTCCCCACCTGTCCTTCAGAGCTGCCCCTCGGGCTTTTTGATGATGTTGCTGCAGAAACCAGGCAATAGATCTCCACTTCAGCTCCAAACCACACAAAAATACAGCACTTCACATGTACTTCAGCTTTTCCAATGGAGTATTAGCGTAAAAAATGTAGAGCCCTTGAGAAACACCTCTTAAGTTTTCTTTGTATGTCATTTATACAGAAAATAAGACTCAGGCCAAGAATCATAGAGGGTGCCTCTTTAAGCATAACAATCATGGCCCCGGAAAATGATCAAAGTCTGTGCTTCAATCGTCAACATTCACATTTTCATGACAGATTATTCGAAAAAACTAATCCACAGGACACATGATTGGCAGGCGGAAGACAAAACAGACTAAAAGCTGTTCATGTGAATATAAAGGCCTATATGTGGAGTCACACTGAGACATTTGTGTTGACTAGTCTTAAATGTGAGACGGTGTTTGGAAAAGACTACACATCTGAAACATCTGTGTCCCAGAAGCAGATTTCTGATCACCTACAAAAACTTTAAACACAAACTCCTCGGTCGAGTTTATCTTGGATTTTACATATTTCTAAATCCCCATTGAGTCGACCACAGAAGTAGCTTAGGAAAAGTCAACCTTTACCACCCAGAGAATGTCTGATCCAATTCCACTGACACAACAAAACACATACTGGTGAAATTAATCAACGTTATGAAATTTCCGCACACCAAAAGATCACAGCCCTGTCATCTCATGGGTGTACATGTGTTACCTGGTCCAGCTTTAAATAATAACCAAACAGTCAGTTGTATGTTTAGTTTTTTTAAACAAGTGTTTATTCTGTTTTACAGAACTCCCACATTAAGATTTTTAAATAACCAGAGCATCCTGGAAAAAAAGGTGTGTTTTCCTGCAATAATCTATCACAACAATCTCTAATCCTTGCAGGATGTTATTACTCACTGCCAAACTAATTAAGATCAAGTCCGAGGCCGTTTCCTGTACAAAGAGGAGGGTAGGATGCGGGCAGCGGGAGCAGTGTATTTCACAGGAGTGGAGATTTGTGTGTCCTGGCTTAGGAACAGCCATCTAGTAGTGCTCGCACAGTATATTTTCTTCTGTTGACAATCCAAACTCTACTTAAAAGGACACACACTTAGTTGTAGACATTTCTGTCAGGAGGAAAAATGAGACTGCCTCACTGGCCCTTCTTGATGCCCATTTGGCTGCCTGAAGGTTGTATCATAAGTACTACTCCATGTATTTGCATTACTATTATGATTTGGGCCTGTCCAGTTTTATTTGGCCATTGAGTACAAAGACACACTTGCTCATGTCCTCACTGAACTTCAGGCAAACTACTGTGTATGAACTTATCGTGAATAGAGAATATCTATTGAGGCCACGGTGAGGCACCCATGGGATGTCATGTTGGATCATTTGGGCTAAAAACCCTCATCTATCTTCTTGAAATGTATCACATTGACATAAAATAATGAACACGAATGTGATCTGTTAGAGCCTCTTCTGCAGCTGCTGTTGGCCCACAGCAGATGCAATAAGGAGCTTCACTGCTGTAGATCATTTTTTTTCCACTTCTCAATTCAGGACATCTCAGATACAATGAGCAGTGAGAGAAGTTAACGTCATCAAGGTGGTCATATTTTCACTCCTGTCCGTTTCTTAGCTTGTTGGTTGGTGTATTTATTTGTTTGTCAACAGAATTATGCAAAAACTACAGCACCGCTTTCTACAAAAATTCGCAGAAGCATAACACATGGGTTTAAAAAGAAAGCATTACATTTAGAAAATTTACAATAATTGTCCCTAGCTTTTTGAGGAAGAGTGTTTTGACATGCTGTGTGTAATTTGGTGCATCCAAATAAAAATCTAAACGTAGAAAATTTAAATATGGTTTAATTGTTGGGCCATTCTAGTTAAAGCTGCTATCAATATTCTAATATTAACTATGGACAATGTGTGATGTGAAAGGGATCGGTCACCTTTACTGTTCTGGTTGACTCTCACGGAGTTGTGTTCAGCCACAAGAGGCAGCTGCTAAAACCTCGCTGCACAAAATCCACTCAGCTCCAAAAAGCAGGTAAAGTCATCAACAAGTTTTTTAACCTGGAGGTCAGTGGTACATTTTTAGAACTAAGAGGCAGATATTTCCCTCAGGAGTTAACACAAGAATGAATACCAGACTTACTTTCATCAAATGGCCAGAAACACATCTCGTTCCTGCTGCTAAACAGTGTAGCCAACCCTATCCACTGTCCCCAAGAATAGATCTGCCCCCCCCCAAGGGAAAATGACACTGCAGGACAATATAGGGTCAAAATTCAACAGCATAAGATTTGAGATATCACATATTTGACTCTGCTCATTGTTCATCACAGGAAGGACTTTAATTTTGTGCTTGTCATGACTCATGACTGAACTGAATGGTCGGTGGTTCACAACTAGAAGAAAGAGGGCAAACTAAAACAAATGACTGCCAGACCCTTGAGTTAACAGGAAAGAAATATTTCCCTGTTTAACTTGGCCAAAGATCTCAACAGACCTGCCTCTTCTTAGGGTTTTGGTCCCAATGGCTAAGCACTGGTACTGGACCAGTATATGAAGAGCCAACGAGTTCTCAAAAAGCCTCCTGTGATGGGTCGGTTGTGACACCGCCATGCCCCTTAACCATTTCCTCTGCTTCCCGAATGCCTGGGCTCTGAGCTCACAGGCCTCTTACCGATGCATCATTTGAGACTGTCAGCATTAACTTTAACTAATGAATGAGGAGTGGACAATCAACAGAGACTCAGCAGCACTTGTAATTACAAGTGCCAGATCAGGTTAAGATGCCAGCAGCTCAGTGCATTCAACATTTTATTGCAATCATTGGCAGGACTCAAGCTCAATATTCAATTAAGTACCAAAAAGGAAAAGGGAATGGGTTTTATCAAAGCTGACAACAAGAAAGCTCTTTGGGGACCTTTTATATGAGGTGCTTCCATAGACTCACATGACTGGGTTTGTAATTTCCTCACCGGTCGGATTAGGGGCTTTCTTGTGTCAAGTTATTTTAAGTAATCGTTCTTAGCTCTGTGTCAACTGCAGCTTGGACGTTTTCCCCAAAACCTGGTACGTCAGCTGATATGATCTTATTTATTCAAATGTGAAAACTGAAACTTCTAGGCCTCACACCGTCTCTTTGCCTAAATGGACCGCTGTTTAGCTGGACCTACATCAGAATTGTTTGGTCAGGGGACTAGGAAGTGGACTGTGTGGAAAAAGCACTTGTGGTCATGTTTACTGTCATCCCACGAGGCAGGTTTGATGGTTCGGCTCTTGTGGCAGCTCATAGTTTTTGGGTAGTAAAACGCCGGGGGCCTATCGATACTCTGTAGTCTCACAGCGTGGCTCATCTGTGCCAGCGGTGAAGGACAAATATGCCAAAGTCTACTGGGTTTGGCTCTTTTCTCACCCCCTGGCTTCCAATGCCGATGTATCCAGCTGAGGTACAATAATTTGACACCTCTTAAGCAGCTAGACCCTTCAGCGTGACAACCACTGCTTTGTTTTATATTCCTGCGTATTTTGAACGCAATAAAAAATAACAGTCAGCAACATCCAAACTGTGTTTTTATCCAGTTTGGACTTTTGCCCCTCCCCACCCCGTTCAATCTCCTTTATCCCTCCCTTTCCTATGTGGGATTCAACGTACACTTTGTGGTAACCTTGCTAAGTTATCAATTTTTTCTACGTTCTCTCACACTGAATAAAGGCTTGTTTCTCTACGCCTGCTTGTTAAGACATCAAGGACAGCTCCCTCCATCTGGCATTAAGTATGCCTGGTGCCAGTGTCGGGTTAACTGACACTCCTGCACTTAAACTAATGGCAGCAAACAGTCATCTCCCATGAGGTGCTCACCTTGGAAAAAAATCACCCAGTTCCCTCATCCCCAATCATAGTCGTGCTCTCACCACCCACTGAATGAAACCATGGGCATGAAAAGGGGGATTGTTTCAGTGTTGAGGCATATATAAGGGCAAATGAAAACATGTAATACGCATGTCCTGTCTTGGATTTGCCTTCCTCCCGGGTTCAATGAGACGTTGAGAGGTGGGAAGAGTAGAACAGCATGCAAACAGAAAAAGACAGACTCAGCAAATCATCATATCCATGAGAAAGGAAACGTGTAAGATGATTTCTTAAGCAAATAAATAGAAAATATTCAACATTCAGATGCTTAAAGAGATCTTTTGAGACAGGACCTAAATCACATTTATTATTAAATTTATCCAGCACTTAAATGTCTGAATTGCCTGTTTTTTAAGGGAAGCTTGCAAAGGGATTACGAGGATATTTTTCTGCCACTGTGAATTAATAATTCTGTGTCGCAGGTCTAGTCTAATATTTCCATCAGATATTGTGTTGTTGTTCTTGTGGGTTTGAGACCTGTTTCTCATGTTATTCTGACTGCCTGTAAAAATGCTAGCCTCCTCTTATACAGTAGACATAACTAGAACAGCCAATCCGAGAGCTCCATGTTGAAGAAGGTGAAAAAAATATGTATTTATCCAGATCTGCTCCGAATGTAATGGCTGTTTCCGTGGGTAATGCCCCACCCCTCTACAAAAATCTATGAAAATCGTGTAAATAGTTTTTGCTTAACCCTGCATAATAACCACCCACACAAAAAAAAAGAAAACAAGATAAGACTCGCGGAAGTGATAAGAGTATGTCAAGGGATCAGGTAGATCAATTAGATTTCTTCAGATCTAACAGCTGGCATGCTGTATGACATTGTTATATTATATAACAATCTCCCATTTAATTTCCCATGATCTATCATCTTCTTTCACAACTTTTTAACTAACTGACCTTAGGACTTAGGAAACTTCCATCCTTTGTAAGTAGTAACAAACATCTTGTACAGGTGAGTCCAGGGCAAAGAGAAGCACCTCTCAGACCACATGAGAGCACCATCACCACCCGTCCTCCTCTGAACCCCCTTCTCAATGGAAACCTAAACAGCTTTTTAAGAATGAAGAGCTTTTTCAGTTTGTTTCTAAATATAGGCTCGCCCTGTGGGAGGGGGCAGGTTCCAGAGCCATTTTCAACACAGATGAGCCCCATGTCCTGCCCAGGGCCCGGCGGGTGGTGACTGCCGGTGGTCTGCCTTTCTCTTATGCACCGGCTCTTAAGTAAACACTGCAATCCTGCGGTCAGCTACAGCATGGCAACGAGCGAAAGGACTCACTGTGCAGTTGCACACAGCTATGGTGTGTTGCCTCCTCTGGCCCACTCAATCTTGGCCCCACCCCGTCACAGGGGCCTGGGTAGGGGTCGGGGGCCAGCGACAGACCTTGATGTGTGATCCCAGAAGCCTGCTGGGAACTCCTGGTGGGAACAGTGTTGGACTTCACCTCCCGGACCCCACTGACCGACCATTTCCATCTGAAAAAAAAGTCTAAATTAAGAACATTAACATGTTTACTGAAATTATGCCAATTCATTAAAGAAAATAAAAAAATGCAACATCGGTGAAATCGGGGTGGATATGATTCACATCTGTAATCTGTAATCATCGAGTCATTTGACCATTCAAACAAGACACAAAATTATAGGGGAAATCAGAAAATAACTAGAACAATTATTATTAAAAAGGGTTTTGTTTGAGTAAATGGTTAATGGAGCACATGGGATTGTATAATTGTCACATTCAAAAGTTTAGCGTGTTAAGCAATAACACCCAGAAATATCATGTTCAACCAGGAAATAACTGAAATCTGAATGTTTTTTATCAGAGGGCCACGATAATATGGCATTAATCATCAGGATCATATCCAATAAAGTGCCAGATTAATCAACTCGGAGGCAAACTGACAGCGCCAGTCCTTATCCACTGAGGAGAATAAGGGGCAACAGGTAGGGCCTTTATCCATTGAGCTCTGTTCTCAAATGGCTCCCCTATACATGTAGATCATAATTTGGGGGAGTCTCAGTGGCTACCTGTAAGGACCACAGGGGTGGCAAATAGCGGGGCTGTGGCTTTCTTAGCTTCTTAGTGGTGCAAGCAGAAGGATTTACGGTAACTCTCAGACAAGCGTTCACAGCTTGGACTCTTGGCCTGGATTCGATATTGTCACTGGCTGAGCATCAAACCCACTGAACCCGAGGTCCATAAGAACCTACACAAAACCCTGGGATGTTTTAATGATAAATCGCCGACATTTAGTGGCAGAACAAAAAAATATTGGCCTTGCTGGGGATATCAGTATTAATTTTAATCAATAGTGAGAGCACATACTGGGTGGCTTGATTGACCAGAGATCAGCCTCTGGTTAAATTGACAGGCTCTTCTCCTTCGGGGGCGAGGATATGAGTTTTTTTTCTGCTAATTCAGCACAGGTGCGATAGTATAGAAAGCAACCCCCGCAGAGTTAGAGGTGAAACAATTGCCAATAGAGGTGATATTGAATATCATCTATGATGTGAAGTGCACTGACCAAGTTATCTTTAAGTTCATGTCCAGGCCTTGTGGGACACACAATTTACTTCTCTGTGTAACCAGACCTTTTCTCGGTGCCCGCCATCTCCAGCCCTTCTGGTTTTGATAAAAGAGAGACCAGCGCCATGAGATTTCCTGAGCGGAGTTCGATGATAAAACCATATGGTGAAAAAAAAATAGCTCAGGAAGTTAATACATCTGACATGCCGTGAAGCATAATTTATCACTTCAGTTACCCATGCTGGTAAGAAGGATTAGTAGTGGAACTGAGGGTGTTTTTGAAATCACAGGTATCACTATCTTCAGTGTTACACTCGGTTAAAAGCATCACATACAAGGTTAAAGCAGTATTTTACTAATGTGCTGACTGCTGATGATGCCAGGAGGTGCTTTACAAAGCCACAGGACTGAATTTAAGGTCAAAGAGGATGCACCGAGCCAAACACACCAACCGCCACCCTGGAGAAAAGAGCCATGGCGCTAATATTAGAGGGAAGACTGATTACAGTGCTCCTATTAGGTTTTGGCATCGATTATGGTCCAAAGTAGAAACGCCCTCGGCACTGCTCTTTGGTGTTCGTGCCCCCGGTCCTTCACGGCACACTACATGATACTATTTAGAGCCAGACCAAACATGCCAAAGCAGACCACAGGGTTACTCACAGCCACTGCACATTCTTTTGAGGCTGAAACGTGACCCGGTCCTATTTTTCAGCAGCTTGTCAGACTCGGTGTGGCGCATGGAGGTAAACTAGGAGGAAAAACTGTTGTCACCTCGCTATAGCTCTTACTTTTTTCCTGACTTACAAGATGGCAACCTCAGGTGTCAAAATGAGACCAGAGGGGAAGGCTGGACGAGTGCTGGCACTCACTGTGGATATGGAAAACAAAGATATACTTACAACAGCAGCAGCAGATGGTAAATGGAAAATGGACAGTTTATTGTTGAAGCTTTGCGAGTTGATGGACATGCTGTTAAAGTAATAAGTGTAGTAACCACATGCATTAAGACATATAATGCCATATGTGAGGCTGAAATTGAAGTGACAACATAATGATTTAGTCAAAATATCTAACAGCTTGAGGAAACCATACAAGTCCAGCTGTGCGTAAGATGCTCAAGACGTCGCTTTCATGGAGGATGTCTGCGCCACTTCCGAAAACCTCCCTCCACACTGATGGACAGCGTATTCTCTGTTGGGGCATCATCATAGCGTTGGACTGGAAAAGTTGTCAGGCATTCAATACGTCCAAACTTGTCGTCATTTGGAGCTCATTTTGAAAAATAGTTGTTATGACGGCTGCTAACCATATCCACCCACTCTGTTCCCAGTGAGAGGGGACAGACGGGAGAAGTGTCTTTCAGTCGGTCAGGATATACTTCATCTCAGCAGGCTTCCGAGCTGCTGGACCACGTACAGAGCTTCAGGTGAAGCTATGCACACTTCAAACTCTAACCCTCAACAACTCAACGTTTGACTCAACACCACTAAGAAAAGCTTTCTTCAAAATATAGGAAACCACTGTGCCAGAAGTAACAACAGACTGTTGTGAGTTCAACCATTAATTATCCAAGCTGACATTGGGTGAAAGGAAGGGTACACCCAGGACAGGGTATTACGGGGCAGGGGCACACTCACATTCACACCTTTGGTGTGTGTGGACCCTATAGAGAACACCCACACAGACACAAAGATGGGAAGAATATGCAAACTCCATTGCCAGGTTGGGATTCAAATCTTGCTGTGAGGCAACAGTGAGCCAGTGCAAAACTCGGTTGTGAGGTAACAATCCATCTTAAATGTCTCTCACATGAGATCTAACAATGTAGCACTGTACTCATTAAAGTTTAGTTTAATTATTTTGGCTAAACTGAGGCATCCATGTTTGTTTAGTTTTCCAATTTTCCAATAATTGCGACTTGGATGTTGATGTTGAAGTTGGAAACTGCAATTATGGTAAAACTCACATTTATATTAATGACTAACCACCTTCGGTGATTTCCTACATTTCCCAGAATACTTCACATTGCAATGCATTCTGCTGATTGTTTAGTCAATAGAGACAGAAGAAGAAAGACAGGAAGCATATTTTTGTATTGTAGCTATGATAGATTATGATATATTGAAGTGGCTGATAGTGGAGATATAGTGTCTCTTATTCCTTTAATGGACTTCTCTTTATAACTTCAGTTACTTTTGATCGACACATGACACATCAGATCAAACTGGTAGTCAATATTATACTCTGCTGGATATGTTTTGTCCACTTTTCAGTAAGAATGGGGATCATGTCCATACCTTGTTTCCAGCATACCATTAGTACCAGTTCCTGTGGCTGTGGGTTTCCCCCAGCCACAAACCTACACATTCCTCCCTCCAGGCTTAGCCACAACAGCAGTTTGCCTCCTCATTGACCAGAACTCACTGAGAAAGTTTGAAAAAGGCCGTAACTCTCAAAGAAACACAGCCAACTTCACCACTGAAATAGATTTCAATAAATTTCTGCAGCCACTTTTTCTGGTCCTGAGAACGAAATGAATTAGCAAACAAAAGCCTCAGAAGAATTCCCTCACATTTCTCTTTACTCAATGAATTACTGTCTACCACAAAAGGAAAACAAAAGATGGCACATTTATTTTTCTGTGGTGGGACTGTTTCAACAAAGCAATTATTCACTGACACCACATGAACCTCAATCAAAGGCTTCAGGCTCCACTGATAGTGCTTAGCTACAACTACAGGAACGTTCAAGTACCGTGAAGGACAATGTTACATTATACTTAATCACAAACGGAAAAAGCATGTTTTGCATATTTTGAAACTGAAAAATTACCATCTGTAATATTTTGTAAGAGAAATGTTTTACTATCATGGTGTTTTTCTAAATAGTTGCACAAATAGAAAAGCGTTGTTCATCTTAACCATATATAAAATAGAGTTATTTTAGCAGCATGTTTCAATATCTTTGATTCACTGCCAAACCCGAGATTTTCTATTGTTAAAAGTAACACATGCTGTGCCACCCCTCACCTTAACACTCAGGAGATGACTTGAGATGAGAACATCTGACTGGAGCATCTCCTGCTGTGTTGTTCATGTTTGACAGGTGGAGAAACTCTGGACTCCATTCAACCAACGACTTTACTGCCTGACTCAGATTGAAGGGTCATCGCTCTTGTAACTAGAAGGGCATATCGAGGGCGTACCTCAACCTAGGCTAACACCCTATCTCGCTTGCTCAAAAATTCTACATCAACCTCTTTATACGGATCTGCTCCAAAATGTAATGGGGCCTTCATTGGGTCATGCCTCCCCCCTCCATAAAATTCATGGAAATCGGTTACAAATTTTTTGCGTAACCCTTCAAACTAAGAAACAAACAAATAGACGCAGAGGAAAACAAAGCCTCCTTAGCCGAGGTAATCAATCAAAGAGAAGACCTACAGAGCACTGGAGGCACTTGGATATAAATATATTTCCAAACATTAGAAAATGGTGTTAGTTGTGTTCACACTTTGATAAAGAAGTGGAATATTTTGGATTCTGTTGAAATTGAGCCATGGTCAAGGAGACCAAGAGAAGATCCCAGCCACATCTACCAGGAAAATCAGTCTGAATAAAAGAAAACCCAACATGCCACCTGAGATGAAATACATGCTTCTCTGCAAGAAAGTGCTGTGGCTGTTTTAAGATTCACAGTAAGGAGGTACTTGAACAAAAATGGGCTCTACAGTCAAGTTGCCAGAAAAAAGCCAATCTTGCGCCAAAACAACCCATAAAATTGCCAAACAACACCTAGACGAGCCTCAAAGCTTCTGGAAAAAAATCATCTTGAGGGATGAATCCAAAAGGGAACTTAATGGTCACAACCATAAACGCTGTGTTTGGACAGGGGGTCGACAAGTACACCATCCCTACTGTGAGGCATGGAGGGGGATCTCTGTTGTTTTGTGGACGTGTGTGTGACCTACAGCAGCATAGATTTGGTCAACATTGACCAGGGCAGATCAAGTTTTTAGTGGCTACATCAGAAAACAGCAGGTTCCGGAGAGGCCATCGCCATCTCCTGATCAAATATCTATCATTGGTACTAAAAGAATCAATACACAGTTTGAAGAACTAATGGTATACAAACCTTTGAAGGGGGACCATGTCATTATTTTATGTATTGCTATGTTTCTTACTCTTTTAATCCCTTATATGAATCACATTAATAATAAATGTTTATTCACTCATGTTTACTCAATTTCATTTGTATAGCACTTTTCAAAACAAAGTTCCAAACAGCTTTACAAGGCAAAATTAAAACTGTTGCAGCTCTATATGTATAAATTAAATAATACCAGTAAAATTGTGTGTGAAAATATATTCCAGCTAATTGCTGAAAATGCTTGGATGTTTGTGTGTGCTTGTCTAACTGTGGGTGTGTGTGTGTGTGTATAGTGTGTAAGTGGGCTGTGTGTGGTCAGGCTCGCTGGGCTGATCTTGGCCCCTGGCTGTTGCTGGCGTTCAGCATGTCTGTAAAGAAACAGCTGGAGGCAAAGCCAACACCGGTCCCGCTCAGAAGCTCAGCCCTGCCAGCAGCGACAGAGTCCAGAACTTTCCATGGTCCTGCGTCGCCATGCCAACAGGTCTTGGCACGACGCAGCTGTCCTGATCTGCACACCTGGCCCACCAAGAGTCCAGAATCACCTCTCCTGTCACTGTGTGATGAACAGGTCATTTACAACCCAAGTGTTTGTGTGTTTTTAAGAGTTATGGGCCCAGGTAAAGAAAACATCGTGGCAGTAGACCTCCTGTGTGTTGCCCTAATCAAACAGAGCTGAGAACCTTAGTGCTGTAGAATAGCAGGGTCTGAACATATTCAGACATGTACTGTGGAAAACCCACACAGAGGGATATTCAAAGAGAAACGGCAGTATGGAAATGAGCTCGATAAAGATTTGTTTTGTTTGTCTTTGATAGTGACATTGAGTTTTGCGGTTTCAGCTGGAACACGCTGTAGAAGAGCAAGTACCAAACAGGAATGTAACTGCAATGTAAATGTAAGACAGCCAAGGAGAATTATTTGTTCAGTCCTCCATGTTATGTGACACATTTATCTTCTCAAACCCTTTCCAAACTGACACAAAGCCCAGGTTTCTCCGGACGAAGAGGTGGCTGGCTGGAGATACTTAACTTTAATATTAAATTGTTCTATTCTTGTAGCGCACATGCTGTTCTGTTTTAAGGCACTTAATGCCTTTTAAGTGCAGTGCCAAATGTTATTTATATAATTTTATTTTAGATTTAGGATGTCGACATTACATTAATTTCAGACAACTTGAGTGATTTTGCTCTCTTCTTCATTGACACTTTAACATCTCGATAAGTAGAGCTTGTGATCAAACCATGAACTCCACCACCTGAGCTGCAGTCTACCTGATTACCTGACATGGCCGTCTGTCGCCAACAAGGATGTGTGCAAATAGAAGATGCTTTGTGTCGTGCAGGAAACCATAGTTTGGAATATTTTAAACAAATTGTTGTGTTGTGTACTTTGACTTTTTAATTGGGCTCATGTCTCATCCCTCATCCACTAACATGAAGGAGGTGGGATTTATGACCTATACTGCATCCAGCCACCAGGTGCTGATTGAGATGTTTTGGCTTAATTTTTGGAGAGCAGCCATATTTTCAGTATATACAGTCTATATGGTCTGTGTTTGCTTGTCTCTGTTGCTCTATTTTAATACCTGTCTCATAAATTCCAGAGTGAACCAAACAAACACAAGGCAAACCATGAGCACTGCACATGTCCCAAGAACCTCTGACCAGTAACTGTGTTATTTACATATATTTATAATTATTAGTAGGGGGGCTAGGCCTTTATTATATAGAAATGTGATCAGTAATTTTTCATTTAGATTGAGTCCTTATTCCTTTCTAAACTGTTTCTCTCTCTCTAATCTCAACTGTTGCCAGTTTCCAACTCTTCTCAAGTCTCTCGACCCAGTCTTGCCGGAGTAGGAGGCCATGTCGGGTGAGTCATATATTATCATGGAGGAGGAAGAGCAGCATGTTCCATGCTTTGCTACAAATTAAATATTTGCCGACACTACAGACAATTTGACAGACAATTTGACAAGAAGCACAGTTTGCAACACATGATGTGCCAATACAAAGGGTATAAATGGCACAACGACTTTCTGCTCAGTGTTGAGTTAGAATACCTTGTACTATTGTACTTTGCAAGCACATTTCCCTGTGCTTAATTAGTAATCCTGAGCATCCTTAAATGCTCAGTCTAACCAAGTAAGTGAGTAAAGTTTTTGTTAATATAACACCAGGTGACAAAGTGCTTCACAAGAATGAAGTTGTTCAAATTAAACAATAAGGACAGAAAGAAGGAGAAGTAGGCAAAGGTTATTTTTGAAGGCATCCACAGAGACCACAGATCTTATGTCAATGGAAAGTACTCGCGTACCATCCGTTTCATTCTGCTGGGTACAGAACATAAAGACCAGATGATGTTGATCGGTCTATAATAGAAATATTTGTATATGCTGAGTTTCATGATAATAAACATCTGGGCTGAAGGAGTGAAGGACACTAGGTTTCCATTTAATCTGAAGGATACTTTGTTCTCTTTTTGCTGTGGGAACCACAAACTGACAGCTCTTGCTGATGAAGCATTGTGTTCCCGGCAGGTATGTTGACAGAATTTGATCCATAAAACAGTCCGATTCAGGGCAGCCATCACCGGAGATATCTGCTATCAAGTTGAAAGTGATCATTTGATCACAACATTTTGGCTTTGGACTCAGGGGTACTTCCAAATCCTTCTGTAACAAATTCAACAATTTCTGTTCACTTTTGCTATGGCCAAATAATTCCAGTCCAGCCTCAGGACTCTGTTGATGTGTTCTTGAGTCAGTTGTGACAAGCTACTCTAACTCTATTACAGAAAAACCACTTAAAAACTGATATTTAAGGAGGACAAATAACGGGTTATGCACATCATAAAAATGCACATTTCACAAGGTGTATCTTGGCTCGACGTTTTTAAAAAGAAGCCAAACTTTATTGCCATGGGAGAAGAAGCCGTAATTTTTAAAGTGGCATATGTATGAGAGGGATTGTTTCTTGTTCTGTCTCTCTGGATTTCTTAGCTCCCACCCATGATATCTAAGTCTAAACTTGCACACAAACACATTCACACATTGAGGGTGGAGTAAGGAGAGAAAACATGATTTGCGTATGGATGTCCGACATGCGAACATTTTGATTGATGGGCAGCTAAAGAACACAGGCCGATCCTTATTAGAGGCTGCAGGCTGCCAGCTCTGAGGGATGCGTGGGCATGTCCTCCTTGGTAAGTGATCAGGTGTTTGACTCTGTCTGGTAGGAAGGAAGTCCTTATTAATGTTGAGGAGAAGGCCGAGGCTCAGCAACCTCAGGCATGCCTGCCCACACACACACACACAAACGCACACACACACATGCAAACACACACACACACGCACAAACGCAAACACACACACACTGTGGTTCGTTACTGTAGAGGAGTGCTGGTCCTGATTGGGAACAGATATCTACGGCTGTGGAGTTGTTAAAATAAATCCTTCCACATCTTTTACTGTTTTTACCTCCCCCTGTGATTTTCTTTTTCTCTCCTGGCTTTAGTTTTTTTTATCAAAATATTCGTCACTGCATTAATAAGTAATTTTCTTGGCCCCTTGGAGGCAGCAGAACAGACTGAAAACACAACAGCATGTTGTTCATGATTAATTTGCTAACAAATGTTTAACTGTTTACAACATTAACATTCATGTGGAGTTGTAATCCTGGCCTCCTGACAAATACAATAAAATGTTCAATTTAGTTTATTCCCTATTAAATGAGATTTTGAAGACTGACACGCATTCTACGATGCAACAGATAGCTTAGCTTTGCATAAACATTTGAGGGAAATAAAAATATCTGGCTCTAGACTGTATAAGGATTGACGACACATATCCACTTCCTCCCACGATCCAGAAACCAAGCAAAAGATCCTGAAACACATGCCACCATTTCGTACAGATGACCTCATTTAAAGCCAGCTACTTGAAGTACAGATGTAACTCATCCTCAAGGCAGGCATTGGCCAATGGCTCACAAGTGTGGGGTCCTAGCAGAGAACTGAACATCTCATCAATACGGCTATGACAAGATGTCTCTTGACTTTGTTGCCTTTGTCTCTCTCATGGGAACATTTGTAAAACAAATTGCCCCCCTGGGATAATAAAGATATCCTTCACCTTCACCTTTATATCTGCAGTTGCCTGCTCTTCCACACTTACTCTCTCTGTAGCCAGATGCTCTTCTTGACTGGTCTCTTGTGTGGCACCTTCCACATCCTCTGTCAGCCATTCTATGGCCTTGGTCAATGTAGCACCAGAGGAGAATGCATGATTCTTTTTTTGAGGACCCAAGAGACATGCTAACACTACAGTTTTTGTTTCTTCTAGTTTTGAGAAATGTTTGATCAGGCTTTCCCTTATAACTTGCCTGAGTGTTCTGATACCTTGTGTCGAGGGCCCTTCATCACCTTAAAGTAGCATCCTCAGCACAGTCAGACACAGTCAATGATGCAAGATGTTGATGAATTGTTATGGCTCACCTCTAGGGTCACCAAAGTGGACACAATGTCCCACTGATAAGCAGTAGGACATGTAAATCCTCCTTGCTCACCAGAGTAGATGTTAAGGGCATGCTTTTGCTCCAGCACTCTTTGCGACACTTGGAGCTTCGAGTTCCTCCCCGTTGGGACAGCCTGGATTACGTAGTGTTCTGGTAGGCCAAGGTCTTTCGAAATGGCCCTCAAACAATGCTTGGCAAGATTCAAGTGGTGGAAACGGGTGGCACGTTTCTTAAGCATCGCAATAATATCTGTGACGGATCTTTGAATTGACAGACCATCATTCACCACAAGTTGAAATATGTGTGTTCCGCGAGCCTCATCCTCTTCACCATGTTGGCTCCCCTGTCTCGAAGCACAAGGGCTACACGGTCTTTGCTTATTTTCCGATTCTCAAGCAGGCTCAGGAATGTCTGTCTGATGTATTCCCCAGTGTTGGATCAATTCATCACCCTTATGTGTAAAACAATCTGCTTTCTGGTCCATTCATTGTCAATGAAGGGACATGTTAGGCTCATCAGTGACTCTATTGAACCAGACCAGCAGTCTGTAGTAAAGGAGAGTCAGTAGCCAGCATTTTCTGGTTGGATAAGGACTGTTATTTTATTTCTTACAGCTTTTCGGTTCGGTAATATTTCTCACTCTTCAGTGCATATCGTGGTGAGGCGCTTGAGGCCAACATCAGAAAGACTTGTGAATGGTTGGTTATCAGAGACTATCATCTCTGTTATTACTTTGTCCATTAGTTTAGATCGGTCATCAGAATTTGGGGGGAAGTGTTTGAGACCACAATATAGTTTGGGGGTTTCAGGGGTAAACAATGTTGCAGCCAAATCTAATACAATTGAAATAAATGGGGACCACGTCTTCTAACATAAAAAGACAACATAAAAAAACCAATAAATGCCTCAACACTGCTCCTGAGGTGTCATCCAAGGAAATTCGACTCAAAACGACGTAATTTACACCATGTGTTTTAAGCCTAAATGTCCAGTGTTATCCTCCTCATAGTTGCTGCAGCAGTAACTCGCGGATCTCGTCTCACGGTTCCGGCCACGTTCCCTCAAGTCGGCATTTCAGCCAGCAAGTCATACAAGCCCTTTATAAGGCTGGTGAGCGTGTATAGCTTGAGAGTGTTCTCCTTAGCGCACACATTGTTAGTGCCAGCAGGGCCACCCCTTGTGCAAACAATGTGGACAAGTCATTTTTTTGAGAATACATATTTTTGATAATAATAATCATGATTATAATACAATAAAAGTATAAAGTATTTTTAATTTTGTACATGCTGCAACTTAATGTATATTTATTTTACTATTTTTATTTTTTTGAGAGAACATTTATTTATTTAACTTTTGTAAAATTCACTTTTTTTTAGGTAAGAGAGACACAGCCCTATCAAGTTTAATGCGTTCTATTCCTTGTTCCATTGTACAAAAAAATACTGAACAATGACCTCAAAACAAAGATATGTACCATGTCCCATGAGCTCACATGGGTATTATGACTTATACTGCAGTCAGCCACCAGGTGAAGATTGATACACTTTGGCTTCACTTTTAGGGAGTTGCCAGGTCATCCATCTTTATAAATAGATTGTGCTTAAAAAAAAACATTGAGCTGAAAGACACTTTAATGCTCCACAGAGCTGAGGAGAACTCTGTGTGTTCTTCACTGAGCTTCATTACCCAAGCAGTCATGTGATCCACTGTTAATATGAAATATTGATTAGCGCAGCTGTAAACTGCATCTTTAAAATGAGTGAAAACATTATTTTTGGGTGGTACAGGGAATCCCCCCTTTCTCTTGATCGACAGAAAAGCCACTGACCTGTGAAGTGAACACATCACAGCTACACAGCCACTTCACTCCCACCATTAACACTGAACTTTAAAGGTCTACAACAGCTCTTTTCCCCTGTAATCCATCTGCACCACCAAGCTTAACTCTCCTGTGTAATATAAACATTTTCAGCATGCCTCAGTATTTCCAAAGCCACGCACACCAGCCATACCCCATCTGAGAGAAAGGGAACCTAGGTATGAATCAGTGCGGCTTTATTTACAACTCTTACAAAACAAACTTTTAAGAGCCAAATCACATTTGCTCATGCAGTGAAGTGGCAATGAAAGCCTGGCCTTATGTTACAGGGTTGCGAGACCGTGGGCAGCACAAAACAAACAGCTCTGCCTTCCTTCCTTTGCTTTACAAGGGGATGCAGATTGGACAAGTATGTTGGCTGTTGTGAGCAAATCCGCTTCATGGTTTTAGACTGTTGGAAAACCACAGTCCGACAGAAAACAAGCCGCCTAGCCAGAGCCCATGTTTGAATTACACTCAGTGTTGATTTATCTCCTGCCCAGACTATGTAATCGCATGTCTAATGGACTCACTGTTCATTAGTGAATTAACACTTTTGAACATTTACATCATCAAGGCCAGGCACATGTTTCCAATTTGTGAAAAGAAAGTTATTTTAGACTTTTTGCTCAGAGGGTGGGGACATTTTTCTCAGTTTTAACCATTCTGAAAAATATAGAGTTACAAAAGAAGTTTTACCAACCTAAAGGTCAACACAAAAACCACAACAATCTGTCAACTATGACTTACAACTGTTTAAAGGGAACATTACCGATAACTTTACAGGACTAATGTGTAGCTTTTACACTCTGGTCTGTGCCATTCCAAACTAATTACTTAACGTTATGCAACACTACTGCATTTTGTCAGCTCAATGGGCAGAACATGATGCATGACCATTATGATGTGTGCATATATTGTATATGTTCCCGAGCCTGCCTCATAAAACCTCAGTTTGTGCAGTGTTCAAATTCAACAAATCTATGCAAAGCTATACGTTCACTATGTATGCACTGTTTGTGTAAAAGAGACTGTATTTTTTTTGACAACTGTTTTATTTTATTTAGGCCTCATCTACACTACTGCAAATATTATTATGAACGATTACCCCCCCCCCCCCCTTAGAAAACGTTTTTCACATGTTTGTTTCACAAAATATCTCCAAACAAACAAAAACACAAAAACGATAACAATTGCTCAAACAAGCATGCCAGGCCAGTAGGGGATGATAAAGTCTACATTAACGATCCCTCAAATACTAGAGAGCAACGCTTCGTTCAAGTCATTGGACGAGACAGATGTCTGTGATAATGCGGTGCAGTAATAATAAATCTAGCTGCAAACTTGTAGCTGGACCAAGCAGGGCTAACCAAAATTAGAGAAACCGGTATATAGGCACCATTGTGTGGCCATGAATGTTGTCCTCCCTCATGTAGACATTTTTTTACTGCTGCTCTCATTTATTGTGTCTGAGAGAATAAAATATTTAGATGTCTAAGCTCATGTAATTTTAATTGTCTGACTGCTTGTCTGCCTGTCTGCCTGTCTGTCTCTCTGTCTGTCCATGATGTCACTGCTCACCACAGCTGCCAGTTTTAGCTTTATAAACCAACTGGAAAGCATTTTCAGCAAAATAACAAATACCATCTTTGAATATTGCAGATTTAACAGTTGGTTTTATTGAGATAGTTTGGCTAAACAAGACCACATACTGAACCCAATCAACTAATAAGAACTCATCAAACATGACATATCCCTTCATTATTTAGCACCAGCCCAGACTCACAATGAAGTGTCTCCTTCTGAAATTTGCCATAACATTTTATTTGTGTATCCAATTAGCCACTGCACTGACCCATTTTTATTTCTCATTTTTTCCTATGGGTTGTTCTGGATGATGATTCATCCAAACGGAGCCACAACAAACTTTAGAATCTTCAATATGGCTGTGTTCAGCAATTATTTTTACTATTGGGCAATTTGTCCAAAACCCCAAAGAATAATTTTACTGTTAAAGAAAACCAGCCAATCATCACATCTGAACAAAAAAACATTTTGGCCGAAAGATTAGTTAAATGTCAGTCAACTAATCTATTCATCGACAATTTCACCTCCAATCGTACATGAGGAAACTAAAATATTCAATCATTAATAATTGTAGTTTTTATTTTCAGTCCATCAACACATGTTGTACTTCAGACCACCACAAGTTTCAGCCTTCCTATCCTCTGGTTGGCCTCGATATCCTTTCATGGTCGCAGAGGTTTAGAAAGTGTACAGTGCTCTCCAGTTTTCTGGGAGAAGCAGAAAATTGAGAGGTGAAAACTGAGGCCGACGAACGGCGTGCCAGTCACTGTGCCCTGGTGAGCACGAGGCGGGTGGCCTCGCACAGAGCAGGATAAAGCTGTCCAGAGGCTGCCTCCAGCATCCACGTCCGTCTGCCAAGCACCGCTAGCATGTCCCAGGGCAGGCTGGGAGAACAAGACCGCTCAGCAAGGCCTCTGCAGTGAGTGCACTACATTTAAAATAACCTATGGATAAATAAATACATGGCCTAAGTTCACTGTACAGTAATTGGTCAGGAAACCAACAGAGACAAGCTAATTTACAGTAAATGGATCAGTTTTGAGTCCGTGAAATGCACTTGGCTCACACCATGCATTATAAAGATTTGGAAATTTCAAGTGCAGCTTTTTTCTCAGTGTTGGAATATGCACTGAAATTTTTTCACTGGGAAAACAACAACTAACAAGTATTTGTGTCAGAGCACAAATAAATAGAAAAAATGACCTTAAAAAAAGAAACAAAACAGTGAGTGATTATAGATGATGCAAGACTCACAAATTGAGACTCAACAAAAACAAGGGAAATGTGACGAATTCTGTAATTACTTTAGTTTCTGTATAATAACCTTTTTTTAAACTTTTCTTGGACATGCAGACAGACGTACACACACAGCCTCACTGACAAACACACACACACACACACATTCTCACACACACACACACACACACACACACAGTCTCACTCTCACACACACACACACACACACACACACGGTCTTACTCACACACACACACACACACACACAGTCTCACACACACACACACACACACACACACACGGTCTCACTCACACACACACACACAGTGGTTAGTCTGGCCAACCTTGTTGACCCACTGGCTTAGCTGTGGTTGCACGCTGGACGCAAAGCACTCATTAACGATTTGAGCCCGCTCTTCACTTGTGTAAACAAACAGACTCGGGCCGTCATTACCGTAACACCATGTGTGTGTGGTCTTCTCAATCAGGCCTTTATTGATTCTTCAATTTTCGCTCAGGCTGAGGCAATGCAAAACAGCACGATTTGTCAAGGGAGTTAAAGACGTGCGGCACGCAGACTTGTGGCATGTTTCAAAACGCTTAACACGCTGCCGGACACATTTTTCATCAGCCTCAAATACTGCACAGTAGTTGTTGCAGCGGGCAGGAGTCTGTTCCACAGGCAATGCCACGGCATCACCACAAGCCACAATACATAAAACACCACAGAGGGTTTTATGTCGCATGTAAAATGCACATCATTACCACGAGCGCTTACCCTGTCCACCAGCTCCACTTTCTGCCCTCAGACAGAGCTATCTTTACATGGACGAGTCTCACTGTGCGCTCTGCCCTGTGTGATGCTTGGCAGCCACGCAGAAGTTTATGGTAATGCTTTGGGTGATAGGTCAGGGGCAGGAGGGTGGCGGCTATCGGTGGTGGCTGTGTGGGGTTTCAGACCCTTTCCAGCTGGCTTGGGGTCTGCCTCTTGAGGTCAGGTGGGTGAGAAGGGGGCATCAGACGAGGGGCAGCTTGTGGTTTGGGTTAGGGGGGGCAAATACGGAGCAAGAAGGGGCCCTAACCTCCCCCTCCCTTCCACAGAGCCCAGAGCACAGGGCCACTGCAGAAAGGTTGGCCACAGTCAGACACCCTACCATCAACATCTGCCCACAGAGAAATGCTAATGTGGTGGGCCAAAGACTCACACTTCGGAGTTGTTTTTCTACTTTTTTCAATCATCAAACACGGTTGAATCACAAGATGAACAACATTTCAGGTTCTCACTAGAAACAAGCTCGAACACTGAGTTTAATAAAACCCACCATTTCAGATGAGAGCAGAGCTGTGCCAGGATGGAATCATTTCATCTTAGAAATACATTTTACAGGCAAAATGTCCAGTGGCAGATATTTCCTGTCTGAGAAATAATGATTTAATGTACCTGTGCTCTAGACCGAGTCTGGACAACATGCTTTTGTCCTGTTTGGACCTCCCCGACTCACTGTCTCCAATAGCTTTAGATTTATGGTTAACATAAAAAAAAGGTAGCTGAAAATCAGCCCCAGAGCACAACCTGAGGAGGATTATCATATATCATGCAGCAGAAACAGAAACAGACAAATCTTGCAGCTACCTTCAGATCAAATAAATGCGTGACGAAGGAGGCCATGTTTGGCTAACCCTGAGCAGGAATTAGGTAATGTTCAGGATGTACGCCTCTTAAAGTACAGATCAGTGACCCTTCTCTGACATCCTGACTAAACTTCTCATTGTGCATTTTGGCTCAAAACCTAAAAGTCTGCATTAACTGTTGGAAACATCCATTTACAACCTATAAAATTGTACGTAATGCAATGGATGTGCGATATAAAATCTATGTTTTAAGTATTAGAAACACATTTTATCAGTTAGATCCACGTTGTGCATTGAAGGATCATGACCAACATGAGCTACGTTTTAGTGGTGCTTATTTTGTTCAAACAATACTGCAGCTTGAAAGCAGTGCAAAAGAAATCTGCAAAAATATGTATCATCATAATTTTGTTAGCTCTCCATTTATAGCACAGTGTAGCCTCAGCACAAAATGTAGTGATTGCAGTGATTTCATATACAGCACAGATAACTGATGAACATATACAGTAACTCGACTGCAGTTCTCAGTAAATTGTTCATTTTTACATTTAAATTTGACAAAGAGCTCCCTTGGTCATTGTCGAGCGAGCAGGTTTTTTAGCAAAGTGACATGATTTAGGCTCCAATAAACCTCCGATTGAAAAGAGAACAGAGTGCATCAATTTTAACGTTCGCCCGCCTCAGTAGCTGAGCTGTTGGAAATAGCTGACCAAGAAGAGGGTACAGAGGAATAAAGCACATTCCTGGGATGACAGTTATGATTGGTAGGTGTGGATGATTAGCAGGAAACTCTTCCAACTGCCCACAACATGACATTATAAAGCATGCCTCACATGAACTAATTCAAATAGCCCCTACAATAACTCACCGTTAAAAAACCATTAGGAGGGGAAAGTAATTCTGCTAAACTCATTTTTCAAGTGAGGTTTTCAAGGATAACAAACCCAAAGTTCTCACGTGGACAAACGGTGAGAAATCAAAGCCCCGACTGCATCATAAAGAGAATATTATCAGATACACTGTGAAACCTCTGATTCTGTTCTTTACAACTGGATAGATACGGTTACATTTGACATCTGAATGTCATGTTCAACTGAAACTGCACTGAATTTTTTCGAAACATGTACTGGATGTTTTTAGAGCACATGCCTTCACTTTTGTGCAACGTTCAAATTGCACTTAAAGCTGGAGCAGTGCTAAGAGTTTAAGGGGAGTGGTGCCGTGACACAGTTATAAAATAATAATGGAGGATACTTACAGCTTAACACCGTCTTACTGGCACAGAATTGTAATGTACTCGCCAAGCACACAGTTACTTTGACTGTAACTCCACAACAAAAGGAACTGTTGCTGCGACTAGAGAGGGTTTATGACATAATTGGGTGGGCCAATATAGTGAATAGGGTACATCACATCCCAAAATAGATGCTGAATTAAAATGTGGAATGAGGGTGTTTCTCTGGATGCAGAGTGTGTATGAGCTGGCTGCTCAGAACAGGCGGGTACAAATTCTTTGAAACTGGGGTGGGTGGGTGCATGGTGTGTACTGTATGAACGTGAAGTAGGTACAGTGTGAAAGGGATGAAAAACGCACAGGAATACTGTTCTGTGTTGAGAGTGCAATTTAGCATGAATCAAAAGCAGCTTTCCTGGCTCCTGTTCCATATGCTGCCGTCTGCCAGGAAATGGGATTTTTTTTTTCTTCATATTTTTTTGCAGGTAAAGTCTTTACAGAATGGAATCAGATGAGGTATTTTTTTCCTACGAAATGTTAAAGTGTTGGAAGTATGGGGCAGACACGTTGGAAACAGAAGAAAGCTGAGTTTTGGAGACAGCAGGGGGGTCTGCCATATATTTGTCCCAACCCCAAACCCCCTTCTGGACCCCTTGCAGTATTGAATCATGACTGCTTGTAAAATACTGAGCCCTCTCTTAAGTAATTTACCACCAACTGCTCTGCAGTCTCGCCTGAAGTGATTCTACTACTCATCACAGCTCACACAAATAATTTATGAGCTTTATTCATGAGGAGAAATGCAAGTAATTCCATCCTGTAAAACAGTGCGAGAAGGTGCAGTAACCACATAAGTGACTCAGGTCTTTGAATGGACTGTATTCATCTTGATCAGCACACACGGTTATAATAAATCCCTGAAATAGACAAAGACACAGTGTTTTCATATTACAGTGGAAACATTTATCTATTTCAATGTTTACCTAAGATGTTAGTCATTGTGAAATTGACACAAGGATCATAATAGATGACACTAAACTAAAGAGGAGTGAAGAAATACTGGTTAACAATGTTTACAATAAGCAGAATAGACTGTAGGTAAATATCAGGTACTATATGGCCAGGTGTTTATCACACCTTTTCCCAAAAAACAAACCTGAGAAATAAAAAAGAGATTCAATAGTTTACAAAATAGAAATAGATAGAAAAAAAAGGTAGACGGCTGCAGCTCCATAACTGTGAGGCTGCAGTGTTGTGGCTAACATGCTGACATCTAGAAGGTTTAATGTTTACCGTGTTCACTATTTTAGGCTTGGTAGCATGTTAACATTCTACACTAAAAACCTTGGTGCAAATTAATTAATTATAATTCTAAAAATAAAAACATATGAAAAGTCAGGGGATTAAAAGGGGGATTACAATTCATCATGGGGGAATATTTAGAATAAATTGTATATGTTGTTTATATATTGATAGATTGACCAAGGGACAGACAAACACTGAGCTACATAGGGAATAATAGATAATGAGACATGCGGATTGAATGTAGGTATAATGTAAGAAGTATAGAGTGTAGCTGTAAAGGATTTCTGCTGTTCTCATCAAGTTCAATTTCAGACTTTTTAAGAGCATAATGAATGTTATTTAAGAGAAATTCCATGGATGTGAAGGAATCTCTGAGTCCCAGAATACTTCCCTGTAAATAAAGATAAGATGAAGAGTAGAGAAAAAGCCTGGAAACAACACGTTTTTCCCTTAGATACAGGCTGAGACAATAGGTGTCAATTGTCTTTCCCACAGTTAAGTGGACTGTACTGAAATAAATTCTGACTGAGGTGTCCACTCTCAGTTCAATGTTGGTCTTGTTAGCGGTTTTATTACAGCGTGCTAATATCTGTATCAAATAACTGCAACATATGGAAACATTACAAACCATGCATGCCACCAAAGCCGTTTTCTAAAAAACAAACAAACACAGCTTTTTATTTTTTTAAATTAACTATTAAGTGCGACGTAAGAGGCTTTAAATTAACATTAACATAAATAGACATAGAGAGGTTTAGTCCTCTTAATCCAATTGACCATAATAAGACCTACCTAAACATATTCAATACCTACTGCATTATGTTTTTTCTAAAATTAAGACTTTTTGACTGTAAGACCATGCGGTAAACCTGTGGTAGTTTGTACAGAGACTTTATAAATACACAAATGTGCTAACTTCATTAACACATGTTGTTCTATTGTTTTCCAAAAGAGGGGTCATGACTCAGAAATGAATCACAGGAACTTTATACTGGGTTGAGAAAAAGCTGCTTCCGAACCTATACAGACTAAAACCACAGTCTCCCGCAAAACCTGAGCACACATACACGACTACCCATTTTCATATTAATTGTTATTTTTCATTCAAGTCCAATTATAAATTAGGCAGAAATCCCTTTGAACCAACTCATTCATCTCACTCTGAGAGCTGTGGAAAGACCTGGCCAACTGTGTGAGTCAAGATCCCAGAGTTCCTCAGGTGGAACAACATGCAGTGTTTATGGGCTTCACTTATAAGTTCAAACGTTGGCAGAGTTTCTTGTGTTAGACATCAGCTTCACAGCGTGTTAGTGGTGTTATTGTGTGCATGTTGCTGTTAGCACTTTGCTCAAAGCACTGCTGTGTCCAGGTACCGCCTCTTTTGTTAGTTATGAACAAATGTCTGTCACAAATCCACCTCAGCTCAGTTTCTTGTCTCATACAACTGTATACTATACAATATGACAACAAACTAAGTATTTTATTTCTACGATGACTAAGTTACAACTAAATTAAAATCATATTTCCCATTTCAGCAATACATTAACAATGTAAACTGCAGGGCGAACTGCCAGATGAAAATCACAATTTAAATTTGAATAAAAAATATAAAAAATTCTATGGTATATAAGCAAAACTACTAGTGAGGTAATTCAGCTAATTTTTTAACCATGTTCAACTGTACAGAAAAAAAAAAATCCAGCCATCCCTTTGTTGAGTAAATTTAAATATTGGGCTCAGTGCCTGAACATACAGTGAACCCGGGATTGTGTACAGCTGCCTCAATGCAAAGCTCTCCACTTTCCTTATTAGCCGAATATCAGAGATACCTCAGAGCCCACTGTAACCATTCGGTGGTTAGCTGGTTTGCTGAGGCAGAGTGGAGGTGAACTGAAAGGTCTGCAGTGAGAGGCTGTGGGTTAGGTTTCTCTGAGGTTATGGTCATTCTCCCCTGGGAAAGTGGTTGGCCTGGCTGTTTACTTTGGAGTAACCCTGCCCCTCCTCTCATACTGTACACTCTCTGCTTGGTAACCAATGATTACCTCCATTGGTGCACACCTGTCATTTCTGACCTCCAAATGAGTTATTCATACACTTCAAGTAGACACTGTTGCAATTTGAAATAGATTAAAAATCCCAGAATTTCCAAGCCCATGGTAAATATGCTCTTTGTTATAGGTTGGATTGGATGCTGCGTGGGCACCACCTCCTTGTCACAGCAGGTGTATGTTGAGGGGTTGTGGGGAGAGAGGCGAGGGTTGGGAGTTCTGGGAGGGTGTTGGGACTGGAGTTAATGGGTACAAGCGAAGGTAGTGCCTGCATCTTCACCCAAAGAGGAGTTTGGCTTTCTCTCAGTGCCTCTCTCACACAGGCTCGCTCACAGTGCTGGACTGAACGAGCCCGGGAGACTACCGCTGAGGACTGAGAGGAGCTGAGAGCAGCTCTGCAGCTCATGTGCTGCTGGTTTCTATCTTTATCCCTCTTTTAATTGGGACACTGAGGAGAAATAAATAGCTCAACACACACTGTTGGGAGGCAAATGAATGGAGCACACTGAGGGGGGGATTTCCCCAGGCTGTCTTCACGCCAATGGATCTGGACACAAGTTTTGACCTGGCCAAATTGCATTTGGCCGAGTAATTTTTTTGAATGGTTTGTAAATTAACTTTTGCAACAAGATCATCTCTAAAGAGCGTGCTGAGCTGCCAGTGGATTTTCACTGTACCAATTTACATCACGTAAGTCCAACTCTCTTCTTAACTGTTTATGCCACCTGGGAGATTTTACCTACTCAGGATCTGTTATTTTTACTCAAGCAACATAAACTAATAAATGATTAAACAGAAACAATTTAGAATCAATTCATAAGCTAAAGTTTGGATTAATTAAATTTTCTTTATTAAAAAAAAGTGACTAATATAATGTTACTTGTGTTCTTCCGATCTTTGGCTTAAGGATGTGTTCAATAGTCCTGCTTCATCAGTGGAGTCTGGCTGTGTTCTTGCTGTGCTCCCCAGTGACTCTTGATGGGAGACCAGTTGATGCACTTAGTATAAGAACGTGAGTAATTTTTTAACATTGATTTTAAAAAGCATAAACAAATAAATGAATGGTATGCAATATTGGATTGTAAAAATGAAGAAATATTTAGAAGCTAGTTAAGCATAGAAAAATAAATGATTGTTTCCTGATTTAGAAATCAAAACAACAGATCTGAATAGATTGAGTTTGATACAGGAGTTTTTTTGCTGTTTCAGCTCTGGCTTGTTCGAGGGTCTTAAGCTCAGACTCGTGATGGCTCTCAGAAACTTGTTAATGCTGCCACCTACTGTACTGTGAGCTTTAATGGAGCCTCACTGCTCAACACATAAACTCAACTCCACAGTCTGGCATGATAAGACAACAAGGGACAAAAATCTAAAATAGGCAAATTCAGAAATTACAAATTTGATTGTATCACAGACAACTCAGAGAATTTAGAAATTACAGAACAGAGATCACAGCAGATTTGTAACAAACTACGAAACATGTTTTCTATGAATTTTAACTCATTTATGATGCTCATGATGACTTTCTTTGTTTTAAGGAGGAGATCGGTGAGTCACGCCCAGCTGATGCATGACAAGGGCCGATCCATGCAGGAGTTCAAGCGTCGCATGTGGCTGCAGGAGCTGCTGGAGGAGGTGCATACAGCCGATGAGCAAGCACCACCTGTGCAAAGTAGAACTCCGAGCCAAACCTTCAGTGGGAATGCTCTACACCAAAAGCCCCCAGGGGCCACCAAAAACCTGCCTGACAGATTCAGGCTGGACAAAGAGGGCACAAACTTGCCCCAGGAGACCAACAAGGAACTGGCTTATAAGGACCAGCCACTAAAAGTGGCCACAAAGCGGAAAAAGAAGGTGAGGTTAGGCCGGCGTAGGGAGAATGACAAGAGGCGGAGGCGGGCACGGTCTACCACAATCACAACGAAGGAACCATGAAGGATGCAGTAGCTTGGTTCAGAGACTCCTAATAGCCTTTATATGGTACTGCACTAAGATACTGACACTACTCCAGCTGGACTGAGGTCTGACAGACTGGAACCACAGCGGACTCAGTCACAGTCATATAACGAGCCCGGGGCTGTGCTTGTATGATAATATTTGCTATCTGTGTACCTTCTTAAAGCCATCTCATCCCATACATCCTGGAGTTTCATCGTAACATCTTCTTAGGTCCATATTTATTTGGATAATTTTCACGCCTCTTTAGCCCTGACTAAATTCAAAACAAAGCACACAGTATGTTATAATCTCTAAACAGTGTGAACAGGTAGAGCATAGAAGGAATTATTTATTGCCTGAATATAATGTTTCTTCAAACATCTGGATGCTGAGTGGTCTACTTTAGTTCGGCTCCGTTGACTATCATGGACTTACAGTTACAAACTGTTCATTTAGTACATCTGTTTGAACTGTGCTGATATAATTTATTTCACTTTGAAAGTGTGTATTTATTTGTGAATGTATCATGGTGCTGCTGACTAAATTCCATAATGCACTTTAGTTATATCCTGTAAATGTTCTTTTGTGGTTGCGTTTTATTTTGATGTTTCTGTTTTGATGGACGTGCTTTCCTCTCCCTCCTTAAATCCCTCATGGACTTGTAACTTATTGGATGCTTCATCAAACTCATTCTCATCATTCTGCATCATAGGTTATATTTGTATAGAATTAGCCCCAGTCAGGGACCGTCAGATCCATTTCATGTTCTTCACTTGCACTGAGAACATACTGTACATGTTTCCAGTTATTCAAACATTAAAAATGTAGCCATTAGAAATATTTTTGATTCGTGGTGTCTTTGTTCACCAGTCCTTGGCCTATCTGGTAAAGAGGATCAATCATTGATGGGGCAGCTGATGGTCGATCTCCAGATTATATCCTGAATTGCTCCCAATGAGTGTCGGTAAAAAGCATCTGTCAAATGAATGTGATGCACTTTATCATTTATGACAAGTACAAAACGTATTGTCCCACTAGCGCATATTTTAAGCACTAGTGGTCTCAGGTGTAACTTGTCCTCCTTTATCCCAAATTTTATGAATCAACTGATTATTTAAGGTTTACTTCGTGCAAAATTACAAACTGCAAAGCAATAAATCAACAATAGCTATAGAGCAATAACAGGGTGATGTAATGACCATGGGCCTGACACAAAGTATCTTTCACAGTGTCTTTGAACAAGTCAACTTCCGTTTAGTTTTTGTGCTATAGTATAGTATATTTTATCATGAACTTTACCCTTATTTGTCTGGGTTGCAAAAATTATGTTTTTGTTGACTTTTCAAGCAGAACACAGTGCAGCTGTTAATGTCCCACTTGAGAACATGTGGCATTTTTAACAGCTGCCGACTGGATGGCACAGAAACTGGTAATGGAGGGGTTAGCAAATGCATCAGCGTCGGCTATATCCTGTGCTAAGAGCAGCAGTGTACACCATAGGCCATTAGCTGACATAATCATAAATGCTGTGGAAAGCCTGATAAAGCTGCCGCCAGCAGCCTGCGGCTCACACCGAAGAAATCAATCCAACAATGGAGAAACACATTAATATCTTCAGAGCAGGGGAGGAACACAGGATGAATCAATGGACGGTATCTTTTTTCTGTGGCGCGTGACCAACTTTTATTTACTTTGACTAATTTGGCAGAAGCTTTTATCCAAAGTGACAAACAACTGAGGGACAACACTCAAGCTTCAGTACAGTAGAAACACTGAAGTAAGCACTTGTACTGAATCTGTTCATAAGGCAAAGTGCATGAGATCAGGTAAAGAAGTGTACAGTAAGTGCAAGTAAGGAATGTTGGGGTGTTAGGAGAGGAGGTGCTCTCAGGAGAGATGAGCTCAAGCAGGTCAGGTTGCCCCTATGATGACTAGAAGGCTGCCAGGCCCAAAAATATAAACACAAAACAATAATGCCAATGAAATAATGATGCAATGGTGCAGCATTGAATCATACTTACTGTGTTCATGATGAGCCATTTTTACAAAGGTCATAGCTTACACAGCTTATTTTTATGCAATTAACTATTTCTGTGATTGTTTTTATTAAAAGTAAGGTTTCAGCACCTCCTTTTTCTGCTGTATGTGCCTCACGATTCTGTCTTTTTATGTGGCGAGTACCACCGGGCCTGAAAAAAATCCTAGGGGAAGTACTGATTTAGTAGTTCCTTCCACAAACTGGGGAACCACAAACAAGAACAGTCTGGACTGTGATTTCCTTGTGTGTGTGGATGGTGAAAGGACGTTTCTTAGAGGAACACAGTGGATGAGAAGGAGCATTACACCTGTATGACTGAGGTCAAGTACTTTGGAGCAGACCCAGAAGTCCGTCTGCATAGGCAAGTATGAGTGACTTGAATTTGATTTGGGTGGCCATGGGTAGCCAGTGGAGGGAAATTGCATTCAAAGGATTTCCCTGTGCATGAAAGGAGGCCCATCTGTAGTCAATGTGAGTGAAGGATAGGGATGTTGATTTCATAAAGTATTTCCATTCCGGGGGAAGGAGAGTTTTGCAATGACTCAAGAACAAAACATCCATATACATCCTCAGACAATAATCCCAAAACAGGCAGGTGATGCACGTCACTGTTGCTTCAGCAGCAGGTGAGAGGCCATTTCTCTTTAAACCTAGTCAACCAGAATCAATTGGACGCGAGTGATGTTTGCCTTTCCTCCCTCTACATTCAGTAATCACACTTTGTAATGAGCCCTGAGAGGCTGCCACCTCTGCCTGCTTCAGTCCAGTTGGACACCAGTAAAAGAGGACACTCCTGTTTACACTATGAGGATAGTCCACTCACAAACATGAGCTAGAGGACGATGCTTTGACGAAAGACAGTGGTGAGTTTGTCAAAATAGTAGAAGTTCTGCCATTTTATAATGCTATTAATTTGTTTCTAATGTTAAATCAGTATAGCTAAAAAAAATGCAAGTTGAGTCAGAATAATAATCAAAAGACATTTTGTTCATAAGCATATTGTTATGTAATGTTTGACTTGCACAGAATTGAATGATATTGTGTAATTCTCATGTTTTACTAGGAATAATGGTTATTTTCATTATTGATTTATCAACTGTTTTTTTTACTCATTTCAATTTTGGCAAATTTGTAAAACTAAAAAACATTATGAACCCAAGATGAAGCCCACAACCCAAAGACAAAGCTGCAACCAGTAAACATGAGGAGTTTTGGTTGGAAATATGACAATAGCAAACCAATGATTGTCTTTGGTCCATTTTTCTATTAACATTGATTTCCCTCATTTTATTTGATTGTTAGGTTTCATTATGAGGCGCTGTGTTGCATGTTTTAAATAGCCCCTGTCAATGTAATTTAGTGGTGTCCTGAATGTTTCTATTTACATGAATATTACCTTAAGCATATAATAATTGAATTAGCAGTTTAAAATTTTGTTTCATTCAGGTAACATCTGTTCAGGGACTAGATGAAAAGCCTCACAAGTTCAGCTAACAACAAGTGCACTGTCCCTGTTAAATAAATCAACAAACAAATACTGACAATGAAAAGTAATACATTTTTCTACCCCAAAAAGGGTGATGTGAAGCTGCAGATAAAATGGCTATCCCTAACACCTATGGACTGATCTTTGCCTGTACCTGTGGAGTGATCCTGGGCATTGGGCTCTGTGCCAACCTGCTGGTCTTTTCCCTGTTCGCTAAGTACAACACTCTACGCAAGAACCGCCTTGACATCCTCCTCTTGAGCATGACTCTGGCCGACTTCCTCACCCTCCTGCTAATCCCCTTCACCCTGCACTCTGCTGTCAGCCACTCCTGGCCTCTGGGCGACACCTCCTGCAAGATCTACCAGTTCCTGCTCGCTTTCAGCCTGGCGGCCAGCACCTATTCGCTGTGTGCCGTCTCCATGACCCGTGCCATGATCATCACCAACCCATACCAGCCACCCAACATGGACCTGGTCATTCTCATGTTTGTCCTGGTCTGGGCCCTCAGCTTCTTCATCAGCCTGCCACTGCGAATGTTTGCCACCAAAGAGAGCTTGAGCCCAGGCCTGGAAAACTTCTCCTTCTGCCTTCCAACCATTCATGAGCACCATTACCAAGTGGTCCTAAGCCAGTTTGTACTTTACTACTTTGTTCCGATGGTGGTCATTGCCTTCAACTATGTCCGCCTGGGTCTTTTCCTCCACAAGAGTCCTGTAATGTCAGTGTCCAGTGCCAGGAACACCCGCAGAGCCTCCGTCCTGGTGTTCTTGGCCGCTGCCACCTTCTCAGTGTGCTGGCTGCCTGGTTACGTGTTGGAGCTGTGTGTTTACATGGGAATGTATCGTCATGGACAGGCTTGGGAGATGTTCTACTTTATCTGTACTTTGCTCCAATACCTGCACCCCTGTGTCAACCCTGTGCTCTATGTGCTGCTTTCTAAGCGCTACCGCCACAGGAGGGCAGCCTGGCTCTTTAGTTGTAACAAGAACAGAGTGCAGCCGCAGGTCATCAGCATCACCACAGACAGTTTTTAAATTCGGCTCATTTGCTTGTACATCATTAAGGACACCTTTTCCTTTTTTTAGGAATAAATTGGTGTTTTTTTAAAGACTATTATGAAGACATTGTCTATCCTCTTCCAAATGTAGCAGGAATTATCAAAATGTTAGAAATATATATATGTAAGTTCACTGTAATGCAAACCTGGACAAATATAATGACCATTTAATTAATGCTTAGGTTTTCTGTCTTTTGAAAAATAATAATAAAATAAATACCCCAGTAAAATTAACTTTTCTTAATCTGTACTGTTACAGTAGCAGAGTTTTATAAAGGGCTGGAATGACTTGCTGGCTAACATGTGGGTGAGAGGGAACTTTGTTTTAAAAATATTTTTGGCAATGAGTGGCCATTAAATATGAGCCACACAGCATGATGCGCTAGAATGACACCACATAACTCGTAATGAAAAACCGCCAGTTTATACTGTTTAAGTAAGCTATCAAAGGGGACGACTCTAACTGTCACTGGGTGAAATTACGAGGTTTTGATCTCTAACCGTTTGATTTTTATAGTTTCATTGCAATTTCAGGGTATTCATGTAAAGGTATTTATTTATAATAAATACTGCTGAGTATCGATTGAAGAAAAGGTACTAAATGGGTCAGATTCGTTGTGATTATAAATCTGCCAGGAGTGAATGCCATACAGCAACTAAATGTACATGTAAAGACATTGTGAAGACCAATCAGACGAATTCTGATTGCAATGCAGGAAGTATGAGAGTCATAACTGTGTTGTGCCGGCTCTCTACTAATTACAGCTGTTATTGGATTTTATTTAATCTTTTTACTTACATTTTCATGAAGTTATTATTATTTATAGGTAAATTTGGTTCAACACTTTCTCTGTTTTGTATTATGTAGAAATTAATAAATTAATCTTTGCTAAAATGCAAGAATAAAAAAAAAGGTTTTGTGATATTCACATAATACAACGAAACAGCAAATCCTCACAATATTGATCCTTTTTGCTAGAAAACCACATAAAACAGCATCTGATTATTAGTAGTCACTGCTATTATTTCATTCAACTAATTAATTGATCAACTATTTATTCCAACTTTACCCAGTATGACGAAACATCATCCAATAACCTATTGACTAGTGGGTTGGTCATATGGTCTTTATCGGGTCAAATGAAAATCTGAGAAATGACAAACAGTGTTTTAGTGATAACTGCTCCTTTAAAAATAAGCTCAATCCCCATGAGCTGGTGGCTATCCAATGGTGGTGGTGGTGGTGGTGGTGGGGGGGGGTCATTACAGTAACACAAACACACAACAGCACACACACCAGATAAACCCACACCTGTAGGTGTAAAGTTTGCAGAGGCGAGGTGTAATTGGGAAGCTGTGTAGCATGTGTGAAGTCAGAAAGCGGAGGGATACAGAAACGGAATAACAAGGTTGGCTGAGTTCTGGCAGCCACTGCAGTAATAGGAGACCAGCCCCCCCCCCCCCCCCCTCTGTAGCCCCCTGACTTTTGGCCTTCTCCTTAGCGAACAGCAAGGGCAGCTGGCCGGACTCGTACAGAGCGGCCGCAGCCCATCAGCATGTTGGATATAGTGAAGCAATAGAGCACACAGGCTCTCCTCTGACTCCTCTATCTTCCTGAACGTTAACTTGAATGAAAAAACTATACAAAATATTAGTCTCATAACTACTGTGATTTAATTGGTTTATCAGACACCTCAACTGAGTATCCCAAATGTTAATTATGCACCTTTTACCAAACAAATATTGGTTGAATTTGACTTTGAAACCTCAACACACTCATTCACTGTATCTATTAGCACATTACAGTACTACTGCATTACCACTAGGGGCCACTAACAGCTGGAAGAAACTGGTGTTTGTGGGCAGACCAATGTTTGTCGATCACCATGAAAATATGTGCTGACAAAACAAGACTCTTGACTTGTTTATTTACAGATGTGTGGCAGGTTACAGCCCTGTGTTTTCCGATTATCCAATCACAGTTCTTTTATTTTGAACCTTGCTCTCGTGTGCTTCTCTCTTCATGCTTTTAATAGAAAATCAATCAAGCAGGGCTCTATTATCTTCTGAGAGTTTGATAGCATACAATTTGTGTAAGAGTAGGATAAACTGATATTTAAGTCACTTTTTAACTCAAGCTATAATCAGTTAATATTAAATCAATAATCACACAATACTTTATTAGTTGATGTGCACCTCCACCGTCATCTTTATGCTCTTGCTGCTATTTCATTTCTGACAAGAATCACTGTCACTGAACTTATGTGTGACTTCTGTGACACTCATTACAAATACAAATAAAACAACCAAAACAAATTCTGGTTTTCATTCTATCAAACATTTTGTCCAGGGAGTTTTAAGATGATGGTATGGCAGCTTTTTCTACTTAGTCTCTCTTCATATCAAATGCCAAATACTTGGATGGATGTCACCACAACATATGTTTCTTAAGTCAGCATGCTCATCAAGAGAGTCGTATTAAAATGATCCTTAAGTCTGTGTGGGCCAACGATAATGCTGAGTCATGAAACCCAGCAGATGACACAGAATAAAAAATACTTTAATGTCCAGAACATCTACACTCTAGCTCCTGCCAGAATGTAATTCAATTACCCTGTGGCCTATCTCTATGCAGCCACTACATGAAGCAACCTTTCACACGGATCGAAAATAATCAAGATGATGAGGATGGCAGCCACCGTACTTAATTAGATATTATACTTGATCAGCAAGAGTGTACAACTGTTAACGTCCCGATATTGGACTTTCTAAATAAAGAAAGTAAACGTTTGAGCTTTATAGATCTGAATACGTTATTAAGTGCAGGTTTTTGTCAGTCCTCTTGACATGGTGACTCAGAACATTGGACTCCACTGATTAATAATTTATGTAATTTTTCAAGCAAAAAGTACAAATATATTCTCAGATTTCATTCTCCATTATGTGCAGCTTTTGGGTTATAGACTGTCGATTAAATTTATTTGAAAAAATACAAAACAGCAAAGGACAAATGGCTAATGTATCAAATACAGCATGACATCTAAAGACCCAGAGTTCTTAAAAACAAATGTAGAGATAGAAACATTAGATGACCAGACATGTGAATCAAACGGGATTAATCATGTTGACCTGTATCTGCAGGGTAGCCATTAGCCATGTCAACTAAAAGTCACTGGCAGAACATTAAAGTACTTTTGGAGATTTGTGTACTTGAGTATTTCCAAACTGTACCACTTTATACTTCCGCTTAACTGCAATTCAAAGCAATTGCAATTACATTGAGGTGTTTCTATTGTAATTAATTTAAAAAAATTAACATTCATTAAAGAATCTATATAAGGCCAACATACAGTATAGGCTGACTCAATTTTGTGAATTCCTAGGAGACCACATTCTTGACAAACTTCAGGAGTTAAGCAATGCACATAGCTGACAGAAAATAGTTGTGGCTACACACTGTAAGATCAGAGGTCTCCTACCATGAGCTAATCATTCCATGTGCCATATAGGCAAGTGTTGAAGGAGCGTTGCCTGTTTATTTATAGGAGTCTCTGAGGTTCCATGGCAGAGGGTTGCTCTTGAGCTGGATTAAATTACAGCTATGGTGAAAGCTGAAAATACAGCTTCTATACAGACACAAACATGAGTATAAATTCTTAATACAGATCTATGGGCCTACTTTAATGGGCTATATTCACCTCAGTTAAAGCACAAGACCTGTCCAAAAGGCTGAATAGGCTGAAAATGAACTATTAAACACATTGAAGCTTCATCTCAAATATTCCCCAAAACTTTGTATTTGTTTTCTTTGTCTGATGGCTGAAATGTAGGGAGCATATTGAAGATAACTGTTGCATGGAAATAGGTTGAAGGATGACGAAATGTAAGAAATTCATGATGGCAACAGCATCCTCCATATATAGATCAAGTCGGTATGTGTTGTCGTCATCTTAAAACCAGTTTAGCAGCGAGGTGAATTAGGAATCCACACATCGTCGGTGCTCAAAAACAAACTGTCTCGTTAGAATTAAAGTAGGCTGCAGGATAATGGAATTCCGCAGCAGCAGCAGAAGTCGAGAATAAATAAATAAAAACAAATTCACAGACACAGGAAATAAAATAGGCCTCCGTGGTTTGCATTGGCCTTGTTTGTGAAGACATGGATGAAGAGAGAGAGGTATTTATAAGTAGGCTCAAGGTAAAAGTATATCAAGGAGCCACGGCATCGAGAAACGCTATCAGACATGTGGCAACAATTTGCTGTCCAGATGGTCGGCACCAGCCACAGCCTGACCTAATATCATGGTTCAGCCGTCTGTTTACGTTGTAGAGCTCTCTGTAATATGTGGAGACATGGCAGGTGACAGACAAAAAAACGTTGGAGTTAACACTGAGTAAACTTAGCTTAAAGAACAAGCGAGGCCTTGTAAAAGCTAGTGTCAATATGACTCTTACTATAAAGAAAATAATCAGAAAGTGGAAAACCTGCACATATTCAAATGATTTTTGAAATTGTTTATACAGTCAGAATGTTTTTTTATAATTTGGCTGTAAAGTCTTCAACTTCTTGCCAAGAATAAAAAACAGTCATGAGTGAAGCATAGACCTGCAAGAACTAGTGTCAGCAGATATTGTATCAATTATCCTTTCTAAGATTATCTGGCTGAACTTGTGTTTGGTAGTAGGTGGGTTGTTGAACAAGGATTTTTTCAGTCCAGCAAAATCCAAATGTATAGATATATATACACATGACATTGAGCTGGTGACCAGATTGTGAGTTGAACTCTTCTTAGAGATCAAAGTGCTTATAAATAGTGGCTGGTTACTTTGGCCTAGCAGCAAAACTTAGCCTAGTAAAGAGAAACTCAAATAAGAGGCAAGTAAAACCAGCAGTACTTTTTTTTGTTAACACCATTACAGACGTGAAATAGAAAACAATTGATTCGTAACTTTGTTCAAATTGACAGGTTTCCATTTCTTACAGTAACTGATGAAATGTACAGTAAATCTCAGTGGGGAGAGTAAACCCATGTAATATACTATTATATACAGTGGAATCAACCCACACACATTAGCCTGATACAGGTCAACAGAAACTCAGTCAGCCTGGTGGCATCATTTCAACCAAATGCCAATACAGTTCATGACAGTACAAGCACAGTGTTCAGTGTTTGACCAGAAAAAGCAGAAACTAAGTGGGAGCAAAACCTGAGTGGAAGAGATACCTCTCTTAACACCTGTTGTTTTACACAATCTATGGTTCGGTCCCATAAAAGATTTGATATTGCCTATTTGCGTTCATCTTTAAATGTAGTGCCCCCTGGTGGCAGCAGTAGACCACTATCTTTGGAAGCTACGTTGACTACCACCCAACTACCAGCTAACATTCCTGCCATTTTTATGGGCGTGGCTGGGCCTGGTGAAGATGAGAGGGCCGCATTTTTTAGACGTGTGCACTTGTGCATCGTGGACAATCCTGTGATTCGCTGTAGCTAGGTATAAACATGTGTGCTTGTCAAACTGCACTTGACTACGAAGATCAGTTGATATCGCACTTGTTTTTACAAAGGGGGCGGTTCTCCGGCTCTGCATGCCAATCTGTAAAAGTCACCCGCACATCACTGAATCACATGAACAAAGTTTTCGGCAAAATGAAACTTTGAGACCTTTGAAGTCATCCTTTATTAATAACCCACGTGTGGTTCTTCTGTGAACTGATCCCCCTGCAACTGCCCCCGGGCCTGGATGGCGATGCAGTCTACTAAAAAAGGGAAAGGCTTGATCAAGGGGTGAAATGATAATCCGAGGGAGACGTTGGATGGGAGGTAATTCCAAGGAACCCTGCCCTCCGGATCGGAGGTGTCCAGTTTCATCTCTTGCTGCATGCCCTGTTACCTATCAGCAAGAGCATGAACTTCAAGCTAAGGTGACTGCGGGCTAAAATTGGTGGCTATCAAAACCCAGGAAGTGTCTGCTTTCAAGAGTGGAAGCCCTGGGTTCAGACACCTCTGGGTGAGGAGGCCCTTGTGCAGAGCAGGCAACGGGGGGGACGGCATAATCACAGCTTAGACTCCATTAGGCCAAAACTTTCACACTATTAATTAGTTGCAGCTGCACACACTCCTTACTGAGACTACAAGGTAAACTGTGATGCACACAGAGAGGAAGACTTTGTCACTGTTTCGCTGACTCAGCATCATCGTCACAGCGAAAGCAAAGATCTTCAGTATTGACCATTTGACGTCAAACACATCTCGGTAATCAGTTAAGCTGTACTCTACCAAAGGTGATACCAGTTAAGCCTTTTGCAAACATATTTGTATTATTAAATGTATCAGTTAATTAAAAAAGCTGCACTACAGAAAATACACATATACACAGCCCTGGCAGGTTTACGTTTCAACTCAAAAATGTACGTGTCAAGGTAAAAAGAAATCGACCAAATACAAGGACTCATTAAAAAGATATTTGTTGATGTAGGCTACACTTTTATAAAACAAAATTACTATCAGTTGAAATCACCAAAGTAGTTTTAAAACTGTCAAATATGCATATCGTTAACGGTAAATTCAGTATGAGCCATGTTATAGTGTCAAGATTAAAACCAGATTAAATGTAGTTAAATCTGAAGGATTTTTAGATGTCTAGATTTCCTAGTACCTGTTATTTATTGTTACTTAATCATAACCATTACCTGCAGCTCTGGTATAGAAATGTTACCGAAAATCAGGAGAGAAATTAATAATCAATAAACTAATCCTGTCTGTTCTTGGCTAATGGATCAAACTGAACTGAATTCATGACAAATTTGAAGCATAAACACATTGATGTACAGACCATGTACTGTAAAAATAATAAAGCAATACATAGTTTAAACCAGTCTCGATTATTTATTTTTCCACCTCCGTCCTTTGCTTTTGGTAAAATGTTGTTAGAATTTACTGCAAGTGAATCTTCTTCATCTTGAAACTATATGTGAAGCATCTTGAATCAGAGGCGTGCCGGATTTAGCTTCACCTCAATAGACTCATTCCAGTGTCTGAGACGCTGTCATCACCGGAGTGCACCTCAGACTGGGTCAGTTACCCCCTATTTCATTTCGAGCAGAGTAGTTGGCACTGGAATGATGTGATCTGAAGGAGCTGTTGACTAGTGTTGCTGACCTTTAAAAGAAACTGTCTCAATGTATAACACACTCTCACACAAACATGATATGCACAAGTGTTCATTCACCGATTACACTAATAACAATGCCTGATACACACTTGCAGTAAGACACACACTCACACCAACGCACACACACACACACACACTTTGTAAATACTTGGCCTGGGGATCTGGAGGAGGTGAAAGCCAAAGGGAGTCACCGACACAAGTTGGTGATGTGGTTACCTCACGGTGTAATGGGTTGGGAAGGAACCTCATCCTGTCTATATTTAGACAAAGATGAGCTCCAGATGATGAACTGCATTTAATTAAAAGGGTAAAAAAAAAAACATTGGGTGCTTCTAAAGAAATTATTAGAATTTTGAATTATTAGAATATATTTAAACACATTTGTCTTATTAATATTTAGAGGTATTAACCAGTCAACTCATACAATCAAAGAAAACTCATACAATCAAAGAACGTTTTTCATCTTAAAATGTTAAAGATTGTCACCATCTAAACAAATAAAATTATTGTCATTATTGATGTCACAACAATGGGATAATTGTTTATTATTAGATTTAAAATGTTCACAATATAACTAATTATTCAAATGATATAATGGTAATGAATAATTCAGTCAAATCATAGGGTCAACGCATTTTTCCATAATAAAAATGATAATAAACTTGGCTGGTTCTAAAGATACAAGGTTTATGTGTTATATCAAGGCACTGTGATAGATGTTTATTATTAGAAAAATTGGCATGTTATAAATAATAATTTTATTGATATCATTGATTTCATCATGCTATTGTGACAGGGCTCGTCTTGACTGAGGGGAATTAAAACAGTTCGGAAGATTAAACCAAGATTAAATCAGATATTAAATCAATGTCAGTTGAGAGGACTGATTTTCTCTTGTTCTGAAGAATGATGAGAAAGCAGATGTTTTCGCCGTGAGTGGACGCACAGTGTCTTGTTACCATGGGGGTCTCCTGCATTCATAGGCAGAGCCGTAAATAACGATGGGAGGTTCCTCACTGTCAGCATTCATGCACCCTGCAAGCTTTTATGGCATGTGCCTCCCAGGCTACGTCTCCGTACATGCGGTCACTGTTTAAGTGAGCATGTACTGTACATGTCAAGAGAAATGGATGGATGGTGGAAACGTGGCAGCAGAGTATACAAAGTAGTAAATATTGCAATTCTGTGATCAAATGATCAAATGAGATGACGTGAATATTGTGCTGAAGTAATGCTGCTGTAAACACAACAGATGGGATTGATATACTGCTGAATTTAAGATAATAATAATATAATAACTAGAGGTGACAGAGGGAGGCCATTGTAGAACATGACATCTTTTATTCCTCTCTTTCACTTTGACTGATGTATGAGAGTCACATGTCCATTCCTCAGCTTGTTTGTTATGGTTTGTTTCCTTGGATACAGTCGAGGCCTGACACCTTGGCTTGACCCAGACAGTCATTTGCTGAACGCTATATGCTAACAAATTAACAGCAGGCGGCACCGTGTCCTGACACTGACATTTGACTCTGGAATCCAACCCTTTGTTCAGTGATGGAAGGACCATAAAAATGTGCTCCTTTGGGAAGCAGTACTTTTTAACCTGATTGATAAAAAAAATTCTCTCTGCCCTGAAAGTTAGTGATGGCAGCTTGTACTCACTAATGATCACCCTTGTCTGTGTAATAATGCAAACTGTACTAGTTGGTTTACGTAACACTGATTAGCACCCTCGTGCTATTATTGTTGTTCTCCTGTGTATACAACTGACGTGACATACGTAAGTGACAGCCTACAGCTTCATGAAGGCAATGTAGGTGGAAAACACTGACCTATAAAAAGATCACAATGCTGCGGTGCACATTTAACTTGACCCTGCACACTGGGGCCACATCATTTAGACATCTTAGCATTGAATCTTAAAGAGAAGAAAAATAATTAAACTCTAATGTGACTAATAGTTGGTACTTACAAATTTGTCCTAGCAGCAGAGTCTGAAAAGGACTAATAAGATTAGAAGTACCTGCAGCTGTTTGTTTTTTTACACCTCTCTGACCCCAAGGCCAGGTCACTTGTCTTATGGGGGTCCATGTGTTCCAGGTTGTACAATTGATCCCTTTAAGTGCGATGACCAGTGAATGTTATTTTGGCCGAGGCTTCCTGAAGACACTCTCCTCTCTGGCTACTCAAGTGTCAGTCAAACCAGCAGTTTCCACTGGTCAGGTCCAGAAGGGACCCTGGTCACAGGCTGATCTGAGCCTCAGAGAACTCAAGTCATTTCATTGTATTTATTTCAAGATGCATTTAATACTTAAAAAAATAACCAAAATATATGCTTATATAATATATGTTTATCATTTTCTCTTGTACTGTTTCTAAATCTGTGGGCTGTGACCCAAAGTAGACGCCGGGTCCAGGAGGTTCCCCTTGTGACAGGAATAGCCCCATGATTTCATGAATGAGGGACCTGCAGGGTGAGACTCTTCATTTGAGAGCAGACTCTGGAACTGAAAACACATTTGAACTCTCTCTGAACAAAACAAGGATTAAGGACTTTTTAAAAGCGAATTTTATTTAAAGTATTAATAACTTGCAGTTGGATTTCAAAACAGTACACTTGTAAGGCGACATGTTCACTTGGAAAACACTGCAGTGCTACATCGAAGTGAGTGAGTGTGAGAGGGACAGCAGCAGCAGCAGCAAGTGTCATCTGGTCTTCCAACTTGGGGAGGGCTTTGGAGTTTAAAATGGTGTGAATATGATAGCCATCTCCAGCCATCGGTATTGCTGTTGCAAGTAGAGATCTGTCTGCACCGTTGAAAGTTGACAGTTCAGAAGCACTAATCTGACTAAAGGACGGTGTAAATCAACAACGGAGCAACGACTTTGGATTATCGACAGACTCGGTGGAGTGAAAGCGACCTGAATCTGGGGCGGCTGCATGAGAAAGAGAGCAGGGAGGACGCACAGGCTAAAGGGCAAGAGGGAGACACCGAGGAGGTGAGTGACGGGTTTACCCGCGGAGGGGTAAAAAGATGACTGTGGTGTCCCAGGAGAACCACGACGACACTGTGGTCGTTACTCCTCTGTTGCAAGATGCTGCCGACTTGGAGCAGGGGGACCAGGAGTGCAGCGAGAGGGTGGTCATCAACATCTCGGGTCTGCGCTTCGAGACACAGCTGAAGACCCTGTCCCGCTTCCCGGCCACGCTCCTGGGAGACCCACGCAAAAGGATGCGCTTCTTCGACCCGCTGAGAAACGAGTACTTCTTTGACAGGAACAGGCCAAGCTTTGACGGCATCCTCTATTATTACCAGTCGGGTGGGCGGCTGCGGAGGCCTGTGAGCGTGCCTGTGGACATTTTCATGGAGGAAATCAAGTTTTATGAACTCGAGGATGAGGCCATGGACACTTTCAAAGAGGACGAGGGCTTGGCAAAGGAGGAGGACCAGACGCTGCCCAACAACGAGTACCAGCGCCAGTTTTGGCTCCTCTTCGAGTATCCAGAGAGTTCAGGACCTGCACGGATAATTGCCATCGTGTCAGTTATGGTTATTTTGATATCCATTGTTATATTCTGCTTGGAGACACTACCCGAGTTCAGAGACGTCCCTCCACAGCCGGACAACAGCAACACGGCGAATGGAAGCGCACAAGGTAAAGCGCTCAGCCCCTTCACAGACCCCTTTTTCGTGATTGAGACACTTTGCATCGTGTGGTTCTCTTTTGAATTCACCATGAGGTTCCTTTCGTGTCCCAGCAAAGCAGCTTTCTTTAAAAACCTCATGAACCTCATCGATGTGGTGGCCATAGCTCCGTACTTCATCACCCTGGGCCTGGATCTCGCAGAGCATCAGGGCAGCAGTCAGCAGGCTGCGTCTCTGGCCATACTAAGGGTCATCCGTCTGGTCCGCGTTTTCAGGATTTTTAAACTCTCCCGGCACTCCAAGGGCCTCCAGATCCTCGGCCAGACGCTCCAAGCCAGCCTCAGGGAGCTGGGGCTGCTCATATTCTTCCTCCTCATCGGCGTGGTCTTATTCTCCAGTTCTGTTTATTTCGCAGAAGCAGAAGACCCCGACTCTGAATTTACAAGTATACCTGATGCGTTCTGGTGGGCTGTGGTGACAATGACCACGGTTGGTTATGGAGACATGTGTCCCTCCACAATTGGGGGGAAATTCGTTGGATCTTTGTGTGCAATCGCTGGAGTACTCACTATAGCTTTACCGGTCCCAGTTATAGTATCCAATTTCAATTATTTCTACCACAGAGGAAACGAGGAGGAGGACAACGTTCAGTTCGTCCACGTGACCTGTGGGCACCAGCAGCAGCCCTCATTTGTTGAGTGTGATTCAACCAAAAGTATCCAGTCGCTCTCCAAAACGGAGTCCTTTCAGGAGAGCGACGACCTGGACCCTCCGACACATCCAAAGATAAACCAACTCGAGACATACACCGGGAAACTGACAGTTGTGTAAAGAAGATGTGTTTTTTTCCCGGTGAGTTGTCTTCCAGTAGACAGGCAGTCAATGCTTCTCCACGACGGATGCTCCTGGTGCTTTTTACGCATGCTGTCTACAGTGGTCTCCAGACGTGGAGCCTCAGAAATTCGTTTTTACAAATACCTTCATGAGGAATTCACGTTATCTTAATTCATCGTATGAGAAAATCATTCCTCCACTTCTCACATATTTCTCATATTGGAGCAACTGGTGGAAACATGCAGAGGGAAGCTGTGGACTTAAATATTATACTCGGGAAACCTCAAATAAAAACATGTGGGAACCCATGAGGCACGCAATAAAATGGATTATCTAAATTGGGCCTGCAGCAGTAAAAAAATTGCCTCCATACGTGACAGGGGCAGGTGTTTTTTTAATGTGTTTACCCATAAAGAAATGTCAATATGAACTACAATTTAGTCGTATATTGTTGAGGAAATAGCGTGACCTATTTTCTAATGATCCCAAAGCATAGGGAAGAGTAGGAGAGGGCAGACCAGGCGTGCGTATAAGTGCCAATGACGCACGATGCATCCAACCCACCACACGGCAGCGCATGGCGAACTAAGACACATTTCCATTAACTGTGTGTCGTGGTTGCGCCGTGCGCACTGTGGATCGGTGGCTGCTGCCAGTGCATGAGCCCGCTGGCACTTGTTCAACTCTCTTGTCCTGCTGCGTTCAAGCCTCCGATGTGTCCGTGCCCAGTGAGTCCTTGTACATAAACACTAGTAGCTTCTTCTTTTACGCAGCATGGAGTCCCGGCATAACTGGAACGATGAAAACTTAAATTTGCACTTAAGTACCGTGCGGTCAAAGTTAGTAAAACAGCTTCGATTTCAGATTTAGACTTCTTAAAATACTACATAGATACATAGATTGTTGCCTTAAACGAGGCTCTAACACTCAGGATACTGCGCTCAGGTTTATGGTCTGTTTTTCGTAATGAAGACACCAGTGACCCATAATAAAAATACACATATCTCGTTATCACATGATAGATTTCCTCTAAATATAACAAGTCTCACATGTCTAAAAATACTACGTCATCTGCAGCCCAATTTTTTTTTCTGGGAGCTTGTAATGTGCCGCCAGTGGTCAGAATGAATGAGCTCTGAGCGCCACTCAGTGGATGAAACACATCCCTGCAGACAGCTCAGGAAGCTCAGAGGGCAGAATTAAGACATAAACTGGAATACCTTTGCTCTGCTGCAGCTTGCCTGCTTGGGATTTTGGCTTAAGCCTCCTGAGGCCATGCTCTTTGACTAAGTATGTATTTGGATGCCTGTGATGGTGATCTAAGCTCAGATACCTGACTGCTTTCTCTCACCTCCCAATGTCAACATGGTGAGTTTGGTTTTCTGCTTACTTCCAGAAGGCAAGAGACGATTAAGTGAAGCTTGCTGTTCGCTTAAAATACCAGTGGGGCATTCTCCTCTCCTCCGAAACACTGGATCATTTTCTCATGGATTATTCTTGCATTGCCAGTGGTGGCTACAGAGACCTAACGGTAGAAACCCTTGGGAAAAGTTGAGTCTGCCGCAGTGGACATTTTGTGTATCAGCCATAGAAAAAAACGACATTCTTTTGTGTAGGCTTTATAAATGACCCAGCTCTTTTTGTAGCTGTATAAAAGGCCTTGTGTACTTAATGTTGTTTTTGTAAAACTTCTGAACTTCCTCTTTTCTTATGCAGCTTACAATGCAAAGTTGGAGCCGCAACCTGCTTCTGTGTTGTTACAATCATTCAGCTTACACTGCAGCTCGCTGTATAGAACAAAAACATTATAGTGCAATGTCTGCATGACGCACATGCATTGTGAATTTTAAATGTAATAAAATATTTATTTTTCTAATTAACACATGTATGTGAACTTAACTTAATTCTTTTTATAAATAAATTATGGATCAGAGAACACACCCCTCGTTATTCTTTCATGATCCCAATGAAATGGATCAGACTCAGAGAAACAGCAAGTCAGTTCAAATGCATGCACATTGATCAGTTCAACACACTGATCTCTATCGCTGTTGGTGCTCGGTGGTGGCAGAGGCAAGGTCGTCTTGCCACTAAAACAATAAAGTTAATGAAATGTCATTGTGAGGAATGGAGGAGGCAAATTTTAAGAAATAAGACAGAGGTCTGATCACCTGATTTTGATCTTGAATGTATTTTTAGAAAGTCAGACAACGTGAGTTCTGAGTTAGTTCAGCTCACTGTCGTAAGGCCATGATAAACCAAACACTACCGTGATTTTATTTCCATTGTTATAATGTGAGTATGTTCTCGTGTTTTACTGAATTGTGGTTTCCTGAGGTGACCCGATCATCTGCGCTGTCCGTGGTGCTGAAAGTGATCTGGCCTCTGCAGAGGACAGTCTACTAAATTCCAACTCACAGCATTAAGACAGGGGACAGGTTCTAATGTTGTTGTTTATATCCATGGCTTGTTTTGAGAAAGTACATTCTAAACCACCATTTATGTTAATTAAGCTTATTTTCACTCATTTCCTATAGCTTCAGGGCTTGAATACAAAAACATACAGATCAATATTTGTAACATTCCTTGCAATCGTTCCAAATGTGTCTTCTGGGGCCAAATGTAGCAGGTTAATGGCTGAGCAATGTGATAACTTAGTCAGCATCGTTAAGTGAAAAGATCTTAGATATGAGCACAGACCTACACAGACAAGCTGACACAATGTGGATAATTTAAAAGAAATGCAATGCCTTCATTGTAATTGCATGGTGTACAATTAAGTATCCCAGTGGTACTAATGGTATTACACAACTCACAGACAAGTATAGACACATTAGAGTCTGATAAATAGATACAAAGAAGACTAGGAATTCATAGTATGAAATGTATATAACACATATGAGTATGTGTGCTCAGTTATATTGCACATTATAAAATTGCACATGATAATATTGCAGGGTTAAGATTTTACTGCACTTGGTTAAGTTATCTAGGCACTTGGGCAGGAGCTTGTTACCCCTTGATTTACTGCTCATTAGTATATACAAAATACTGAATGACTGTAGCGCACAGCGTTCCTTGACACATCCAACGATCATTCAGGAGTGATATGATGACAAGGTGATGATTTCTTCCCTTTCTGATCGACAATAGACTGGTCTGTGATTGGCAGATGGTCTCAGATGCTGCCCAGTGTATGATTCAGAGCTCCTGTCCCTCTTTGCGGTCCATTGCGCCAGAGCTGGCACTGCGCGGGCGCTCTTGTTTTTGTGGTGTGTGTGGAGAAGTTGAGTCGGCGTGCTTTAGTAGAGCCGGTCTGCATTGCGTCGAAACCCTCCAACTCCTCCTCCTCCTCCTCCTCCTCCTGCTGCTGCTGCTGCTGCTGCCCTCCCCTCTCCTCCTTTCCTCTCCTCTCCTCTCCCCTCCTCTATTTTCCCATCACCTCCCCTGCACTTGCATGTACAATGCACATCACAACATGCTTGACATTGTGGAGAAAACATTTGGACCTCGCCGCCGCCGCTGCTGCACTTGACTCGTCTCTCCGCTCTCCGTTTTTTTTTTTGTTGGGGGGGGGGGATGCGTAAAAATTCCGCTCTCCGAGAAACACACTCCAGCCCGTCATCGCGTCCATACTCGCAGGAGGCAGCATATTTCTGCTGATGCAGTGATGTCTGGAAATGTCAAGGGCTCGCTTGTTGCCCCATAATGTATCTCTCCCCCCCTGAACTGCTGCGCAAGATTTTCTCCTGCGGTACAGCCTCTACTGTAAAGCTGCTCACACCACCGTGCCGCCAAGCGAGCAACTTTACGGACGCTGCTGCAGCTTTGCAACCCTTCGCTTCTCGCTGCATTTCCATCTCAGGCTTTCCTCATTATAGACTTGCCTGATTTCTCACAAGGCGTTCGGACCCATGAGGGCACTTTGACGGGACACGGGATGGTGATGATGACCACAGTGAGGCTCTAGGCTTTTCTCCTCGGAAGGTGCAATGTAAAGTTGCCACATGATACCCACTGGTGTCCTGCTGTTGGAGGATATTACCACAGGATGAGACGCATTCAAGACCTTCCAAGAACAACCCACGGTGAGAACTGCTGACTTACACAATGTACCCATCATGGATTATATGAATTGACAGCTGCTGTGAATGTAAAGATGATTTACTACTATTATAATGTTCTCCCTCTTTCCTAAGATGAGATGTGAGTATTTTACCCTGCATTAGGCCCAAAGGCTTTGCGCATATAGAAACATCAGTTGCTATAATGTCAGTATATTATGCGTCAGACTGGAGAGAGTGGCATAGGATAAATCACTGCTATGGTCCTTTAAAGCACAAACACATATGACAAACTTATGTAAAAATCTATATAGAAATGTCATAGGAATGCAGCAGAGAATGCCACAGCCATTAAGTAAAGGAATTTAAAGATCATGTGTAAAATGCAATATGGATCAAAACATTCGTGAACTCCCAAATTAAAAGATTGTAAATACCTATAACGTAGAAATATGACAAATTGATCCCCGGAATAATATATTTTACATACAGTATCGGGTGGCTGCACTAAAGGTGGGCTGATAGAAGTAAACGGATAAATAAATAAACTGCAGAAAATGCTGAGCCAGCAAATATCTTGGCAGTTTCATCCCATTATTTCCTCCCTCTCCCTCTGTCTCTCCCTCCCTCTCTCTCTCTCTCTCTCTCTGGGTGACAGAGGCAGCAGTAACAACAGCAGCAGATGCACTGGAGAGCAGCAACGGTCAAGTCAGCGAGAACCGCAGTGGAGCCGCACTGAGGCAGAGCAGCCAACCAACCCCCTTGTACCTGGGGACGTCTCCAACAATTTAAGGGGTGTGGGAAGCTGAGGAGTGGAAAATTTCCCCCCGAAACCTGAATGCCTGCTCAGTCAGACTAACCGAAAACCCAGTACATCTCCTCCTCCTCTTCCTCGTCTTCACCTCCTCCTCATACAAAAATGACCGTTGTAGCAGGAGATAACATGGACGAGACCTCGGCTGTCCCTGGTCACCCTCAGGACACCTACCCCCCAGACCATCATGACCACGAATGCTGCGAGAGGGTGGTGATCAACATAGCGGGTCTCCGGTTTGAGACACAGTTGAAAACTCTCTCCCAGTTTCCAGAATCGTTGCTAGGCAACCCCAAAAAGCGGATGCGGTACTTTGACCCTCTGAGAAATGAGTACTTCTTTGACAGGAACCGCCCCAGCTTTGATGCCATCCTCTACTACTACCAGTCAGGGGGTCGGCTGAGAAGACCGGTGAACGTCCCTTTGGATATGTTCTCAGAGGAAATCAAGTTTTATGAGCTGGGAGTGGACGCGATGGAGAGGTTTCGTGAGGATGAGGGTTTCATCAGGGAGGAAGTGCGGCCTTTGCCTGAGAGGGAGTTCCAGCGTCAGATGTGGCTCCTCTTTGAGCATCCAGAAAGCTCGGGCCCAGCCAGAGGGATCGCCATTGTGTCTGTGATGGTGATCCTGATTTCAATAGTCATATTTTGTTTAGAGACTTTACCACAGCTCAAAGAGGATGTAACAATTCGAATAGTGGGGAACACCACTATTTATATCAAGCCAAATATCCTTACTGACCCCTTCTTTATCATTGAGACACTCTGCATAATCTGGTTCTCCTTTGAGTTGATAGTACGCTGTCTGGCGTGCCCAAGTAAACCGGCCTTCTTCAAGAACACGATGAACATGATCGACATTGTGGCTATCATCCCTTACTTCATCACACTTGGCACTGAGCTGGCTGAGGATCCCGGCAGCGAGGGGGTGGGGGAGCAGGCAACCTCACTGGCCATACTCAGGGTGATTCGTCTGGTCAGGGTGTTCAGAATCTTCAAGCTGTCACGACACTCCAAAGGACTTCAGATTTTGGGGCAGACCCTCAAGGCCAGCATGCGAGAGCTGGGATTGCTGATCTTCTTCCTGTTCATTGGAGTCATCTTGTTCTCCAGCGCTGTCTTCTTTGCCGAGGCTGATGAGGAAGTAACCCAATTTGGCAGCATCCCAGATGCATTTTGGTGGGCCGTTGTGTCAATGACAACTGTGGGCTATGGGGACATGGTCCCGGTTACTATAGGAGGCAAGATTGTAGGATCTCTGTGCGCCATCGCTGGAGTGTTGACAATCGCACTCCCAGTGCCTGTCATTGTGTCCAACTTCAACTACTTCTACCACAGGGAGACAGAAGGAGAGGAGCAGGCCCAGCTGCTCAATGTCAGCAATCCAAACCTCCCCTCCGAAACCAATTCCAGTCGCCGCAGTTCATCCGCTGTCAGCAAGTCGGAGTACATGGAGATTGATGGAGACATAAACAATAGCATCGACAACTTTAGGGAGGCAAATCTCAGAACTGGCAATTGCACTATAGCCAACCAAAACTGTGTAAATAAAAGCAAGCTGCTTACAGATGTTTAGACACTAGTTAGAAACTTTGGGATCTCTATTGGACTGTGGAGTAGACCATCAGTTAGGAATGCTTCATTTACCTCCTCAAAGCGCTCTATGGCATTAGGCCTACAGCTATGCTCAGCTAAATAGAAAGGGAAACAGAAAAAACAAAGCTGTTAGAGTGTATGACAGGTAGTTAGAATAATTAATTGTTCTGATCCTACAAATATATAGGTTTATCAAAAAGAAACCATTGATTACTGCGCATATAAACGGCTCCCTGGAGGATGCAGAGCACACACTGTCTTATCAGACGACAGCGTGACAATTCAAATCTTATGCATGGAGTACAGATAACATTACAGCAAGTTGCACAATGCACCAGAAACGTCTGCAGAGACATGCAAGCATCTGCAGTCAAGTGGTAAGCGCCAAGAAGTTAGGTGACCCCCCCTTTCCTCTTCACACACGCCCTCCTCCCTCCTCTCTTCCTACACTGGATCTACTATTCAGCAAAGCACCTTATAGGAGGAAGACTGATCTCTTCTTGTTTGGATGTAAACAGATGGTGATCTACTCGCTTCACGGACATCCGCAATGCTGCTGTTTTCCAGCAGTGGCTGTAAATGTGATATCACCAAGTGATTCAATGTCATGCCCTTTAGATGCAACACAGCACAATGATAAAGTGAACTTCACACAAGCATGATTAGAGACTTTCCATTTTGATATCGGCATGCATGTGACATATCTCACGTAATGGAAAGGATGTTCTTCTGGATACCTGCCTCCATCCACCTCCCCTTCTCATCTGTTTTCATACCGAGTGCACTGGATGAGTTTTTCATTTGAAATGCTACTCATTTAGAAGTATAGAAACTGAATGTTAAATCTTAAGGAAACAGTACATGAAATGAGATCATAGCATGAAAAAATTATCCTGCATTATGGTCTATTGACTAAGGTACTTTTGTATCCTGGTATATTTAATGCATGACATGAGTATACAGCTTGTTGCAATTCAGGCACTCTGCAGTGCCCTATTGTCAGGGAAACTACGGAAATCAAATTCTGGATGTTTCTGAATTGCGATCGAATATATCCGAACCCACCCTGAGGATGCAGAGTTTCTAATTTTAAAAGTAGACAAAGAAACGGAATAAATATTATCAAAAATGCATATAATCATAAATAAGCACCAATTACAGTATTACATCAATAGTGCAGTGCATGGACCTTCTACGAAGAAGAAAATTATTAGTCATGCTTCCATCTCCATTTCAAATTTTAGTGCATTTTTGTTAGGAATCCACTCAAAAAAGATCATCACCACATTCAACTTCATATCATTGAGAATTCTTCTGACATTAGTTGCTAGTGCCTTTATCCCTTTTACCAACAGGACCAGTGAAAGTGCCTCTGTGTACAATGGTATTTGTGAGGTTGAGCGGAGCTGGTTCACCTTCTGTTTAAGTGTGGAAACACTGTTGGTTAGGATGTAAATGATGCCAGATAGAGGTGGAATTAGAAACTGATTGTGGTCAAAATAGTAAAAAATAGATGATCCATGGCTGTCATGCACAACCCAGTTTTCATGCACTTAATTATGCCCTTAAGCAGCAATGTATTGTACTCTGCATGTTTACCAATTCAAGTCAAAAGGGAATATCCATCGGTTTTCAGCATCTTTTATTCATGTCTGTTGTTTTTTTTGTTTGTGCACCATGCATCCTTTCAGGGTCTCTACCTCAGCGAGGTCATTGCAAACTTGCTGCAGAGCTGCAAGCTTCAATGCAGGGCTTCCTATACCATAATGCAAAATGGAATCTTAAGTGTAAACAGCAGTCATGCAATATTGAATGTGAGAGTCCCAAAGCATAGCCTTTTTACACAAGCACTTAGGACAAATAGTGTACCCGAATCCTGCTCCTTTTGTTCACTTAACGCTACGCACAATCAGAACATTCATCGTTAGAGAGTTAAGCGAGGTTGCCTGTTTTATATGTTGCTTTCTTTGAAACAGTGGTGTATGAAGTCACTGTGTTATGTTTCAACACGTGTGGGAGAGAGAGCAGATGGAAGTTTGATGTAGTTTTTAAATCTGTCATCGTGCAATCCAAAGTGCAGCCCGACTTTTTGCACAGTCATTTCGTTCTGTTGCCTAAGTCTTTTTTTATTTGCTAGTTCGATTTATTTTCCTTGTCTCCGTGCTTGCTCACACGTAGTGCGTTGTTTCTCAGCACATTGTCCCAAACAGGCTGACTGCAGATATAGACGGGGACAAATTGTAACAACTACTTGAAAATCTCCAGCTACTGTACATCAATCTACACTCAGTATTAAGACAAATTCATTCTAACGACGGTAAGATTTTGTACTATAAGCCCTTTTTGTTTTAGATTTAGCAATCTCCTGACAAGGTCCTGTGAAAAACAAGGCTCTGCTGCAGTGCTACTTGAATGTCATAGTCGTTTCTGTTGGTGCAATGGCTATCTTTTGTGGTGCTACTGCAGAACCACCATCGTTGTCCTGTCACCATCACATATTATCTGAAGCTTTCATTAATTGTTTTCGACGAGACTCTGTGATTCTTGTTCCTGACGGTTTTTGTTATTGGTGGTTGGTTAGCATAGGGAACTGTTATTATTTTATTTGAAACTGATCTTTGTACTGTATGGCTGAAGGGTGTGTGCTTCAGGCGAGGTAACAATTTACGAGCCTTGCTCAATGTCAGTATCTTATCACAGGAGCAAAAAAAGACACATCTGTGTCAGGGATCTTCAGCTTGTGTAGAGTTTCTCATACAGAAGGACGCCAATAACACCCAATAACATATATTTGATACTATATATATCTGTGTCTGCATAGATATACATATATATAGGGTGATTCAACATAATTATAGTCGACTCATAAATGCAGCTATCAGGAAATTGTTGGCCTTGGTCATCTCGGATGACTGATGCTGGAAAGTAGGTGATGTGTGTAACATATCCTGCATGCCACAGCTCACATGAGGTGAAGAAAATAGATGACACCCCTCACATTTGCAGCGCTGTTGCTTTTCCCGCTGTGAGGGCATGTACGGATGGTGCTATGCATTAAATTACCCAAAAAAAGAAACATGCATTCTTTAACAGCAATAGATTAACAGAATAACCAGTTTCTTAGACGCTTTTTTGTAAAAAAATAAAATAAATATATATGTAATGAAAAACAAATCTATTTTGAATGTCAGAGGAGCTGTGATCACTTGACAGATACTCACAACAGGGCTGTTTATGTACCAACCTCTTGCTCTCTGTTCTGTGATTTTTGTAAGTTCAACGGAGTTAAGAAGTGTAGAAGGCTGACTTTTTGTTAGGAGAATCACGGGAAAAAAATATCTAAACAAAAGCTTTGTAATAGTGGCAGTCCCCATGAACCCCGCAAGTCACACTCCAGTCGTTTTTGCAGTTATAGGAACAAAGGGCGAACCTTGTAACGCAGTCCCAAAGGAACGGCCCATAATGCACTTAGAGAGGATCTATTATCAGTTCTCTGGACTGATCGGCCGCACGAGTGAACGTCAGAGAAGGTGCCTCAATTGTTTTTACATATTCATTTCTTTGAAGTTACTGTCAGATGTTACGCTTCTGCAAAGAAACAAAAGCGAGAAGATCCAAGAAAAAATGACATTTAAACTGAGAAAAAACGAGAACAAAATGCAATTTAGCTACAATAAGATAGAGAAAAGTAACCACTATATACTGCAATTATGTATGAAAAACAACTTTAATGTGTGTTTTTATTTTCCTTTTTTTTTTTGGTGGCACTGTAACATGACTGATTTAGGAAGAACATGCCATACACTGGAATATATCAAAGATAGTTTGTTCCACTGGCAAGCCATGATAATGAAACTACTGTATTATGATCAATTGTTATACAATAAATGATATGGACTATAAGTGTACTAAAAAAGAACAAATGGTTTTTCTTTTTGGTTTTTAGATAAAAAAAAGTAGAGGATTCATTCAAACACCATGTTCCCATTGTTTCCAGTCTCTCGCTGAACCTACTGCTTTAAGATATCTCTACAGGAACCTACTGATCACAAAAAACTGCATGGTCGACGGAAGACTGCATGAGCTTTTCAAACTGTGGATCAACTATAAAACAGTTGCATCATTTCAAAACAAAAAAAAAGAAAAGAAACCCTTGCTTTCATCTGCACCAAGGCTTTGTGTGAAAGGCCCTGTTCAGGAGTTGTGTCGTGAAACGTGTCCTCCGCAGGATTTCTTAAAAAGCACCTTAGCACCGACCTCATCACCAAGACGACGCTGGGCATCCGAGCCGTGCCCAGCGTGTGCGGATGTTCAGGTTGCGCTCGCTTAGGCTCTGAATGTGAGCGAGGACATCAAGGGCTGTCGTTTCTCAAACTCTATCTCTCTTCTACGACTGAAGCGCTCGCTCCAGTGACATTTCGCCCCTCCATTCCTATCTCAGTCTAGACTGCAGTGATACCGTGTTGTGAGAAACATGCCTGTCATGTCCAAACAGGGCCTGTGCCACTCACCCTTGCCTGTACCACATCGGTTTTTTAAGGCATTTCTTGTTTGCTGAAGGTCGTGACGCTGGACTGCTCTCTGCCTGCTGAGGAGGCACTGGACAGGATCAAATGTCGGGATTGTTGTTGTTGTGTACCTCTCTCGCCAAAGGTGACTTTCAGTGAGAACATCTGGTCTGTGTTGAATGTGCGATGGCTGAGTTTGTCTTTTTCTGTCAAGAACGCACATTTAAATCGCTGGTAGGGACGTTTTTTTGGAGAAACACTTGCAAAGGGACTGTTGCACTCTTCTTCTTTTCATGCACACGAAAACCAAACTCTGATTGTGTTATCTGATCCAATCACCATTGTCATGTTGTGTTTACTGAGGATTATGCTACAATGTGTTCAGTTTGTCTGATGATGACAAAGGCATGGTCTGTGATCTATGCAAGGGTTATTTTTTTTTTCTTATATCACTTATGATTTCATCTTACATTAACTTCAATAAATTTTTAAGGATCTGCTGGTGTACGCTCATTTTGGTTGGGGGGGGGGGACTTAAACCACCCACTGTGCACTAAGTCGTCCGAGGGGTTTCTGCGGCGCACTAACAGGAGAAATATGCTGCAGTGTGCAGTGTTACAGAACTGGAAGTCTCAATCTAAATGTGTCTACCTCTGTACTACCCTCTCGCTTAAGCCATTAGCAGTGATTCACAGGGCTAAGGTAATGGTTCCACACTAATCCCCAGTCCCAGGAGAGCCCCGCTTACCTCTGTCATTCCCAACGAGTTGTTACACACCTCAGAGGCATGAGGAAAACCCATCACTCCCTTTTTTTCCTTCCTGTATTCTCACGCACACATTCGTGAAACCGTTAGCGTGATTCTGAGATGTCGTGCGCTTGCTGAGTGCTAAGTTATCTTTATAATTTATTCATAGATTAATGTGCTGATTATTTACCTAAGGCCCAAAGTAACAAGGTGAAGATATTCGGTTTTACTATGGCATACGACAAAATGTCCAAGAGTAGCAGCGAAACGTCACATTTGAGATGTAAACAAATCGGGAATGTTTAGCATTTTTTACTTGAAAAGAGAAATTCTAAACTTCATGTAAAAATGAGTATTTGGCAAATCATTTTCTGTTGCCAAACTAAAACTGTAAAAGTACATGTCTCTTCATTAAATTACTTAACACACACACCCACACACACAGATTCAAAGATCCAACCATAGCTGTAAAATAACCGTCTGCGTGCCAGTGCAGTGGGCTATATCTCGTAAACCAATACCACTTACGATTATAATTTATTTATAAATTAGTGTGCTGACTTTTACTATCAAATATGAATAAGAAAGTATTGTAAATCTTTGTTCATTTACTACTTAATATTCAAATAATTAAAAAATTATTATTGGGCAAATCCTTATCTGTTGCTAATATAAAATTATAAAAGTGTCCTTTTTGAGATATTTCGGAAAAGGGTTTCCGTTCTTCATGCCTTTTCATTGCATCCATTCCCTTCAGCTCCTTCGAAAGACATAAGTCAGAATGTGATAATGAAAAATGTTAGACACACAAACATGGAAGTGGCATAATTTAAAGGGGATATTTATTATTTGGGTTATTTTCTGTACATTTTTTCAGCATAAAGAAGGAAAAACAGGCCTATGGTTTGCACCATTTGTGTAAAAAACATTTGGACAAAGTGAAATATTTTGTGAAGATAGCGGACGTGGCTGTAGAACATTCGTCCTCTACCCAGAAGATCTGCGGTTTGATCCCAGTCTTCCCCATCTGCATACCCAAGTGTCATGGACAAAAGTGCTGCACATAGATGTACCGTATGAATCTGTGAATGGCAATAAACTGGACTGTAAAGCGCTTTGAGTGGTCATCAAGACTAGAAAAGCTGCTATGAAAATACAGACTATTTACAGACCATTCACCATAGAATCCGGACACTTCATGCTTTCAAACAATGTATAATTAGTGATGGTCGAGTGAAGACTGAGTGCAGCAGAGACCCAAACACACCTAAAGTAGAGCAACCCTGGCCAAAGTGTTCCACTGGTGGGATGGTGTGTTTTAAAAGGTTAAGTTTAGTTTTCGTCGGTCATATAATTAAATCATAACCTTTTTAGACACACTCTTCAACAAATTGTTTTTGAGAGTGTGATTCTAAAGGCATTTTTTTGTCCTATAACAAATTGGTCTTTCAGCACAAAATCTGTCGAGTGCAGTGACAAAAAAATCAGCCGACAAACACACGCACACATCCAATCATAGAGCAGTGAAAGGAAAATTCGAGCCGTGAAGCTGAAACGAGGGGGCGTCATTTTTGGGGTGTGAAAATGATTCACTCCCACTTCTGTCCTCTGATAGCGCGTGAAGCCGAACATTTCACAGCAGACGCATCCTGGCCAATGCTGCAGCTCGTCTGTCCCTCTCAGTGTCTGTGTCCACCACAGACATTCTCTCTCTGTGTCTGTGTCTGCAGCCCGGGTCTGTGTTTGCTGGACAGTGACCTTAACACCATCCAGTCTCTTCTTCCTTGTCCTCTGCATTGCCCTCAGGAAATGCAGCAGTCCTCCCTCTGCAGGCAGCAGCAGCAGCAAGGGTGGGGTGAGCTGGCGCAGGTCCCACTCTTCTTGCACACACACTCTCTCTCTCTCTCTTTCTCCCTGTGTCCGTGTTTGTCTCTCACTCGCTCCCTCTCCTGAGTGCTGTGAAGCTCCACTGGACTGCAACAGCAGAGCGTCGTACAGGAGAGGAGCTCAGCTGGAGGAGAGATTGTACCGGCTTTAATTCAATTCCTCTCCCTGTTGTCACAACTTATCTTACACTTATGCCCCCAAAACACACACACACAGACACGCACACGCACACACACACACACACATACACACAGACACACACAGACACACACAGACACAGACACACACACACACACACACACACACACACACACACACACACACACACACACACACACACACACACACACACACACACACACACACACACACACACACACACACACACACACACACACAGAGCTGTCAAATAATAAATCTAAATGCCTTTGTTGATTTTTTACATCATTACCTTTTATTTGTTGATTTTTATAGGACAATTACAGCACATAACTTATAACCAATACCACATTGCTGACCACAGCATTTATTGTGTCGCCCTAGCATACCTGTGAAGCCTCTCCCTTTATGGACTTATACAAATACACAAAACTTTGGCACATTTAAATCGCAGGTTGCTATGTTTTTGTCTCAACAGAAGAAAGCAGCTCAATCGCCATGAATGACAGCTACAAGCAGCACTGGGCTGCACAAACACAAGGGTTTTAATAACAAACCAAACCGTGCAAGACACAAACAATTATGCAAACAAATTGTAACGAAAGCACCAAAACCATAATGAGTCGATAACTGATCTCTCTTAAAAGACGGGATCCATTCTAAGTTCTGCATAAAGACGTCCACGCGTCACACTGAGCAGAACAAGACAATTGTCCAAATGAAGAGAAACACATTTAATAAAATCATCAAAACCTCACGTATATAACTTGTCAAATCCCACAAAAATACACCAAAAATCTGTTTGGGGGCCCAAAGCTTCATTGGCCACAAGCACATTGAGTCCTCCTGAAAACATTCTTCTTTAAAAATGAGTCACAAATATATTGTTACTATTTTATACAATGCTGAACAATCATCAAACACAGCTGGACACTGGTTTTGTTTTCATCCAATAGTGAGACACAAGCTACAATATCCATGGTTTATTGGAGGGTTAACATGGAGTATATTTACACATTATTTTCTGTTTTGGCAAATATCATAACCAGGCCTGCAACAACTGACAGAGTTGGCACAAGAAGAACACAAAAAATAAGCAAATAATAAGTTTTAGTCTTTTTCATGGGATATGTTATCAACAACTAAAGTACAGATTATTACCAGACTGACCATGAAGAAGGTTGAGTCTCTATCAATCAAATTTTATTTGTATAGCCCATATTCACAAATCACAATTTGTCTCATAGGGCTTTAACATGGTGTAACATCCTCTATCCTTAACCCTCAGCAAGAGTAAGAAAAAACTGCTAAAAACCCTTTTAACAGGTAAAAATACGTAGAAATATCAGAGAGAGCCACATGTGAGGGATCCCTCTCCAAGGCAGGACAGAAGTGCAATAGATGTCAAGTGTACTATATATATATATATATATATATCAAGCAGTCCTGCTGCAATCATAGTCTATGGCAGGGGTGGGCAAACATTTTGACTCGCCGGCCACAATGGGTTCTCAAATTTGACAGAGGGGCCGGGCCAGGAACAGATGGATGGAGTGTTTTTGTGAACTAATATAAATGACATGGAAAAATCATCACATGAAAGGATTTGGCGTTTACCAAGTAGCAAAGCACTTATTTGCAAGGCCATTTAACAAAAACTCGTCTTCATAGAAGAGCTTGCTAGCCCTTGCTATTTCGAATGCCCCCCAAAAAACATGCCTTGGTAGATGACTCTTTAATCGCAGTTTGTCTGTGAAAAAAAATGTTGCTGAGTCTGTAAATTAGTCGCCAACCTCTGAGCTGCAGCCACCCATTCTTGCTTTGACTGCTTGCTAGCGTAGTTAGCATGCTTCGTAGCAAAGTGACGGCTGATGTTGTACTCCATGAAAACTGCGACAGTTTCTCGGCATATCAGGCATACAGCCTTCGATTGGACTTCAGTGAAAAAGTATTTTGTTGTCGACTCCGTGTTAAACACTCGGCACTCATTGTCCACTTTTCGTTTCCTTGATCCTCTCATTTTACAGAAGAGCTCACAGGGCAAAGGGAAAAAGTGAAGGGAGATCATGTGCCCTTTCGAGCCCTATAAACCACACTCCCGGGCAAATTTAATTTAGCTGACGCTTTTATCCAAAGCGACTTACAATAAGTGCATTCAACCCGAGGGTTCAAACCCAGAACAACAAGAATCAAGAAAGTACGATTTCTTAAAAAATAAAGCAAAACTACAAAGTGCTATAAGTACGTGCCATTTAAGTGCTACTAAATTGTTAGTTTCTTTTTTATTTTTTTATTTATTTTTTATTTCGGCGGGCCGGATTAAAAAGCCCAACAGGCCGTACTTTGCCCATGTCTGGTCTATGGTCAGGAGCCAGCAAGATCATGATCCACCATCAAGATCGGATGCCATTATAGTCCACAGTCATTTTCCACTGCCGCCAATTAGGATCCATCATCAGCTGCCACCTCGGTCGTGGTCCACCACCATTATCTGATGCCAACACGATAAAGGATCCGCCATTATTATTACGATCAGCCAGCACGATACAGAATACGCCAAACTGGATCCAGCATTACTTCACACTGTCAGATGGATGTTTAAAGGTGGTCTCAGGTTCACACTTTCGTTCAGATGTCAGCCTCAACATGCAAATGACAAACATGTAATTGAAACTGTGGTTTAAACCACTGTCCTGGTAATCCCTGATCCGCGTGTTGGACTAATTGAGGTGCTGTCGGTCAGCGGTGTAACGGGCCTTCACCGAGCTTAATACCCTCGTCCTCCTCCTCCCTGCACACTCTACACAACACCTAGAGACAAGTCTGCTTGAATGAAAAGTCGACAATCAGCTGTGAGCCAAATGTTTTCCTGTCAGGGATGTAAGTGTACTGCGGCTGCACGTGCTGTCTCTCACAAACACACACACACACACACACACACGGACACACACACACAAACACAGAGAGCGAGGATGGTCGATTTGCCTGAGTCAGGCCTCTGGCTCACTTGATATTCCCAGATCGATGTATTTGAAGACAAACAATCATCCCATATCCCTTATACAGAAATGCCAGGCTTTTCCTGTTGACGTCATCCGAAAAACTTTCTCCAGGGCCTTTTCATTGTCGCCCGATCAGCTTTGCCTGCAGAGTATCATATGATTCGCCTGTATCAAATCTCCAGCTGTCGTTTGCTGTCTCACTGTGTAAAACCAAATCGGTGAGATTCCTGTGCACGGCCCTCTAACAGCTTCATGTAGGTTCTAAATGTTAACAATGTGCAATATAGCTCTCACAGCATTATTGGATCCACCAAGCTAAAGGCAAAGCCCTTGGGCCTAACACCACCCCGCCCCCAGGTCCGAGCCCACCAGTTCATCTCTTATCCCCCGATCCCAAAGGCCCTCTCTCTGGCCCACTTCCTCTTTGCATTACCTCCATCAGGCCAGGCTGCTGACACACTTGTTTAATAATTAAGGGCATGTCCATAATTTCCTCGTCCTTGTGGAAGTCCACAAATGGTCTCTGTGACACTCAGGCCAGTTAAATGTTCCTCTTACCCCGGGCCACTGGCAGCCCTACACCACTGTAGTGATACGGCAGAGACGATCGGATCCAGAGAAGGTGGCAATGACCTGATTAGAAGGGATGAGTTCATCGTGAATGAACCACTCCTCTTTTTATGAACCATTTTATTTGATTTCCATTGACGTAGACACAGGCTCATCCTGTGGTGTGGTGTCTAACCATCACAACATGTCCAGGGGAAAATGCATGACTCAGCACATTGACTGAAAACAAACATCAATATATGTATAACAATGTCTGTTTGTCCACGATCCCTCAATAAAACGATCAATCTTTAAAGTGATCAGTTCATCTTATCATCCACCCGACTGCTTGGAAACTGAATGCAAACACATTGACAATTCCGAATTAAGAAGTCCAGTATGTTGGTAATAATTCCATATTGGTCTGATTTGCAGTTCATGTCCTAAACTGTGATATCAGGTGATGAGGATCTCAGTTTACGTGCTGAGCTCCGGCCAAGTGTGCAGGGTCAGCAGCGCATTTGTCTGGGCGAGAAAAATTCAAAACGGAATCGGTGCTGTGACCTTCCCACTTCAATTACATCCCCACACAGCGCTCAAGGAGGCCAGCAAACACAAAACCACAAAAAAGGATATCAGCAAGAAGAGTGAGGGACCTGCTGAGATTCGCACAACCTGAGCATCGACTGTCTCCGCTGACTGAAGACTGAACCAGCACCAGAGATACCAGGACATTTTCTGCTTCTATTTATTGATGAATGACCCGATCAATTGATCATTTTAGCTTTAGAGTAATGGAGAGTGTTGACATAATCATGTAAATCAGGATCCATTAACAAATTTCTGGCCCATAGAAGGTTAATGCGACCACGATCAACGTCTCTCGTCCAACGCACCACTCATCTGTAGTCAAATATGTGAATCAACCTTATAGCAGCATTTTAATATCCAGGTTAAATATCAGTGAGTCGTGTTGGCTGTCAAAAGAGTCAAATAAGAGTCAAGCGTCTTTTCTCTAAGTTTGCATGAGAGGACACAAAGACATTGTTGGACATAAAGAAGCGTCCATGTTGCTCTACATACAGACCCTTCGCAGCAGAGCCATTACACACTGTACGATGAGAAAAGAGCATGTCAGTTTTCCTGGCCAGGACACATTAACTGGACTGCTGGTGGAATTTACAGTAAAGGCTTGTGTGGCTCAGTTGAGAGTTATGCACACTGCAAAAAATACCCACCTCATCAAGTCCGTCAACATTTGCTGAGTCTCCTCTGAATATGGATTTTAAAAGGCAAGACAATTGATAAAGCATCAATGAGAGGACATTATTATATACATTTTAAGTGTCAGTTAAATTAGGCTTTATTTTCCTCTAAATTAAACCCCCAAGTGGAATTCTTTACCTCAAATTTCGGTTTTGATTACGATGGCAACCCATTGGCTTTCTACTTATCAATTATTTTGATAATTACCTTTTTGATAAGCAGTTTGGTCTATAAAACTGATAAAATTTCCCCTCACAGCTTAATGTCCCTTATTTGTCTGAGCAATATTCGAAAACCCAAAGAGATTCAGTTTATATCAATATAAAATACAACACATTTAAGCTGGATCCGCAGAATTGGACCGTTTTGGCAACAACCAATATAGTTGCTAATTATCTTTCCATCCAATTAACCTCAAAAAATAATTGCATCCCTCATTGTAAAAGCTCAACATGGGACTAAACCTCAAAACGGTAATTTTTTGCAGTGCAAGCAGCTTGCGCTGGTGAGAGAGCCTGTCAATGGCTGACAAATGGAGAGAGAGAGTGCTTTCTGCTGAGAGCAGTCCCTGCAGGTTTCCCATGCAGCCAGCGGGCCTGGAAATTATACTTACACATGTACATACTGTACAGATCTACATACACACATACACACAAACGTACATACCTCCATACATATCAAAGTACTCAAAACTAAATATGTCTGAACCTTTTCATCAGGATTCACATATAATTCTCAGAGAAAACAAGGGAAATGGATCCTGGATCCCGCCCCTAAACCGGATCTGAACCAAAATGTAATGAGTTCTGACTCCTATGTATCCTGACCCATGATTTTGTGGTCATCTGTCCTGTAGCTTTTGTATGATGCTGCTAACTAACAGGCAACAAACACTGAGGAAAACGTAACAGCCATGGCGGAGGTCAGTAAAATGATGTATTGCAGGTTATTCTAAGTGAAGAGGAGAGGAGTGTGTAGAAAATGAAAACATATATTTTAATATTTTCTATACTGCATTATTAAGTACAGTGCAGGGAAGTGTCAGAGTGGAGCTGCTGTTACATGAGGCTGAAAGCAGCCTCGCTTAATCTCAAGTATGTAACAACTACTGAAGTATAAGTGCAATGACAGAACCTACAAGTCCTGGCTCACCTGCGCAGTGTCACTGAAGACGGCACAGAACCACCACAGACGTCACAGCTGCAGTTTGGGGACGGTAGTGTGTATATTTTGGCTCGTGATCCATCTGTTACTGTCAGCTAGCTCTATAGCAGCAGCCACTGCAGCTATTCTGTGCCCTCTCCACATGCCCTCTCACTGTAGCTGCAGTCCTCAAGAAAAGCAAGATTTCAGCAGTTTAACAGACTGAACCCCTGCAGAGGGCTGGCTCTGTGGAAGAGTGAAAAATCAGGGCTTTTTCTGCCTCGCCCGATGATACACCTGACTCCAGTTAAATGCAGTTTGTGGACGTTTATTTTGCAAATGCTCAGCATTCATCAGTCGGACATTTAGAGACAGGAGCTTGAAGTCACCTAATTTCCCTCAATTAGGACTCGTTCAAATCAAATAAAAACAAATGTGACAGTAACATCCAGGACTTCTCTACCTCTAACCTCCTTTGCTTCATCATCCAGCTTCCCTCCTCCTCTATCCCCTTTATGATAATGAGCATAAATATGCTGTTTCAGCAGTGCAGGAAGATCAATAAACTAATCAGTGGCAACACTGTCTGTCACAAAACGCTTAAAGATCCAGTCCATGCAGCTTTTAGGGCAAATGTTTCCGGCGGAGCAGAAAGAAGAGACAACAAGCGGAGTTATTTTCTGTAGCTTGCAGAAAGGGAACAGATGCTATTCTTGAACGCGTCGGACGTGCATCATCACAAACATACCTGCACTGTGTTTTCAGTGCAGCGTCTGCGTGAGTGTGTGCTGGTCCAGGATCACTCTCCTCCTCCTCCTCCTGCTCCTCCTCCTCCTCCTCTTCTCAGCAGAGCAGAGCCCCCCTCCTCCCCTCCCACTCGGTGTGTTGCTGCTGACTCATTGTCACAGCCCTTGAATCTGCTGCCCACCTGCATTATTCACACACTCACCTTCCTCTGCTGCTGCCTCCTCAGCACCTGGAGCCTGTAAACAGCGGGATGGTGGGGGTGGTGGGGTGCTGGTAGTTCAGGGGGGGGTTACTTCAAACATCCCCTGGTCTGAGCAGAGGGGCCTCTGTTTCAACAACATGTCTCTTTACTCCAGGACGAGCGCTGAGAGGATCAACAATCCATTAGTCATCTACTAAGATTTTTTTATTTTCTAACCTTTTTTTGAAAAACACAAAGAGCTTGTACTAGAACAATTCTCCAAATGTATTCGTTGATCTGTGGTTTTACTTGAAGCTAACAGTAAATAAGGATTTGACTTAAATGTGGAGCTTACTGAAAGGATAATTGGCCCCTCCGATCTAGAAAGATCCTTCATCCACCACCGGAGAAAACCGATATAAAGCATTCACACACACAATCTCATTTAATATATGTTGGTGATAAAAAACATTCTTTTAAATAATATTTTAAAAAGTTCATTATTAATAATCTGAGTTTTCATCCAAATTTCAAAAGAATCCGCAGAAAATCCGCAAAAAAAAAAACGCCTATTATGTTTCAATCTGCTCGTTACATGAATATTAGAAGTTAGTTCATCGAGATGAGCAGCAGGTGACTGAAAAGGGACAGAATAATAAAAAACACTAATCAAAACCTAGAAAAAGGATCCCCATTGGTCCACATTTATTGATCTTATTTTGGTATCGGGATCTGGACCTATGAGTCAGCCATTAGCTAAACACACTAACTAACCAATTTGGTTTTGCCACTCAGGTTTTTTAAGTGTAAATTGAAAATAGACTTTCACTGACCATGGCCTTGGAAGATAATATCACTTTAAACAGAAACCGTTTTATTTCTTACATTGTTAAAGTGTTAAGCTATACAAGTAAATGAGATATAGAAGGTTGGTTTGAGTGATAATAATTCTGCATTTGTTCATTTTATAACCAATGGTGATTTGTCTTCCTGGCAGTTGTAAAGTTTGTTGAAATAAATAAGTTAATATATAAGTTATATAAGTCATATAGCTGAATGGGGAAGTTTAAAAGCAACTGATCTTTAAATAAAAAATAAAACAAAATTAATGTGAGCTTTAGGTGAAAAAGAAAAGAATGTGAACTCGTTTCCAGAGTCATAACTCAGTCAAATCAACACACACAGACATGATAAACACATTTTCAAATTGTGTGTTACTTACGCCCCCCAATGGCGTCGTTGTTTCCAACCTTGTCTCGCAAACACATCCAGAAATCCGTTTTGAAATCACAGGAAAAAGACGCTCCTTATAATCACAGAACTTAATTGAAAAAACATAGACTTTTAACTTTTCTTCTGTATCAAATCAATTTAGTGATCATTTTCTAAACCTTCATTGCAACAATGCAAACACAAACTGCAAGTGGTTAATTCGGCATCAGTTAAATAGAGCCAGATAGTAAACATTTTAACTAAGAAGGCATTACATTACACTTCCTGTGTTCATGCTGAAAAAATCCGTATAGACAATTTATTTTGGATTAGTTCCCACCCAGAATGTTTTTGCAAAGCCATGTTGGTTTTATTGTTGCTAACTCATGTTATTATGTATCATGACAACTATTGTCAACAATTTTATGTTATTGAGTCCATGTTTCCCACCGATTCTAATTAAATATCTTTATTTCTTCTATATTTATTAATACATAAGTAATTTACTATTTTAATTGCAAAATATGTTTACAGATGTATATCTATAATTTCATACTTTACAGCAGAAACAAATTTGCCAAAAACAAAAAGCCATTAGATCTTTGTCTGGTTGTAACAAATCTTAATGTGTTTCAATTGAGGGGAAAGGTGGAGAAATTTAACCACAAAAAAGAAACATTATACTTTCTGTTTACACTCCCCAACGCTCACAAAATGATGGGAACTTAACAATTTAAGAGGAGGAAAAAAACACTGGAATCAGGGATTTGTGGGCACGATGGAATCCAGAGACACCTGATTCAGATACAGCATCTTACTGCTGAGACAGTGAAGTATTTGTATCAGTTGTGCTCCTCCCTGTGTCTGTCACTAGTCCTACAGGACAGATAAAGTGCTGCAGGAATCTGCTGCTGCATAAGCTGAAGAGCTGCTAACTAAAGCCCTGAGATCTGCACGTTGCTGCTATAAATAAAACATATGATCAAAACCCCCTTATGAACTTTGTATAAATCTAATGTGCTTATTATATACAGTGAAATGTAACAGTGTTATTTAGCAAAATAAAGATGATGCATCAGAGAAAAGTGTTGTATCAGTGTCATTCAGTGTAACCTTGTGTGTGCTGACCCAAAGTTTGACTGCAGAGCTTCATCAGTAACAGAAAGTGATCTGCCCCCTACTGGAAGACTTTGGGAATAGGAAACAGGTGTGATTTACAAGATCAGTCATGAATAATATGGTGGTGACAACTTTATAGTTAAAATCGTGCACATATGAGTCGTGGTGATGAGAACACAACATCAGAAAAACACCAGCTCTGAGTTTTCAGTTTTATTTAAGGTTCATTTTTCCAGACCTGCAGAGGACAGTTGACTTCCTTTAAGCGCCTCGATTTCTTATTTTTTTTAAACCTCGCAACATCATGTTAAAACCCATTGTATGACTCTGTGGTTGGTTTCTCCTGGATGAGTTTGTTCATTTTGTGAATACTGTTAAATACAGAACAGCAGGAGGGGGTGGGGTGGGGAGGGGGGTGGTAAGAGAGAGAAAGAGAGACAGAGCGAACACGGATGAGAGAATTAAGACTTCAAAAAAGAAAAAAGAAAAACGGCGGTGGTCCGAGAGGCCGGTCGCGAATCCTAATGGGTGAGAGCTCCTTAAAATAACCACTACTACAGTACTCACAATTGTCTCGCTGCATCTTTCTTTATGACACAGGCTCACATACAGTTGCTAAAGTCAAATACAATATTGCATAATTTTCAGCAATCGTTAAGAGTCCTCCCTTCACTCACTCAAGCTCCTTTCTCTCATCTGTTCATTTTAAGGCCTCGTTTAAGCCCTTCTGGGTCGAACAAGGGGACCAGTTAACCCTTTCACTATCATCGTGGGTCATTTTCCTCATCCGCCTAATCATTGTCCTGTCTACTTGGTGGCTGTCCATGTTAGGGCTAGCTACTGCAGGTACCACACAGTGGCACTGTGAGTAAGAGTCTAGCCCTATTGCTCAGGATGTGTGCCACGATCTCCCAAAGCCCTGGCTCCCTGCGGTTAGGCAGTGCTCTATCCTCTGATACAGAGGTTCAGCGAAAATTTCCCTCCAGCAGGACGGGGCTACTGAGAGCCCTCCACTGAAGGGAATGTGGGCTAAGTGGCCTCTCAGGCAGACCATTTGTGTCCCTACCTAACAGGGAGCCCATGCATAGCCTGTGCCCTCAACTCCCATGTGTCATCTGCATTCACCCTCTTCTCACCAAATCTCAGCTTCTTTTTATAGGACATTTCATTGGAAAAAAAAAACACTCTCAAAAAAAGCTAAGTGCCAACCCCTTTTTCTCTCTCTCTCTCGCGCCTCTTCTTATCCGCTTCTCAGCTGGAAGGGTTAACCGTTTCGGTCTCCTGTCAAAGTAGGGAGGATGAGGGTCTTTGGGGCAAAGCTTCAAAGAGCAGATTCACAGCTTGTTTCATTCCTCAAAACCTAATTGCAACTTTCAACTTTCAAAAAACACAAATGTTGTTCATGCTTACTGTTACATAATTTTTTTGATTTTTAAAAAAGACCCCACTTCAGCTGATTTGTCTCGTTGCCAGTTTGTAGAGTTTGTGAACTCTTGTGTCACAGCTGGTCGCCTTGATGCTCTACTTTTTTCTTGTGCTCTCCGTAAAACGGCAAGCAACACAATGATTACCCATGTTAACGCCCAGAACTAGGTCTAAAGATTGGTGATGGTAGCAGACAAAGGGTCTCGATAACTTGTGGGCCACAAACAGAAACAAAAACAAATAGGCATTCGGAGTAGACAATGAAGGAGGGGGGAAGAGAAAAAGAAGAAAGCATGTTTGTTACTTTGTTAATAATTTTGTCATACTCTGCAGATTGGTGTGTATTGCATTGGGGGGGAGGGGCAGAACAGGGTACAGGATGAGTGGGTATTAAGTGGTAGTGAGGGGAATGGATGGGGTGTCTGCTGTAGTCTGTGTTCAGTGGCGGTCCACGGCGGCACTCTGTAGCAGCTCTGTGGCAGGCTGTCCTGGGGGTCTGAAGGCGGTCTGGAAGCCTGGGGGCGGGGAGTGGTACTGGCTGGCGGGGTTGGCTGTGGGTGGGGGCATGTAGGGAGCCCAGCCGCCGGCGGCTCTGTGGTGGAGTGGGATATGGGCGTCGAGGAGGCCGCTGTGGAGGGGCTGGGGCGTGGTCACCACTGAACTGGACGGGCCGTCCATCTCTGTGAGTGCCTGCAGGGATTTGAGCCAGTGTGGTGGGTTGTCGTCCTGGAGACAGTCTAAACTGTTGCCTACCGAGGCCGGGATGCCTGTGGGAGGGGGGAGTAAATACAAAGAGTGTAAAGCAAATACAATTCCTTGACCAACAACAAAAAAATCATCAGAAAGTATTTTGATAACTGATTTATCCTTATTCTCAGCAACAATGATAAGACAGTTTTGTAAATGTGATGACTAAACCAAATAATGAAATATAAAAAATTGTGATTGTTAAATCATATAATGACCTGCATTGTAGTTTCTACCTGTGATGATAGCCGGGTCCATCCAACTGGCTGTACCATCCCAGCTCAGGCTGTGTGAGATGCCTACCGGCCCTGTCGGCCCACCGATGTGATTAACACTGTTGGAGGATGAGGAGGATGAAGACGAAGAGGAGTTTGGGAGACCCCCGAAATTGATATTGATGTTGGGCAGGAGAGCTCTGAGGCCGTCCTGCCACTCTTTTACATTTAAGCCGTCTATAGAGCCACTGTTTTCTGCAGGAGAGGAAAAAACACGTGTCAGTTCCTCAGGCGTCGGAAACACAGACTAGTGGTTGAATGCAGAACTGCGACTGTTTCCTCTGTAAAGTCAATAAAGATAAATAAAAACAATAGTAAACAGTATCTTAACGCTGTGTGGAAGTGGACATACACTGTGTGGAATTCAATGACATCATCATGTAATGCATCTGCTCAGGATTTTAACATGAAAAGTGACACAGGTGTCCTGTACCTGAAATGGGGATCCCTCCCAGTCCTGTGTTGTGCTGAGGGGGCAGATTCAGGTCCAGGAAATTACTGTGTGAGGCAGCACTGGCTGAGTGGTTCAAGTGTGTGAGGTTATTTCGTGTGGGGACGCCCATCCAGGGGTGTCTGGCAGATGGCTGCTGTTGACTGGCCTGGCTGTTCTGACTGCCGGGGAAGCTGAACGAGCTGTAGATGGCTCTGTGGTGGAGCTGGGGAAGGCGTGGCAGGCCACTGGGGAAGTGGTGGGAGGCGGCGCTTGGGTTGAGGGGTGGCAGGCCGGGACCGTGATTGCTCCCGTGGGAGAGGAGCCCTGGGGACAAGGGACACTGATCCTGTACCGACAGCTCCTTCTCTATCAGGTCGGCCAAAGCCTTGCGGGTGACATCGAAGGGATCGAAGCCCAAGTCGTCGTCCTGCTGTTTGCTGGACGAGCCGAAGCCAAAGGCCGCCTGCCAGTCTGTGGAAGAAGACACTGGTATTGTGTCTGCGAGGAAAGAAGACAGATACAAGTTGAAGTGAGAACATCTTACATGACTGACTGCCATTGTATGGTGCATTAAGAGCTACATCTGTGACCGCTCAAAACATTTTAGAAGACACCAATTGTGTTTGACAGGTCAGAGTCTCCTGATCTTAACATCTGTGCATTTGAGGGTTCCCATATCACTGCAACAGCTGTTGACACAGAATTAGTTAAGATTTTTGGTTTTACCTTCAAAGTGTTTTACACACAAAACGAAGTGTTACTACAGGCTACTATACCCTATAAAAAAAATAAGGCTAAAATACTTGCATCTCTACACAGTTTGGGACTCTGGTGCTTAGGTTCAACATCTCTTGTTCTTATGCTGACTTTGTGACAATATGTAACTACTCAAAGGAGACCAGAGTTATGACTGTAATCAAAGGGTTGAAGAACAGTAACAATTTTATCTTCAGCACATTATATTCAGCCTTGTGCACTAAATTGGCGGTTTGTCTGGTAACAGGCTGAATCCCTCAAACTGTCTCTGCAATGTTTTTCAAAAGACCTTTTGAAATCTTATTCAAGACTAACATATTTAAGAGGACTACCAGGAAGCCAGAGACATCATTCAGTGAAGTCATTTCCTATAAAAAAAGATTTTATTGAGTAAATGGTGATGCCTCTGACTACAGATTGACTAATCTGTAAAGAGGGGGCAGCCCTCTAAAGCAGTCTGCTCGTTTTATTATCAAGAACAATTTACAAACCCTGCAACAGCAGACAATGCAAACGTAATAAGACACCACCATTACAGTCAATATAATGGTGTAAAAAGCTTATGGCCACTGTATTACGAAAACAAATAGTCAGGATAAAGCAGATGAATCCATCATTTCAAAAATGTTGCTGTGACTTTGTGCCACTGTTTTAAAAGCACAACAATTTTCGTTTAATCCCAATTGCACCTGATGTGAAGAGGCTCTGTGGTTCAGGAGTCATGGGCCAGTCAGAGCTGCCGCGGGGGGAGCTGGGGAAGGGGGGCAGGCCGGCAGGGAGTGGGTTAGGGTGTCTGAAGTTGCTGTTGTCTGAGAAGAGCGACTGGGACTCGGCTGCCGCACCCTCGAAGGGTGACCGGGCTGTGAGGTCTGACACACTGATGGGCACCACCAGGCTGGGCTTGGTTAAACCCGGGGGAGGAGAGGGGGAGTCACTGGTGGGCATCTAGAAAAAAAAAAGAGAAAGAAAAATGTTTGTGAGTTCGTCTGTCTCAGACCAGAGTTACTGTCATTTAAATGTAACTGAAATAATAGTTTAAGTAGTCTTACCGGTTGTAAAGTCTCTCCATTCACCATACCTATTGATTCTGAAGGTTTGTCACTGGGACTAAAGACAGAAAAGACATTTATTTAGATACACATTTTTCACATCTCTAGCTTTTATCTCAAGTTTTGATATCCAAAAGAAGTATTTGGGGTTTTAAGAACCAAAAACCATCTCTATACAGTTTGACATATAATTCTCTCATGCTTCTCAATAGACCTTTAGAAATACAGGGCCTTTTTTCTTGGTCTGCTCTGATTGACTGAATGTTTTCTGAGCGACTTACAGCTAACCCACACAGAGATAATGAAGAGTAGCCTACAAAAACTTGGTAAAACTCCCCGAGCAATATCAACGTTTAAATTGCAAAAACGGACAATCAAATCGAGTCAAAATTTGTTGTGTGGTATTTCTTGTAAACCGAAGGATGGAAAACGATATATGCTTTTCTGACATGCAGTGATTGTACAGTTTCCCTATTTTTACTCTCATAGCTTGTTGGCTCCGAAACATTACATATCATTCATAACAAAACTGAGAAATTAAAATAGTATCTTCTACAATGTGGACCCTGTGAAGATGATAAATCATTTTTTGGAGTATACAGCAGTGATGAGGAGGAGTTGTCAGTGTTACCTGTTACTGTCACAGTTGGAGGAGAAGGGGGACAGGCTCGTACACTGACCAGGACCCAGGTCTGTATCTAGCCCGTCTGAAGTAATAACATCTTGGTCTAGATAGTCTAGCAGCGGAGGGGACTTGCGATCCTCTGAAAGCCCATTGGCCAGTTTGTTATGCCCTGACAGTGTTGGCCACCCATCTTTCCCATTGCTATTGTTGGATCTGTTGCAAAGCAGGAGAAATCAAAACAAAGTTCGCCCAATACTACGAGCTACATTGGAGGTAATAGGACAAGGAACATAGAAGAAATGACAAAACAACCTCTGTGTGGAGTTGGATTTACTCTTCGACTTCTCTGTACCACATGCTGGAGGTTGTAGAAAGCTAGGGTTAATTTTATAGAGGTCTTGGAGGAGTTTTTGCTCGTACTCTTGATGTTTTCCCGCCTAAGAAAAAACGACATAACATGAGATGACTGCTTTTTCAACTATTAACAACTCATACAGGACAGAGAGCGAAGATGTATTCTTAAGACTTTTACCTGCATCTCCTCTTTAGTAAAGCTAGCCGCTTCATCCCCCAGCTCATGTAGATACATACAATCAGGTTTGGGACACTGCATACTTTTAAGGAAGTAACTGCAGTACTTTGTTGTGCCTAAAGAAGCCTGGAATGCAAAAACAGATACAAGCAGAGTTAAAAGGATACAAGAAAATGTGAAAAATAATGTGAAAAATCAAGGACCCTTCTGTCTGATGTTTTGTTTAATCTTTATATACACTGCAACTCTTTCAAACTGAGAGGAAAAAAAGTAAACTAAGAGCCATATAAGTTCAACTGATGAGGATTCTCACCTTGAGTGTTCTGCCATCAACAACCACATTGTTCACACACTGTATTGCTCTTAAGGCGTCTTCAGAGCGGATGTAAGTGACATACGCGCTAGCACTAGGCCCCTGAAAAAAGCAAAAAAGCAAACAGTGGCTACTTAATGATCCAATAATATAATCTATGAAATGTTCCATTATTAATTATAAAAAATTGATATACAAAAAGTACAGAAAAAAAGATACCTAAAACAATGCTACAGAAATATTTAGCAACTCATGGTAACATGAGTTGCTAAATATAATATACACATTTCAGTAAAAGAGTTAACAACACAGGTTTTCTGTATTTAAATAAATTATATCGATAAACCTCTGATAAAGTTTATAAACCTATCTACTGCGTGTTCATCCAGTCATTAGGATTTGACCACTCACCTGTGAACCGGCATATGATGTGCTATTGTTGATGACCACTTTATGGATTTTCCCAAACCTCCCAAAATACTCTGGTCGTTTTAGGACCTGTAGGCACAATGTGAAGAAATAACAATGACCAGAGAGCTTTGATGGACTGTGACATCTCAAATACACAATGTTGAACACAAGCTTTTGACTTTGAGGCTTCGGTGGGGGCCGCACTGAGACCTTTATATGTCCATGAAAATCTCTTCCTATCAAGATCTTTTCAATCTTCACACTGTGGATGATAGTCAAGCTCAAGATAAATCTACCTTCACAGCCACTACCTTATCCATATCAAAGTTATCATTTACAACACACCAGCAGCACAGGTCTCACTAGCTGGTGAGCGATCACTCTGTACTCACCTCTGGGTCGGCGAGCCGCTGTGAGAGCCCAACCACAAACACCAGATTTCTCTGGACCACTCTGACACTTGCCAGATGTTTGCGGTTTTCTGTCACCTTCTGCTTCTTCTCGTTCTGTTTCTGCTTCTTTTCATTCTTTATCCTCTGGATCTCCTCCTGTGACAGAGGCTTGTACACAGCTGGGTCCTCTGGGTACGGCTACACAGAGAAAACACAAAGAAGTTTTCGTCCATCGCACGAGAAAAAAAGGCCTACTCTTCTAAATGATGTGGCTTTGTGAAAGATAGAGTGGGATGGAGGCCTTTAGCTGTCAGTGTGGTTGTTTAACAGGCTTTAATTGCCAAACTGGTAATGCTATAAAATTCACTTGATGACAAGCTGATATTTAAAATGACTAGCTATTGTAAAAGGGGGATTGAATAGTTAGTTTCCACCCTGTGTTCACAAAGCACATCACCTCTGCTGACACTACAAACAGCTCAGTGTCCAGTTGGGATGAATTTCTCTGATTCTGTGGTCGTTGCAAAGTTTCCTCACCTTTCTGCAGGCAGGGCACAGGCCGTTCTCATCTGTGCGGATGCGATGCCAACAGAAGCGGCAGATCTGGTAGCCACAGGTGCAGGGGAAGAAGTTGACGTCATCAATTTCCAGCGGCTCCATGCACAGAGGGCACTCCATGGGGTCATCCTTCATTTCAGGGCTGTGGGACATCCTATGGCACGGCTGGTGTCAGTGTTGAAGTTGTTCACAGAGCACAGGGCTACGGAAACAGAGAAAGGATGGTGAGTCTGAGAGTTCCCTCATGGCACGAGTGAAAATAATGTCAGCCTTCTGAATTCTTTCTACTATTAACCCTCCACCAAAAAGGGTATGTTTTTATCTGCTTTTGCTTTTTGTTAGTTAGCAGTATTACACAAAAACTACAAGCCCAGAAGAAGTATTAATGACTGTGTACAATTAAGAGCAGTTTGTTTGGATGTCAGGAGACTGTGGGGCCTTGACCGATATATTTGCTTTTTCTGAGTGCTATTGTACTTGAACCTGTTAACAAGTGAGCAGGATGGGTCTGCTTCAGCAGCAGAGGGGAAAAAAAACTCGGACTAATCACACACTGGCATATTACTATATAAATATCATCCATGCAGAGTTTTACCCAGTCAGCAGCAGATGAAACATAACACTCAGTTGACAGTTTATTAGTTACACCTTGCTAAAAACTACTGCAGTCTAATGAAATATATTTTTACTTTAATGACAAATATAGTGTTCAGTCTATGATTAAACTTTTTAAAGAGGTGTTGATCCAACTTTTGGTGGCTGTAGTTTGTGGTTGAGCTGAGGTGCGTAGCATTACTTATATTATATCTCCTCATCAACCCCATCAAGGGTAGATTCAATATTTGAAAAGACTATCGTTATATTTTGGAGATAAAATAATCCATAGACAAATAATCTGCAGGTAGGGCTGCAACTAGTGATTATGTTCACAATGACAAAGTTAATAATTTAGGTAATGAAATAACAAAAAATAGAGGAAGTCAAAAGCTTCTTCATTTGCCTTAATCTGTTCGAACATAAGTAATAAAAAAAAACACACACAAAAAAAGATTTAGTTTAGGAAGTGATATGGCAAAGAAAAGGAGAAAATTGTCATGCTGAGAAGCTGAAACCTGAAAATATTTGGCATCAGAATCATTTCTGATAGCTTTCTCTCAATGTATAGATTAGTCGACTAATCCTCTCAGCTTTATGTGTAACTGTTTTAATGATCAAGACATTATGAATACTCAGACAGAAGTGTAAATCTGAACGTAGTTTACTCAAGCCTCTGCTTGTAAAGTGGAAAATGAATGTCCATCCTAACACACAGGCTAATAGCAGCTCTACTGATAGCTGCTGCGGATGTTGTGGTATCTTTGGTTGTATCTGGCTGACAGTGCCTAACTCGACACAGTCATCCTGGGCTTTACTGGGGGAATTTAAAAGGAATCGGCGTTTGTTTACGATTGAAGTGGTTAAATGTTATCGGTTCAGTGTGTACGTGTGACAACACCGCTGTCGTCACTCTGATATAACCCCAGTGGATGATGACAGGGAAATGCCAACATTTCCCTTTTACTGTAGCTGGCAGCTGGTGAATACTCATGTAAACCGGGAGTCACAGCTTCACCTGCAGACACCAGCTGGAAGCTAAAGTCGTGTGTTCAGCCTAAACACCCAGATAGAGAGGCTGGTAACTGTAGCTGCTGTCTTCTGGATCCCACATTATGACAGATGTTATTTGACTAACGATAGGCTAAGCTAACATTGGGCGCAAATTAGGCGAAAGAAGCCGGTCGGGCTAGCAGCGGATATCCAGGGGTGATTGGATGTGTAACCAGCAAAAACAAAACCCACAGAGGTGCATGCCATCTGGCTACTGGTGTTGAACATGTGAATAAACGCATGACACGCCGTTACTGTTTATCCTACATACGAACTGACAGCTTGAAGCCTGCTAACTGCTAGCGTGCTACATTATCATGAAGACGTACGGCGCGGCCTACACAGGCTAGCGCTGGGCTGGAGGAGGGTAACCGACACAGTAAACAACTGACACTGCTCCCACGACACTAACACAACACGGCACTAACACAACCCGGGCTCCAGGAAGCTCTCGCGTCAGTGTGTGAAGTCGTGGGAGACCCAGCTCTCCTGTGATCGATGAGGGAGAGTGGGTGCTGGCTAGTCCGGCTAGCAGCCCGGCTAGCGCTAGCGTCACTTACCCTGTCCGTATTTAGCTTAGATTCCACTCCGAGGGAGTCACACCAGATTGGGCGGAGACTGCGGCCCAGTGTATGTGAAATGTCCAAATTTCTACGGACGGTCACTTAAGACAACCGTAGACGAGTTGGTCTGCTGTGATTAAAAGGCTGTAAAGATGTTTCTGCCCCTTTTCTTCTCTTGGTATTGTAGAGACAATTTACGCTCAAACCACCATCTTAGCTAGCATTAATGTTGGGAGGAGGGAATGGGGCAAGTATGCCGTGCCACTGAGTCTGCGCAGCAGCACAGGGGCATTGTGGGAGATAGAGTTTTCCGGGAAAAAGTTCTATGCCAACATGTGGAACGGGACTTACGAGATGAAGGCAAATGGGCAAAGTGCATTGAAAGTAGTGATGGCGAGATGGAGCTTCATGAAGATGTGACGCTTTGCATCCAATTGGTTCACTCGTGGGCATAAGCTTCATTTGCTCTTCCATCGTGGCCGGCTCGCTTTGATAACCACCACCTACGTCATCAACACACACCTCGATACGCGCGTCACAAAATTCCTCCTTGAATACTCGAAACACACTTCGAAGCCACGACACGAAAGAACTTTTTATGCACTTTTAATGACTAATTAAAAGTGCAGTTCTTCACAATTAAAGGTTCTTTAATTGAATATGTAAATTTTATTACGACTTTTCCAGACAGTTTAAATGTCACATGTAATAGAAGTCAGTTTAATACCAGTTTTATGGTCATGCAGATATAAGTATGAATAATGTGCCATGGAAATATCAACCAAGTGCATTAAGTTACGATCAAATATCAAATTTTTGTCATTATTGTATGAATTTTATGTTTAGGAATTGTGTTGTATTTTATCTGGAACCTGAGCCTGAATAATGAATGACATATCATAACATACTCATGTCCCAACGACTGCTGCTAATGTTGTATGTATGTATGTATGTATGTATGTATGTATGTATGTATGTATGTATGTATGTATGTATGTATGTATGTATGTATGTATGTATGTATGTATGTATGTATGTATGTATGTATGTATGTATGTATGTATGTATGTATGTATGTATGTATGTATGTATGTATGTATGTATGTATGTATGTATGTATGTATGTATGTATGTATGTATGTATGTATGTATGTATGTATGTATGTATGTATGTATGTATGTATGTATGTATCTGTCTGTCTATCTATCTATCTATCTATCTATCTATCTATCATTACACTCTGAGCCTATATTCAAGCAGTAGATAATGAATGAATGGATGGAAGTATTATTCAATTAATGAAAACAGACATTCTTATCTAAGATCTATACATAACATTCGAGGTTTGGAACAATGCTTCTTTTCAGTCAGTTTTCTCAAGAATCACATACAAAGCATTTTACAAGTAAAATTACCACTAACAGGCTGGACTTCCTCCATCACTGCTGTTCAATATGTAGTTTTCTGCAGTATAAGAAATCAAAACACTAGAGAACCTTATATTGTATATTCTTATAATTTATTCACAAGGATTTGTAATCATGAGCTCAAGTTAGGGGTCATAAATCAGTTATATCAAATACAATTTGTGTTACGTGTTATCAAACATTACATTTATTTTCTCAGCGTTTCATTTTGGTTTCACATGAATCCAAGGCTAAAATCATAAAACACTGAAACATCTGTTTAAAAAACATTGCGCTATAATCCAAATTCTTCTCACGTTTCTCTGCCAATGTCCCAAACTGATTGAACAACTGAATATGTTCAATCTACATGCACCTGTAGCTCGGTTTGGGCCAGTTCTGAGTCTGGACTTTGTTTAGATCTACTGAGTCAAAGGTGAGCGTGGGGTCGATGGGGTGCGGTGATGCCAGGGACAGCCGTGCAGCCAAGAGCCCCATCCGAACACAGCTGTGTGTGTCTCGCCGCCGGAGGATCCCTGCCATCAGAGCGCCTGCAAGACTGAAGAGAGAGCATAGATGAGTGTCCTCTGTGGGAACTGTTACTGGCAGAGAGAATACAGATCATTGGAAATGAAAAGTGTCTGAAACTGTGGCTGCAGAAGAAAAAAGAAGGGAAGAGAAAGAAAGGTGAGGAAAAGTTTTGGCACCTGTCTCCTGCTCCTGATACATTCACTGTTTCCTCTGGCGTCACGGGCAGCGCCGGGTAATGTACAGCACAAAGCTTCCTGCTCTGAAAGTGTAGCAAAAACCATCCTCACTTTTACTGTTCTGGTAACCTTCATCATCATCATCATCATCATCATCATCATCATCATCATCATCATCATCATCATCATCATCATCATCATCATCATCATCATCATCATCATCATCATCATCATCATCATCATCATCATCATCATCATCATCATCATCATCATCATCATCATCATCATCATCATCATCATCATCATCATCAACATCAACATCAACATCAACATCAACATCAACCCCATCGTCATCATCATTGTCATCATCGTTATCCTCGTCACCATCACCACCATCATCATCATCCCCATACATTATACTGTATGTATGGTCAGGCAGTCCTTACCCTCCTCTGTTGTCTTGGCTGCAGGTTGACCGAGCCTGCGTCCTGCTCTCCACACACCAACACGCCATGAGCCCCCAGAGTCACCACCAGACAGTGAAGATGCTCCAGAAGGGGGCGTGAGAGATCCACAGCAGCACCCAGCACCTCCTCCAGAAAACTTGGCAGCACTGACACACCACAAGACAAAACCACATCCGCAGCCTGTCACACTGTTCACATTTTTAACAAGTGACCTAGCTCTAACCACTGTGGGTCGAAATGTCTAAAGTTGAACCATTCAATACTATTTTTCTGCCTCTCTGGCCTCCTTCTGTTTACCTTCAGGTGTTTGGATACCCAGTGTTTTGTTCATGGTGCACAGCTCCGCCAGGTTTGGGGACGAATAGGACAGAGACTTCCAGGCGTCAGACAGGAAAGGCTTACAAGCCTTTTCTGAATCAGTTGGCTCGTACCAGACTGTGACACACATCAGTGGTATACATGAAATAAACCTTGTGTTGACAATCTTTCATTATCATTTAGTTACCGTCTACCAGTGCTTACCGTTGATATTGTGCTTTTTGGCAACACCACACACATAGTCAATAGTGGAGACAGGGATATTTCCATCAAGACACACAAGAGTGGCTGATGAAAGCTGCTTCTCAAACTGCGACACCTAGAAAATGTAGATCAAAGATAGAATAATAATAAATAAAGTGTAGTAATCAAATAAGTGATGTTTATTTCTATGGAACCTTCGATAACATAGCTGCTTCACAGATACACATAAAATACAACAACAATTTTAAGGATTGGTTAAGAGAGTATAAAATATAGATTGAAAACTAATGCAAATAATAATTTTCTTGACAGGAGTATTGTTTATGTATAAATGTAAAAGGCTGTTCGGTTTACTCTCTTTGGAAGACAAAGAATATTTACATCGAACACATTAAATATGAGCCTGTGAAGGTAGGATCAGATTCAGGATCTCTTTTTCTTTTTTCACTTTCTTTAACATTGTGAGATGGAGCGTTGTTCAACCCTAACCCGACATATTTAGGTTATTCATATTTACGAGTGTATGCAATTTGGTGCAGATCCGGATAAAAATCCAGATCTAGTGAATTTATTGGAGCTATGGGCTCTACTGAGCGCCATTCAAACTTACACACTGCTCTGTGATTTGCTGGTGAATGTCCATGTCGCCCAAGCCGAGGCTCAGTTCTCCACTCTCAGTGAAGACAGCACAGTAAGTAGCTGTGCTTTGTCCCCCCAGCCTGGCAACACCACTGGTGTTCTTACAGAAACAAGAATATAACATTTGCCTAATTCAGTAAGAAGAATCTTAATCCTGCTTAGTGACAGTCACCTGTTGATGTGCACATACCATATGTTTACAGTAGTTTAACACGGCATCACCGTTTGAATCAGCTCCAACAGCTGAGATGAACAGAGGCCTGTGGCCTAATCGACTCAGAGAGTCTGGAAGACAAACACCACAGAAGTGAATGTGGCACAATCAGGTTTTAAAGTGTTGATGGAAACGTGCATGAACATAAGATAAGGAACTCACCAGCGATGTTCCGTCCTACACCACCAAATGACTGACACACACTTCCTGGGTTGGTCTGTCCAAACTGAAAGATGTAACAACTGCTCTCAGACTATATTGTATGTTGTTATAAGACCTGTGGATAAATGTGTTGTAAATTAAACTTACGTGAATTGTTTTTGCTTTTCCTTTGGCAATGAAATCTACATTTATTCCTCCAATCACAACCTGTAAAATAAAAGCACTAAAGGTTCTGTATTGTGCCAATATATGACTTCTGTGGAAATACTCCAACATGTGTGTTTGTACTCACGATATCTGACTCTGATTGTGATGTGTGTTTTCCAGAATGATGAGTTTTATTTTTTAACTTTCTCTCATTCATGAGTTCTGACAGTGCGCAGGCGATCTGACTTCCAACTCGAGCATTGTTATGAATGAGAGCGATGTCTTGAAACATTCCTGGTTAAGGACCGTGTATTACAGCACATAGGTAATCGGCAGGAGACAATTAAGTTTACTGTAGTTTAACTCTGTCAGCCTGAGAGGAAACACATTTATGAAATGTTTTTTTTCTAAGAATTTGATATGATCACGTTTCCTGTTTTCTTTGGTTGATGTTTTTAGATTTCTTCAAGGATACTGGCCTGAAGGGACTTTCCTTTAGTCAGCTCATTGACCTTCTGAAGAATAAATGGGGTCACATCTCTTCCAGTGATTCGTTTAGTGCTGAGGGAATCAAATAGACAAATAAAAAGTGAGGATTTCCCCATCAAATTCTCCATTGATGTAGAAAATGACTGCTGAGAAAGCGACAGATTGCAAGAGTATAACAGACTTTCTTTACCTGGCCTCTGTCACTGCAGCCTGTACAGCTTCCTCTATCTGCAGGCCAGCGGCTGCATGCTCCTCTGGGATGGGCACCGCTAACAGGACACCGCTTTGAAGACCCAGGGACAGAGTGCTCGCTGAAATACATAGAATACTGACATCCAGACTTGTAACAAAAAATGACATAAAGCACGACAATCCAATTGCACAATTGGGTTACCAACTGAAACATATTCTGTGTTTAATATGCCTGGACACAGAATCTGTTTAAACTCTAGGACAATCTTCAGGATATGAAATGTTCATATACCAATGAGTTTTGCAGCTTCAGTCGGGTTTTCCGCCTGGCACGAGGAAGTGAATCCACTTTTAGGAGAGAAGAATGCTGGGAAGTTCTTTGACTTCCCATAAGTGGCTACACAGACGCCATGTGTTTCCTGATTAAAGATACACAACAGAAGAAATAACCTATTTTAGTTTCATTCCCACATCTCGAATAATACAACACAAAATATTGCTCACACATATTTGGCTGTATAAAAAGTCTCCACTCAAATAGTATTTAAAAATGATCTCCAAATTCTTACGAGGAATTCAAGGGTGCGACCAATATCCAGAATAGACTTGACCCCAGCAGAGATCACAGCGATGGGAGTTCTGCTCAGCTCTGTCAGATCTGCACTGATGTCCAGACCTAAAGGAACAATCATTAAGTCAGTGGAGGCTAATGATAAGACTTTATGTAACTATTATGGCTCTATAAATAAAAAACTCATTCTTCTTCACATGCCCCAAAAAGAGTTAAGTCAAAGTCACAATCCTGAGTCCTGGTGTTAATACACAGGAAGGTCTTCCTCAGAGTGAACTATCCTGACACCAGGTGGGCTCGGCCCTCGGCAGCTGAATCTGTTCATGGTCTTAGTCACCAAATCAAGTTGGTATATGAGGATGTCATTGTTTATTTTGAGAAAGACCTCCATGTAAAAAGAGGCAAAAACCATATAGTCTGTCTATCATCACTATTTGCCAAGATAATTATCTTTTCTTTAGAGTTATAGGTACTGTATTATTGAGTCCAGGTGGCTTGTTTCCAGTATGGTGAGTGTCATCTTACTGTTCTCTCCGTCTCTGTGAACTCCTCCGATACCACCTGTGACAAACACAGGGATGCCCGCTCGATGGGCAGCTATCATCGTGGCTGACACTGTCGTTCCCCCAGTGAGCCCCTGAGAAAACACACAAATACATACAGGACTGACTCAACCGCACCATAATGAAATATAAACTCACTTATTTCAAGCGGATGAAACCCTGCAACCAGGTCAGCCATCATGTATATCAGGCTGGTACGAATTCCCATTGGCAGCAATATTACTAAACCAGGGGTTCACAAACTTTGTAGTAAATGTAAAATATAGAAATCTAAAAAGAGCTACTCTTAATAAATACATTTGATGAAAGTAAATGTATTGAATTAGGATTTTGAATTGAGGACATTTACATGAAAGGGAGATTTTTAGAGTTTCTACTGTAGGTCAAACAATCTGAATACTGTTCTTATCTGAGCTGAATGGCCTCACTTTGCTGGTGACGTATGGCAGATCCCGACGGGACACCTTCACGGAGCTCCTGCAGTGCGCGAGGTGGTCCAGCTCCTCTGACGACAGGCCGACGTGAACTTTGCCCTTGATCACTCCAACCGTGGCTGGCGTGGCCCCTTCAGCTCGAACGATGGCCTCCACCTCCTTTGCTGTGCTGTGCAATTACATCGAGAAGGATCATTGTCAAGGATTTAAACAATCAGAGTGCTGGTATCAGAGTGTGTTGACGGCTGAAGGTCATGCAGGTGTACCTCAGGTTGTGTGGATAGGGCATGCCGTGTGTGATAATAGTGCTCTCAAGGGCAACCACTGGTTTGTTTTCTGCCAACGCCTGTGATACAGATGAATGAACTCTGAAGAGGCTGTCTGAGAGGAGAGATTCACAAATCATCATCATCATCCTCATCGTTACACTTTGAGCTGTGTGTGCAATATTTTTTTGGAGATTTCAAAGATAAATGTACCATGTTTGCACCATGTGCTCTGATACGTTGTGATTCCTCTTCTCAGGACCAGTGCAGGGACGCTCCTCAGCATTCTCCTCATTCTGCTCAGATTTTGAGGGAAACCCTGAAAACACTTCAATGGGAAAGAAAGCAGAGTCAGTGGATCCTCACTGATCAGTCAACTTGAGTTGATCAACTGTCTTTCACTGTTACAGCCTGATAATGTCAGTCTTCCCCTCCAGTATTACTCCTATTTGCATAAATACCAAACATGATCGGACAATTTCTAAGTTTAAGATGTTCTGATGATAGCTTATTTTGACTCATTAGAGAGAGAAATGTTCTTTCTCATTGTTTGATTAAAAAAAATATATACACTGAGCAGCTGATGATCATCATCTCTGCAAGTTTTCTTTACAGCTGCCAAAAAATGCAAACACCAAGACTCTAAAGAGACAATAAGGTTGATTAAGACAATTTCTTGCAGACTTTTATATAGTGGAAAAAAGTGTGTCCATTCTGTGTTCACGCATACAATCTGTTTAGGTCATGTGTTTGTCGAAATCAGAACAATAAACAATATTACCTCAATTTCTTGCAGGAACTATCAAACAGGCTCCCACAAGCTGTATCACACCCCGCAGTGTGTGTTTTCTGGCACTGCAAGGCAAGTCCAAACCAGCTATTGTGAGGGTTTTCTTTGCTCCAGTAAGTAGGGACAAATTCCCACCACCATCCCCCCTCTTGGGGCCACTCTCAAAAACTTACACCCAAAGTCCACAGCCAGCGTCTGTGTTATTATCACATTTTACTCCTATGTCACTGCATCTACACAAATTATTATACGATCAATATTGTGTTTGATGCATAAAGCAAATAAAGTTCATGGTACAGATCTAATTTGTTAACACTGTTCATTTAAAAGCTTTAATTTGTAATCAACACTTCATTAATGACACAGAGAAGATCACAGACATCGATTGATACAAAACCACATTACATTTAAACCATCTGACCATCAAATTGCTGGAAAGAAGCCATCAACATTAACTGAATAGCTACCCTAAGTTTCCCCCAGCAGAGTTTAGTGCTTACCTTCTCCAATGCAACTAAAATACTGGAAACTTTGCCCAGAGGGTTGAACTTTGACCTGAACACTGTTTACACAGCCCACAAGCATCAACCACAGATCGCTGTGCTCTAAACTACAGTCTGGAACTGTCTCCTGGTGACCGTGACATCTGACATCAATGCAACAAGCAACACGGTAAAACACACGGTATATCACCTACAAAGCATGTTTGTTTATAAAAAAATTTACATAGATATAATAAAGTCTGGGAAGAAATTATAAATGTTCCTGTCTCATTTTCTACCAACAAATTACAGCAAGATTTCACAAAAACTACTGGACGGATTACCATGAAACCTAGGATGTGGAATGGGTCAGTAAAGAACCCATTATTTTGCTATGGATCCAGGGATTTTTCCACTGATTTCCCACTGAATATTTAATGAGTCTAGATGAAAAAAATCTTGCCTATTTACGGGACCTTGTGTGAATTTAAATGGACTATTGAGCCTTGGTATGCGCTCTAGTGCCTTTCTAGTTTATTTTATGGATAAGTATCTATTCCTACTTGGAGATCCTTTTCTTTGTTTCTGATGATGTCACAGAATTTTGCTTCTGAATCAGGCCGTAGTTGTCATTAAACTACATAAGTGAAGTGCTACCCTCAGTGTTTTCCTGTTAAGATCTTCCTAAAGAGCATCATCACCCGGATGCAGTCACACCGGCTGCTTTGCCTCAACAGTAAGATCTGAACTCAACTGAGCACATAAACAGCTGCTCGGGTCCTTTGAGTGCCATTCTGTTAGCAGTGAAATCAGTGTCACAGGTCTTTACATGGCTGATGACTTTGGTGGAGTCAGGTAAGGAGTGAGATCTGTCAGGCTGCTTGGTCATGTGGGACTCATCAGCCTGCAGCTCTGAGCTCTCCAGTGATTCTTCTTCAAACCAGTGTGGATGCTCCAGCTGATGTGCATGGAAAGCCTCTATGGCATCCTGCAGGGCTCTACCCGAGGGGCACTGATGGTACACGTCCTCGGAAAGCCCTTCGATGTGGTTCATTCTGCCTGGTTCATGCTTCTCAGTGTCCAGGATCCTAAAAAACAGTTCCTCGAACTGTTTCATCAGCTTGTACCTCACTGCGATGTTGAAAGGTGAAGGGACGTCCTCCTCTGAACAAACATGATCGAAATAAGCCACCAAGTATTTTTCATAGGATGCAGATCTGATGAAATGTGGCACCAGGAGGCAGAGGGCTGGAGTGAGCATGTCGCCTACAGGTGAGTGGACGTCCTCCCTCAGAATAACCTGTTTGTCTCCACACATGGCTCTCCATTTGGCCTGTACCCCTCTTGAGCACAGGATTAGTATCTTATCTGAGGAGTTTTCAATTTGCTCTCTGTGCCAGTCCAACCACTGAATCCTTCCCAGTGCTCCCAGTCTGGCAGAGTCCAGCAGATCCAGCACCACTTCTGTGCCGCATTTGGCTGCAAGGAAGCCACACAGCTTGAGAACGATGTTTTTGTACAAGGGGTGGTCGAGAGAGTAGAGGACCAGGACTCGTTTTCTCTCTTGCATTTGAAAACCCTCTGGCTGGTGTCTGGCAGCAGATGAGGATGTGTTCAGGGAACCTGGGAAAATGATGCAGTTAATCAAGTTTGAATTCAATGATAGCTTAATTTAAATGAATTCAAGTTAAGTTTAAGTGTACGAGGACAAACCTTTATGACATGCTCTCCACAGGAAGTAAAAAAAGAAAAGCGCAATGACAAACAGGCCCACCACTGCCTTTATGATGAACGTCCGTGGTGAAGAATCTGAATAAAAAACAAGATAAACAGATAGAGTTTAGAAACACCTTTATGTAAATACAAAAAGTTAATGAAAACATAATGAAACCAGTGATTCCCAATCTGAGGTTTGGCGCTCATGCACTGGTCTTAAATCTCAATGGGTTGGTTAAAAGATTCATAAAAAAAAGGTTTGATACCTAAATTTGCATCTGTTTTCTTTTATATTATTAGTTCACATTTTTGGGGTTTGAAATAAATATTTAAATAATTTCAGAAAGGCTGTAACAAGGGGTAACAAGTGAACTGTGCTTCATTTTAATGGGTCTTTGGAGTCACTGATTCAAGTCATTGAGAATGGGTCAAAAAAGGTACTTACAAGGACAGTCTTTGATTGTTATCTCGTGGCGTTGACAGCTGTTTTTGCATCGTATAAAAAAGGGTTGAATCTATGAAACAGCAGAGTAAAGTCACTGTAATGTTGATACTCTTCCTCTGAAAGTTAAATTACATTGTTAACTAATGATGATGGGAGATTAAATCAAAACCGAACTCACCGATAACAACATGTCACACTTTGGGAGCTGCCCAAAACCAAATGCAAAGGTCACGTTTAGTGATGTTCTGTTCTCCTGTTTGTTTAATGGAATAAGAAAATAAATTCTGGTTTAGTTACTCTACAGCATGTGCATGATGGTCGAACAAATTAGGTCTCACACAGTTATTCTGGTCATCCCTGGTGAAATGGGAGACATTAGGTGTATTTACCTTTGAGACATTGTGTGAATAATGGGAAGTCTGGCTCTGGATGGAGACTTGGTATCTCTCTGAATACTCTGCTGCCTCAAAACCCACAACGACAAACAACTTTTTCTTTTCCTCATCGAAATACATGGCTGGGGTCATGTGAGGCTTCCATAGACTACCTGAAATAAAATATGCAAAGAGTACAATGGATTTCTTGGGGTTTTGCATTAAAACTGGAGAAGTGTAAAAATGAGAAATTTACCATTTTCGATACACATTTGAGCCGTTTGGATTCTGCTGTCACCACATCCTGATGATTGAGAAGAAGCTGATTAGGACGTTTTAAACTTCCTCTTGTTAACAAAAAAAGCAACAAAATCAGTGAACTGGGGAAATAACGACAAAAATGTAAATAATAAGGTGAACAAGTATAAAGTGTCCTGCTGCTTTAACAAATAAACAACATGTTGAAAGGGAAACTTAAAATCAATGCTGCAGTTGTTAATTGATTAGATGGCAATCGATTAACTTTTTTTTATAACTGTGCAAATACGATTGACATCATGTGACAAATCCCAAAAATGTATATCTGACAAAAAATAAGAAAATAAAAATACTTTTGATGATATTTTTGACTTTTGAGACATGAAGGAAACTCACCTGGGATAATAATGATCTTTCTCATAGTGAGGTCTTTACTCTTGGGTTCTGGCAAATTAACAACTGACACTGCGTATGTATGATCAGGCTCGACCACAACTCCATCCAAGGAAAAGTTCCACTGATAGAGAAATGAAAATCATAATTGCTTTATATCATCTGTGTGTATATGTGTATACTGGTTGGCACTGCTACAGCAGAAGTTAAAGATATATGTTGCTTACCCTCTCATAGCTTGGATTAAGCTGTTTACTGATATTGAAAGAAAACCGCACACATACACTCTGATTACTTTTTTCATCCCGAATATTTATCTCTGACCCAGACAGGTGTAATACACCTCCTGTGAATAGAAGAGCATATTGTAGAGTAAAGTGCTTTTACACAGAGCTGCAGAGTTTAGCATTACTTACCATTTGACTCTAAACTCCATTCCACATTCATACTGGGGACGATCCCACGTTCGTCAGTCACGACTCCCACATACTCAGAAAACGAATATGGGCCGCTAGGAGCTTGAGATACCTTGTGTTTATCTGAACAGTTATCTGGCATTTAGGGGATAGTGCAAACATGAGCATGTTTCAGATACATTTCACGGACTGATATGCAGTGGTGGAAAATTGTACAGAAATATGCAATACATTTACTTTATCACGACACAAAGGTAAAAATTTGTGAAACTTGTTATTTACTTGAAATTTCCCAATGAGTTCTGCTTATTTCATTTCACTCCTACGCTACTTTGCTCCACTGCAAAATATTCCATCTGACGTCATAGTAACTAAGTGCTTGACAAATTCTGATTAATAGAACAACATCAATGTAAAAAGAACATTCATTAAAGTTAGTCCCACACTCACCAGCTCATTAATGCATACATTTTCCACCTTACTAAGAATAATACTAAAAACTGTCATATCCAAAAGTGCCTAGACTTGTACAAAATATTTCCATTCTGTTGTTTTAACTATAGGCTACATAACAATTAAAATACTCACTGATTTTGCAAATGGAAAGACCCTGAAAAAAATACGGCAAAACACACATGTTATGATTGGAAATAACCCACTTCAATATTTGTTAACACTGCTCAAAGATACTTTGAATCCTCACCGGTTGTCTGCAGTCCTGATGTGGGTTCAGAATCCGAAGACAAGACGAAGCTGTGAGTCCAGCAGTTAAACAAAAACAGAAAAAAGAAAGCTGGCCCATTGTGTTGCTGGTGGTGCTGCACAATACAGGAGAAAAAGCTTTAGAAACTAAAGAGTAAATACAAAACACTAAGTGACTCTTTCTGAGGAGATGGTTTGAGGGTCTGGTTAAACAAACACTAAGAAGAAAATGGCACTCTGACTTTAACCAGTGAGATTTGTTTCAGATTTATCAGGTGCTGGCATCTGAATACACAGGAAGGACGTCCTTATCAGGTGTGGTTTGTAGTTTCCATTCCTATCGAGAGAACAGAATTGGTTACTTATATTGCTGTCTGAATGTTTGATTTTCTTGTTCCTACTTCTCAAAGAATGTAAAAACTTATGCCATCTAATATGTCAATGCACCAACCATTCACTGGGTGGCAGCAGCGACCAAGTTTATAAATAGTATATGTCCTGTCGAAAGATTGTACCCTGCATTTTGGTATTTAAAACCATATTGTATGTTATTTGGATATTTTAGTCTTTGTTGGACAGTAAACGGTAGAACATTTACAGGAAATGAGGAGGAAAAAGGGACATGAGCATCTAAGGTGCCAAGGATTCTATTTTATAGGACAAAAATGTGTCTGTGGCTCTGTTTGGATCTTGAGCTCAACTGTATCAGTTTACATAACTCACAGACAGACATGTGGACAGAGAGAGAGACCCGCAACCAGAGAGACAAACAGAAAGACAAAGAGACATACAGACAGACAGAGAGGTGGATAGACAGACAGACAGACACAGGCAGAGAGAAAAACAGACAGACAGAGAGACAAACAGACAGATAGGTGAATGGTAAGACAGACAGATAGACATACAGACAGACAGGTGAATGGTAAGACAGACAGATATTCAGACAGCCAGACAGGTGGATGGTAAGACAGATAGAGAGAGAGACATACAGACAGAGAGAAATACAGATCAGATATAGAGAGGGACAGACAGACAGACAGACAGACAGACAGACAGACAGACAGACAGACAGACAGACAGACAGACAGACAGACAGACAGACAGACAGACAGACAGACAGACAGACAGACAGACAGACAGACAGACAGACAGACAGACAGACAGACAGACAGACAGACAGACAGACAGACAGACAGACAGACAGACAGACAGACAGACAGACAGACACACAGACAGACAGACAGACAGACACACAGACACACAGACAGAGAGACACACAGACAGAGAGAAATACAGACAGAGAAAGACAGACATACAGACAGATAGACGAACAGACAGGCAGAGAGAAAGAAAGACATAGAGACATAAAGACATTACATTAGAAAAGCGACTTACAATAATTGCATTCAACCATGAGGGAACAAACCCAAAACAGCAAGAATCAAGTAAGTAATCAAGTAAGACATACAGATAAACAGACAGACAAACAGACAGACGGTAATGGACAGACATAGACAGAGAGGTGGATAGACAGACAGACAGACATAGACAATTAGACATATAGGTGGATGGAAATTAAATTACATGTAATTTTATCCAAAGTGACCTAAAATTTGTGCCTTGTGTTTTTTGGGGTTCCTAAGGACACTTCTGCATGCAGATGGGGAAGACAGCCTTCTGGTTGGGAGACGACCACTCTACCCCTCAGCCACACCCACTCCAGACAGACTGATAGATAGAAAGACAGAAAAATGGAAAGACAGACAGACAGACAGACAGACAGACAGACAGACAGACAGACAGACAGACAGACAGACAGACAGACAGACAGACAGACAGACAGACAGACAGACAGACAGACAGACAGACAGACAGACAGACAGACAGACAGACAGACAGACAGACAGACAGACAGACAGACAGACAGACAGACAGACAGACAGACAGACAGACAGACAGACAGACAGACAGACAGACAGACAGACAGACAGACAGACAGACAGACAGACAGACCTACAGATTGATAGAGAAACAGACAGACAGACAGAAAGGCAGATGGACAGACAGTCCTGTGCCTCTGACGACTCACCAGAATAGAAAGTAGCTGTTGTATTTATCCTCTGTATGAGAGTGGTGTCACAGCAGTGATTCAGGAGCCATGATGGCACCATGATCCAAATATAAAAATACACTTATATTCAGAACAACTGTCTTCCAGTCTGTGACGTGCTGCGTTCAGGATTTATGTAAATATTTTATTCAACCCACCAATTTTGCAGTTGAAAACATATATAAGAAATAGCACAATACAATTCATCTGTAAAAATTCTTACTATTAAGTAAAGATAACTGGTATCTGAACCGTAGCTGTTTTCTATGCAATTGTTTGTAAAACTTTTCCTCCTCTTGTTTACTGTCCACACATTCAGTCAACAACATATTGTATTCAAGTAAGTCTGTTTTTTATTCAGGAGGTCACTAAACTTGTGATTGGCCACAGGAGAGCAACTGATTGATCAGTTCACCTTGAGTAAAGTTGTTGTTGTATGTGAGTGCAAAGGTCGGTCCGTCCTTTGGTTCCAAACCCCAAGTCTTGAAAACTATTGGAAGAATTACCACAACACCCTGAATGGACCCAAAGAAACAAATAACTTTGGTGATGCTCGGATCCCCTTAGCATCTTAGCCTGCTCAAAGTATGGTCATGCCCAAAAACAACTTAACAACAAAACAATTATACTACTTTATTAAAGGATTTTCCAATTCGTCTTCATAAACTGATTCACTTTTGAACCCGACCTGAAAAGGCACCTTCATAACAGTTTGTCTTTGTCGTTAGAGCCTAAGCCAGCACGTCCCATGACAGGTATCTGATGTCTGCACAGAGGATTACTCAGCTGCCTATCAGATCAGGGGTGTTTGAGGTGTGACCCTGTGCAGAACAATAACATGAAATAAATGGGTCACGGGTTGAGGGCGACTCAAGAAGGGGATTGTGCATTGTGATACAGCAATTGTCAGGTGCTGGAGGGGGGGCATTCACATCATCACGGCACGAATCGCTCGATTATAACTATAAAGTCATTTCCTGACCTCGCTCACCACTGCTGCTGCTGCTGCTGCTCTGATTTCTTCTAAAACTCAAGGTAAGTTGGATCCTTTAATGAAACTCTTATGTGTCGCAACAATTCAGATTCATTCTAGATCTTCTAGTCTCTACAGCCAAGTGTTAGTCTGGGTTAAGTCTAGTCCAGCTTTACAGTGAGTAGTGAACACTGCATATCAGCATGCCCCTGACCAGCCTACTGTATACTGTCGCCGGTATTTATATGAGGGAATCCCTGCTATGTTACTACTTCTGACAAGGTTTCAAAGCAACCTTGTGGCTTTCAGGCTTTGACTTCTACGACACCTCAAGCTTCTTGATGGGCGCTTGATCCTCTAAGTGAGGATATGTAACCCGAGGCTTGAACTGGCCACCGAAGTATTGGTGCTTGACCCACGGCTACGGCTGAAAAGCTGGTGTGATAAGTGATGATGGCTCACTCGTATGGACTGGCGTGGAGGGCAAAGTCTGCAGGCTTTGCTTGTTTACCTTGACTTTTGCTCCCTGTCAAGCCGGCTTACCACAAATTGGATATATTGCTGTGTTGTGTTAAAGGGCCCTGACAGGCTTTAGTTCTGCTCTGACACCTCAATCTGTTTATTAATATGAAATGTCAGAGTTCATTTATTAAATGTTGTTGATTAAGGTCAGAGAAAGTGACGGAAAGTGACACTGGAGGGGATATAATGACAATTATATTACACAACTTATTTAAGTCCTTTTCATTTTCATTTGAACCTAAACTGGAACTTTCTAGTGTGGATGCTACATGCAAACAACTAATAACCTGATTCAAAACAAGAAAACAATCATATTAATCCTGAAGGGCTAGGGCTGCTCTAGTTTTCCAGTCTAACAGTCCCCACAGATTTTGTTTTGTCCCTCACTTGGCTGCTAGAGCTCTGCAGCTTAACTGTCTCTGGCATCATCAAGGCCACATGATGCGAGGACACACCAAAGCATGAGCGACATGTGTCCAAATATAGCCGCACAAACAGACCCCTCATCACCCCTTTATAACAATAGTAAGGATTAGCTGGTCCTGGAAGAATAGAGAGGTGTAGCCGAGAGCCCCTGTGGAGAATTAGCACTTATAAATCTATTATTTCACTTGTCGTATTCACCATTTTCATCATGCTATTTGTTGACAATACTACTGAGACTTTGCTGGATACAGATAAATAATATGATGATTTATATTAAGTGAAGTTTGCATCAATTGTCTAATAAAACACATGTTATTGATAAAATGATTCTAAAAATTGTGTTTTTGCTCAAAAGGTACCATAAGTTGCAACCATGTCTGAGGGGTGAGTATTAACTTCTTTACGTAACTGATTTGTGTACAAATCCACTCCACTTCACATATTCTCTACTTTTACTGTGTGTTCTCACCGACCTGTTTCTTCTGGTTTCCAACAAAATATTCTTTTGTTCACTTTTCATGTCAAATGATGAGGAAGACCGGTGAGCAAAAATGTTTTCTTTCATTAATTGATCATCCGTATATATTCAGAGGTTTTATGAATTCCATGCTTAATATTACATATAAAACCTAGATTTATAGCCGTGTGTGAATGTGTAAAGTGTGCGTTTCTTTGTCACAGAGAAAGCCAAAGTATTCAGCAACTCGCCGTCTGCATTTGAAGGTAAGACTTGTAGCGCTTGAGCCAATATGTGAACAGCATGCTGCATGATCACCTCCAACAAGGACATTGTGTTGTGACCCCTGTCCATTTGTTTGTTAGTTTGTATGTTTATTTGTTTGTTTGTGAACCAGATTACACAAAAACAACTGAACAGATTAGGAGGAAACTTGGTGGATCAGGGAAGAACTACTTACATTTTTTGTGAATCTGGATCAGGGGGCATTTGATTGCGAATATTCATTGTTTTCCCAGAGAATATTCAGGCATATTCAGGGAACTAATATCTATGAGTAAATATAATTTTGTGCAGCTTGACTGAATTTCAGTGGATCGATGGTTTTGGGGAGTTGAAAACTGTTTTGGTTTTCATCACTAAATAAGACCTTGTTATCCTCCAGTCCAAACTGCTGAAGAAGGCAGCTTCTATGCTGGTGGCTGAAAGTGAAGAGACAAAACAGGAGAAAGAAAGAGTTGTGAACGAGTGTTTCCCTCCACTGAAGCTCTCAGGTCTGTCCGTCCAGGAGCTGCAGGTACTGACGCAACCAGCTCAGCTGATTTGATCAGTGTTACTTTACTTTTATAGTTTATATCTGTTTTTTTCATGGTTATTTTTTCTTTGCAGGATCTTTGTAAAGAGCTAAATCGTAAGATTGATGCTGTAGATGAAGCACGCTATGATATGGAGGCTAAGGCAGTCAGAAGTGGGACTGAGGTACAGTTGGTCGCAAATACAATATAAATACATTTACTGGCCTATCTGGATGATTTAGTGGGATTGTTGGTTCACCAGTGAGCTTGACTTTTGTTGCACAGATCCAGACACTGAATCACAAGATCATTGAGCTGAAGGGGGTGAAGCGGCCCAACCTGAAGAGGGTGAAGAAAACGACGGACGACATGCTGGGTGCATACACCGAAAACACCAAACTCACAAAGGCGGATTTCAAGGCCAAACTGAAGACAGTGAAGAAAGAGGATGACAAGGTAAAGTTGTTGGCTGATAAAATCGTCCACAGGGCATAATACACTTTGGATTAAAAATCTATTGTGTCATCACTTTCCAGAAGGAAGAGGTGACCGACTGGCGTAAGAACGTGGAGGCCATGTCCGGTATGCAGGGCAGGAAGAAGCTGTTCACTGCTGGACAATAAGAGGCTGCTCATGTTAAACAAGACGATGTTAGCAACACATTGATTCTAAAGAAAATCTTGAGTTTCCAATGTTGAAGTGATTTATTCAAGATTAAAATTAATTGATTTTTTTGTCTTAATTTAAGAATTAATGTCCACACAAAAAATATTTTGCTTTCAGGATGAAACAAACCTGATAAGTTCATGTCAACACAACAAATATTAAACAAATGCACAAATGCACTTGATGTAATGTAAACCTGTATATAATGACTGCCACTGTGTGCCACTTTAATTAGACGAATTTGCATCCTTTGAATGTTGAAATTGTGTCTTTTGACTGGAGTACGTTTGAGTTTGTTTTTTGAAGTGCAGTATTCATATTATACAGATGATGGCGCTGTCCCCCTATGTGTAATACATGTGATGCTGATTAAACAACCACAATCACTTGTCTGTTTAATTTGTCTCATTTGTTCATGTTTAATTGTAATCTAGTGATCCAGTTAGCTATTTCAATAATACTAGAAATTATAGTGGTGTGTTAGATTCACAGTCAAACAGATGTTAATGCAGAGTCCAGACTCCTCTGACATCCTATAATGTGGTTGTTGAGTGGTGGGGAACCTGCTGTTGGGGGGGATGTCATGTGGAGGTGCAGTGATTTACAGTTCACTTGCTCTCATGACACAGGAGGCAGCATTTTAGTTTGACACTCACAGTATAAAATAGGCGACAATCAAGACTGTGACTTGAGCTTTCTTCTTCATTTCATTCATCTTCATTTAAATTCACTGAGTCTAACCCCGACAGGATTTCTGAAGAGATTTAAAAAGGTATGTTGATTGATTTGATGATGACAATGAGAATATTTAATACAGTTTCACCTGTTGTCTGGAAGGAAAAGGTAATGCAGAGCCAAGGGAAACGTCATAAACATGCAAATTTACTGTAAATTTAAGATTTATTTCTGTTTTTTCAGGAAACATGGTGCTTTGACCTTTTTTTGTAAGAACGCAATTATTTAAACACATGTGTGGGAATTTTTTATAATTCCTATACTTATACTGCTGTTTGTCTTTTCCTGCAATAACTAATTCAGATTTTGTTTCTGGTCTGGTTGCCTTGAAAACAGATCATTCAAACAACCTGCAACACACAGACAGTGTTTCTAATTCAGAGTTTTAACGTTGGTGTTTTTGGATGAGTCTCACCGAGCTTATCCAGCAAAGCGTGAATACAAAGTTAGTGTAGTAATATAAACTAAAATAATGGTTCACAAAATGAATCACATAATAATTCATACATGATAAAATATCAGTTCATTTATAAAAGCTTCGAGTTTATTATACAGTTGAAAAATGCTAAAGAAATCTTGCTTGCATATATTGCTTCTATTGTGAAATCTTTTCAGACCTGGGTCTATAACCTTTTATTCTTTTTTCAGCAGACCAGAGGCATCCAACCATGTCTGAGGGGTAAGTTATATAAATATCTTTTGTTTACTTAAAAATTAACCATGTATAAAATTGTTGTTTTGTGATGTCATTACTCAACCTGTATTCTTATTTCTTTCTTTTCCAAATCTCTTCATCCACAGACCTGTAAGTATTCTTATTATCTGAGGATTGTATTATTATTATCTTAAAATGATTTATCTTTTAAACCATGTGGATCTTTTTATGTAACTGTTTTCATCTTCTGTCTTTTATGCAGAAAAAATCAAAGACCTCTGCCTCTCGCAGGCTGGCTCTAAAGGTGCAGTCTCTTCATTACAACATCATGTCTGTGACCATCTGACCCAAAACAATTTACTGCTAAATCATCTACATCATGACACAATCCACATGTCCACAAAATGTGCCAGTAAAACTGTGTGTGTCTTTCCTAATCCTAGACCAAACTGCTGAAGATGGCGACGGTGATGTTGGAGAAGGAGAAGGAGGCGAAGAAGCTGGAGAGAGAAAGTTCTTTGAGTGAGCGAGTCCCTTCAGTCCAGCTGTCGGGTTTGTCCATGCAGGACCTTCAGGTATGTTCAGGTCACTGCACTAGCCCCCTATCGCACATACCACAATGAAACGACATGGGTTAAATGGTTCACACGTAAGCAGCCCTCTAGAAGCCATGCATTCAGCATGTTCATGCAAGAGGTGCATTGGAGAACATATATATATATATTTTGGGAATTTGGCTGACACAACTACTCAGTCAAACGTTCAAGGCAATAGCAACTCAATAAAATATTACCTAGCATATAAAATACACAGCAAGTATCCACTAATAATTAAGGTAGTACTCTAGATGTAACCTGACACGTGCAGCAGTAACAGAAGACTTTCATTACATTTGATCCTCTCTCTGTCGATAGGCTGTGTGCAAAGACCTGTACCATAAGATTGATAAAGTGGATGACGAGCGCTACGACATTGAAGCCAAGGTGGTGAAAAATAGCAAGGAGGTACGTGTTGTTTAAAGGTTAAGTGTATAAGATATAGTGGTGAAGTTGCATGTTGCAGCTGAATACCCACACCCGTGGAAACCTTCAGTTGTCATACAAACTCAGAAGGTGTTTTGTTTGTCCAGTTTGGGCTTATGTAAAAAACATGGCAGCCTCCGTAGAGAGGACCTGCACTTGATGTAAATATGAAGTATTTAAATATAAAGGGGCCATTCTAGGGTAAAAAACACAACCATTTGAATTTAGATGATTACACACTAGTCAAAACATCACTAGGATTATAATATATTCAATGTCTGCCAATAGCTCCCTTTCACCTAAATCTTACACACTGAAGATGTTCTACTTGTTTACCACAGATTGAGAATCTGTCTCAGAAGATCGTCGAGCTGAAGGGCAAGATGAAGCGGCCCACTCTGAAGAAGGTGAAGGTCTCAGCCGACGCCATGCTGGGAGCGCTGCTGGGCTCCAAGGTGAAAGAGTCCGTGGACTTCAAGGCCAACCTCAAGACTGTGAAGAAAGAGGAGGAGAAGGTAAGAGTGGCAAATAGCCCCCAGTCATTTCGTTTTTATGCGCTGGTTTTGAAAGTTTTCAAGATGATATGAGAGGAGGTCAAAGGGACACTTCTCTTCTCACCACTATGCTGATGGAGGGGTGGGTGAAGTGTTTGAGTCCACAAAACACTTTTGGAGTCACAGTCCAATACAATTGAAGTAACTGGGGACCACTTCTTCAAACGTTCAGAAAAACACAAAATGTCATCCAAGTGTCCGTAAGCCTAAATATCCTCTGATATCCTCCTCGCGCGTGGATCACAGCAGACAGAGTGACAAGTTAATGAGTGCATTTTCAGTTTTGGGGAACTATCCCTTTAAGGCTTAAACTGGGTTTGAATAATATGCTGTGGTTCTGCTTGTGTTACATTTGAGAGAAAATACAGTATCACTAATACTCGTTAATAATCTTCCTCTACACAGAAAGAGGAGACTGACTGGCGTAAGAACGTTGAGGCCATGTCGGGTATGGAGGGCAGGAAGAAGCTGTTTGATGCAGGACAGTAGATCTGTATGTTTGGATACTTTAAATATGAATGCTCTTTTACAATGGACAGAATTAAGAAGGGAAAAATGTGAGTGTGCAATATTCATGTTTAAGATTCAATTCAAGATTCAAAGGAAGAAGATTGTGTATATTTCAAATATAATCTCTCCTGTCCATGATTTTATGATGTTGGCACTGTTGGAAATCGGCATTTGGAAATCAGTTGTGTTTCATGAGCTGTAAATTTGTGGTGAATCCCGGTTTATCTTATGATAATAAATACTTCAGATGAAATCACAAAGCTGATGCTGTTTTTTTGTTTCTAAATATCTACCTTCTCATCACCTTCATCCCAAGACTGGGATCACAAGTCAGTTGGTAGTAAAAATTCTAGGACCTGGCAGTTGACAACAATAGCAGCTGAGAACAAAGTTGTTAAATCCTCTTTGCAATCAAAAGCGGAGCTGTGAACGTCCCAAAATAAGAGAGGTCACAGGTTCAGGGCTGCAATAAACTGCTCAGTTAAAATGTCAAGGAGCACGGTTACAATCAGCGCACCTCCTCCTAAATATAATCATTACAGACACAATACGAGACACACAAGACCTTTTAATAATAAAATAACATTTACACAAATCTTTCAATAGATTTTCAATAGATGCTCTAGTTTTAGCTTCTAAATATTTTGGGTTTGGTACTGAGGCTCTGACAGAACAAGCGATTTGAAGTGGTCACACAATTGAATTTAATGGGACTGTTGGGTCGTGGTGAGGTGGATGTGCCCCACTGAGTTATATTTTAGTGTTGATCATAAACTCTGCAGTATGTTTAAGAGATGCCATTTCCTAGATGCTTCTTTAGCAAAGCCTCTTTGAATACCGTTGCCCTCGTAAAGCTTCAGATTGCTATCCCACTTTGGATGAGCCAGTAAGACTCACTCCCCTGTTGCTCTTTCAGTCCTGGTACAAATGTCGTGCCTCCTTCTCCACCATCCTATATTCACTCTCAGGTGTAAATAATCCCAATCTCTCGCCTGTTAATGCCAGCGCTGCTATGTGTCAGAATTGCACCTGTTTTTTCAGCCCACGCATCCACCTGCCGGCTCCAGCAGAGAGGATTTCAATATTTGCTTATCATCTCTACGTAATCAGGGATGATGGTGGAGCCTCTGCACCAAACTCGAATTATTTATGTTGCTGTAATTAACATTTCAAACATGAGTTGACTTAATAAACTGGACACTAGGTGACTTGTCAGCAGATTCATAATGTGAACTCTGAAAATCATGTTATCATCAGCGTGATGAGTTCACACCCACTGCTATCTTTTAGAGGTGATCCTATACTACAAAAAGATTGTAGGTATACCTGTATGTCTGTGACAGCACATGAACCCTAGTCTTCTGGCAAAAAGTCTGATGCACCAAATGTCCACTCCAACTTCCACACATTTCCACCTGCTAAGGAACATTACATCACATTAGGTGAGCAACTATACAATGTCGACATAAGTCTAAAGGAGGGTTTAAAAAAAAAAAAAAAGAACTACTGGTGCTATTACGGGAGTTAGAAGATCCACTATTTTTGGATGTTGATCAACTGTGTATAAGAGACAACATGTCTCGATGTCTCCGCCTCTTCTGCATCACTACTGTCCAGTCTTTTTTCTCATCTTCTGAGTGTTCCCCAACTTTACGGAAGTGCAAGTCATTGTGGTAGCACTTTAAAGCTATAGGTTTAAAGCAAAGTTAAGAGTCGTCTCAAGATAATATTTGTGTTTACTTCACTAGTCTTCGTGAGGACCTGAGTCCCTGAGTGGCCGAGCATTTGATTCCTTGTTGCGACAGAGGCTAGCTCAGCTTACGCACCTTCAAGCCTTGACATGCAGCTGTTCTTGTTCCTCTACTCCCCTAAATACAAACCAGAGTGATCCTTGACTTTGTTCTTTACTACAAGATGGTCCTGTAATGTGTGAGCAGACTGCAGGAGTCAGTGATCATGCAAATGCAATGGAAGAGTGATGTACAGTCAGATGGATGGAGGATATCAGAAATGATGCAAAGAGAACTAGCTAACTAAATTCTAGCAACAGCAAGATGTCAGACAACATCTCCCAAAATAAATTAGATGGACCATAAATGTATTTGCAAACAATACCAATGATATGGCTGTTTTAAACACGGATATGTAATATTGGAGTTGGCAGCACTTTCAACACATCTATACATGTCTATTGCATGACATCTTGTCATGATCCAGATTCACATTGGGTGCTGCTTCATTTGTTTCCATAAATGAAGCAGCATGACGAAATGCAGATACTGTAGTTTGAAACCTTTCTTCAGTTTGACACATTAAAATCTTGGCCCAAACTCCATCTGGTCCAGACACTGACCCAGCCTGACTGTGGTCAGCCCTTTAAATGCTCCCTGCCACCTCCGACAGCAGGTGCTGTGGAACCCAGGCCAGATGGCCCAAGGTTTAGGCCCATAAATGTACTTTAATGACCCCCTTTCCTGTCTGAATATTGTGGAGATGCCTCGTACACCAGTAAATGTCAGTGTTGGTGCACACACAGTAGCAGTAGCACAGATTGCAAGGGGTCTATTTTCGAGAGCCATCCGCATTTGGCACGGACACTATAAATCTGATTTTTCTCCACCGCTGCCCCTTCACACACACTTTCTCCGAGGAGCTTCACTAAGGTACGGAGGTGCTCTTCTGATACTTATGGATTAAAGTAGATTGAGTGATTAAAGGTGATGTGAAATGGATTCTGTGATTAGGAAGTATTCTTTCAGCCTGGTAAAACCTACTGGTATCTTAGAATCTGTAAAAGCTCTAACGCAGAGTAATGTCTTGTGGTTAAAACTTTAACAACGAGCAGAAAGTTGTCATCCAACATGCCTGTGGATTATCTGGCCGTTCACCTTTTTTGTCACCTATGCAGAGAAGCTCATCTGTCGTGTTAACGCCAGACTCAGAATTTGGCTTTTTGTATTTTTCATACTTAGATTTATATTGTAAGAATGCATATTGCATGTAAAATTACATTGCAATTTTTTAATTTACCATTACTTAACAACTTAAATCTTTGAAGAACAACATTTTTTTTTAATTCTGTTGGGATCATCGATTGGTTGCATGTCATGTGGAAAATGTGAATCATCATAAAAAACTTACACGGAATTTTTTACCAACACAATGTTATCGTACATCCTAAAGGATATACGTAACTTTGAAGATCCTCTAAAAGGCAAACAATTAGGGGAGTAAACTATTAATACCGGTGTGCACCAGCAGTTTTAATGTGTGAATAACTGTTTGGAGTGCATGAAATACTTTGAACAGGGAAGATCATCAATCTTCAGTGTCCGTTCTCAGTTCAACAGGGCTCAATGTGAAGGGAACTTACTCTATTTGTAATAAAGTGCACAAGTGTTAATATTTCCTAAGATTCAGCTTCACATATACTGTATTTTTTTTTTGATTAAAATGTAAATTATGCAACTGCCTTTCTTTTCTGCTTTTCAGTGTGAGAGTTTAAGACGATCATGGCTGATGAGTGAGTATGATCGCTTCATGATGTTTGCAGTGACAGCTTCAGATTATTACGTAAAACAACGTGTTGACATGTGTTGAAGTGTTTTCATATATTTTCTCCCTCTTGTCAATGCTCCAACAGAACTGTAAGTATCTGTATTTTAAACCCTGTTTTCAAGTCTATGTTTCTCTATTAAAGTCATTTAAATAATCATATTTTTTAATTTAAGGTCATTCACAACAGACTGTGTATTGATGATTTGAAATGTTCTTTAAATTCTAGAAAAAAACAGAGAGAAAGATCTCCTCCGGTCGACGGCTGGGGTTGAAGGTAAGCTTTTTATATTTGATTTATTTTTATGTTTAACTATATATAATATGAAGGATTGGAACTGTTAGGTTATATATCTTAGAATGCCATAGTCAGCACACTTTATAATAGAGATATTTATTTTTAAGCTTGTATTCAGGTGATAACTTGTTTCACTATGAAGTTATGGCTGAGTTGTATCATAGAAATGTTTGAAAATTCCTAAATTTATTTGGACATTTAGTATATTTTTCTTGCTCCAGTAGGTCTAGAGATCAGTTAAATTGTTTTCCACAGATCAGACTGTTGACAGTTGCAGCTCAGATGCTGCAGGAGGAGAAGGAGCAGAGGATTAGGGAGAGAGAAACTGTACTGGCAGAAAAACTTCCTCCTCTCAATATGGCTGGTCTGTCTTTGCAAGATCTACAGGTAGGAAAATTCATTTTAAAATGTTTTTTTCTCTTTAAGAGTAGTTTCAGTCCACTGTGTTCTTTTATAGGATCTGTGCAAAGACATGTACCAAAAGATTGATGTTGTGGACGAGGAGCGCTATGACATCGGCCTGAAGGTTTCCAAAAATGGCAAGGAGGTGAGGCACGTCAACAATGAATGGGAGGACTGTGAGCATTGTGGAAATGTGTTTAACCTTAGTACGTCCAGCGCCCTCTATGTGAGGACAAGGTCACTACCGGAAGTATCTAAAAACGGTCAAACACTGCCCTCTACTGGCAGCTCTGAGAACACCAAGACATAACAGAATCTTATTCATGAGGCCTGCTCCTCTTCTTCAAATAGAAATATAAATTAACGTGATCGTTTCAGAGCATTAACAGTCAGCTTGTGACTTTATTTATGCATCAAGAGTCACATTATTAAACTTGCCCATACAACAGGCCAGTAAACTGAATTACGAGACTGATACGAATGAAATACAAACCCCCACATAGTTATATTCTATACTTGAGTTAAACCAATCATACATTGAGCAATGATTGGCTATTAACGGTTATTAATCAAACATAGAGTTGTAATACCATTGGGTTCACTGCTTCCTAACCAGAGGTGAATACATATCTGTAAAAGTAGCAATCACATTTTTCCTTGAACATTTTATTTATTCTTTATCGGTAAATGCTACAATATGCAAATTCGCTTTTTTTTAAAATATCAGTGTATTCAAGACAAAGTGTCTATGAATTTAGTTGAATCAGCATTAAAGAAATAAGAAGGAAGGCACAAGTTGTTCATTTTAGAAGAAGTCAGAATCTCCACAACAGGATCTGAACAATTTGGTTTAGTTTATTAGATTTAAAAATATCTTGACTCAGTGTCTCAGTACTTCTTCCAGAGCTTTTAACTACATCTTTCTTCATATGGGTAAATTCAATATAATGAGTAAAACTGAATGCTGAATGTCAGGAGTTTTTCTTTTTCAATAAATGTCCAGTGGTCAGCTCTCAATTTATGATTAATACAAGCAGATACATTGATAAAAGCCAGTTTTATAAATCTACATATGGATGGAGGATAGGTGAGCTTATCTTCCTCAATCACAGCGAGTTTAATATAAACTCTTTCTATCTCACGACCCTGCGCCTAGATTGACGACATGACCCTGAAGATCATTGAGATCCAGAGTAAGTTCAAGAAACCGACCCTAAAGAGAGTGAAGATCTCGGCTGAGGCCATGCTAAGCGTCCTGCTGGGCTCCAAACACAAAGAGTCCATCGACTTCAAGGCCAACCTGAAAACGGTCAAGAAGGAGGAGGAAAAGGTGAGTCTGGCTTTTGCTTTTGATTCTCAAAAACCCAGAGCGGCTTTATTTTCCATTATCCATGATGTGTTTTCTGCAGAAAGAGGAGGTGACTGACTGGCGTAAGAACGTGGAGGCCATGTCGGGTATGGAGGGCCGGAAGAAGCTGTTTAATACCTCTGATAAATAATTTAAATAATTCCCAGCATAACCCACCATCTGATGTATATCATGTAAATGTATGAATTGCTATATGAGATTAACACCCAAAAAAAACAGCAGTTAGTGAATATTTTAAAAAGGGTCTGTTTAATCTTCATGTTGTTTCAACTTATAAAAAAAAAAATCAAAATAATAAATGTTTTTTGACACATGTTGTTATCCTCTTGTTTGGTGATGACTTGACTTTAATATACTTCAGTATTAAATAATGTGCAATAGTGCTGCAGTGGTTGTTTGTTGTAGTTCTCCACTATAGCCTTTAGATGGCAGTATAATTCTTTCAATGTGTTTATTGTGTCAACTACTACTACTGAGGATCTGTGAGGACTGTGTCCCTCATTAATTCACATAATCTGAATTATCTGTTTTGATCAATTGCCATTTAGTTTATAAGGCATCCAATTTGACAATTTGTACCAAAATTAAATACTAACAATGTAGTTTATATTAAAATTAAAGCAGTGGGAGTATTTATCTTAATTTTTTGCTTATGTTGTTGATACAAAGTTGGAACCAGCAATGATCCCTCAATAAAAACACATCAACCCTGTCTTGATCTCCTCCACTGTGTCATCTGATAATCAACACGGATTGTGTAAAGACTTTCATTTAATTTCCTACACATTACAATGGATTAAAGCTCTGACTTCACAAAGTGAACATCACAAGTGAACAGTCCCAACGAGACATTTAACACCTCCTACATATGAGATGTGAGGGATGCGGCACAAGAATGGTGAGGACAGAGGGTCTATTTTAGTAAGCCACTCACATGGGCGCTGGAATCTATATATCCACCTTCGTTCTGTCTTCTCGGCTCAGAAAAAGACGCCTGTGAGTATTTGTCCACTGCTTTGCAAGGTAAGAATTCTCATTACAAGATATTTATTAAAAACAAAGCTAAGGCTTTTAATTACAACACACTTGGAACACACAGTAGCTGATGATACTCCAAATTCATCAGCAAGAATAGAAGAGCATTTATATTCAAACTACAGCTAGAATTTCTAACAACTGCATATAGTTTTTAAATGAAGTATATATTGTTTCAAAATATCTTAGGCGTTATTAGGGGGTGGGGATGGTTTCTCACAGTTTTAAAATCCGCTGCGTCCCTCTGAGCTCGAGCAGAGGTACAAGTTGAAGTTATAAACAACAAATGAGATTGTAAAATTAGATTTTTGTGTTTTACTTTTTTAGACCATTAGTCATATTGTGTTATTTAAATGTACTAATATGGACTCAATATAGTTTTTTATATTAAAATAATCCTGACTGCTTTGGTCTTTGTCTACATTTTTGATTTATGACCTGTCAGCTGATTCTAACTATTTTTGGCATTGTTTAAAATAGTATTGTTTAAGTCCGGTTTGACCTTTAAGCAATGTCATAACTTATTATTCTTCACTACTATAATTTAGAGGTTTTCTAATGTAGAACTGATGAAAACTGACGGTCACTTTTTCCCAATTTCACAAAGTAGATGAATATGTGTATATATTCGGTACATTTAATGCCTATTTACATACTTACAAATGTTCTCCTTACTTTCTTTTTTCCATTGACAGATTTAAAAAAGGGAGACTCACTAAATTGCAACCATGTCTGAAGCGTAAGTAGTCGGACCCAGGTCTCATTAACACTTTCATCAATGTGCAATGTGAAAAGTTTTACTCACTCTGCTTTCTCTCTCTCTCTCTATGAATTATTTACACCGTGGTCCTAAATGGATAGGCCTGTGGTGAGTTGACTTTTTGACAATTAAACACTAGATTTTATTGGTTGTGACACTCAGGTAGTAAACTAGGTGTCTTACCAGCCAGGTCTGCAGAATTTAAAATGTGTTTATATTATTTGTTTGCAAAAAACAAACTGACTTCATACTCCAAATTAAAAAAAAAGGGCTTTAGATACAATAACCTTCCGTCCCGACCAGCTAGCAGGCACACTCGGAACACATTCATGAAATCATTAAGTCCTGCTACTTCCATCTACAAAATATTTGCCCATTTAAATGAATTCTATCCCTCCCTGACTAAGAAAAGCTAATACCTGCATTTGTCTTTTCCCACCTGGATTATTATAACACCCTGTAAACAAGCCTTAGTCAAACCTTAGTTACTGCTGCTCGTATTTAACTAAAACAAACTGTAGGTCTGATATCATGCCAATTCTTCATTTTAAGATTCTTTTAATAACTTTTAAAGCTCAACATTAGCTCTTCCCCCCTTACATTTGGCAGCTCTTGCCTCCCTACAATCCCAGTCGTAACCGGAGATCGTCCAGCCTGCCCTTGTTAGCTTCCCCTAAGGTCAAGGCTGGCTACTCAAGGTGACCGTGTTTTCTCTGTCAGGGCCTCGAGGCTCTGGAACACCTGCCTGATGAGATTAGGCTCCCCAACTCACTACCGACCTTTTTTTAACATGAGATTTGTAACGCTGGTACTACAGTGTTGTTTTAACTTACTTTCATTACAACCAAATTCAATGTTGTTTCTTAAACATGACAGCTTCTGACTCTGCTGCCTATGAGAGTAGGTATTTAGTTTAGTTTTTAAAAAGCCATGGAGTAATGATGTCTGATCTACTGAGCGGGCCACATGGCTTTCATAGCACTGCCATACAAGGCAGTAGCCAGTGGTCAGATTTACCTTCAGCCTCAGCATACTCCCTCAGGTTCGGCTTTTAACGTTATTGCGATTAAAAGGCTGAAACACCTGATGACGCCAAGCTACAATTATAGACTATCATTATTACCCCTCTATCATTGCCTCTGCTGAAGCATGCTAACCACCCAGCCATGGCTGCTGTCCACTCATTCCTTCACTTTCCAATAACAAGTCAAAGTAGCATCAAGTCCACCTTGAAGAAGTAGCACTGCTCAGAGGATGTGTGGCATCACACCCTCAACAAGAAACCATGTGGGATAACTTCCATATAAAACCATTAACTGGTTTCAGAGTTAAATGAGATGAGCAGAAATAACTCTCATGGAGTTTCTTTAGTCAAATGTCTGTTAATTCAATACTTAGACGTAGGTTATCCACTGTATTTAAAAAACTGAACTGTACTTTTTCTCTTTTACAGAAAGCAAAGCCCAAACTCTCCGCCTCTCGGAGACTGTTCCTGAAGGTATCTTCATTGCCTCTGTGTGCTAGTCTTGGATGGTGTTGTACTAGAATTGACATGCTTTGAATACTGGAATCCATACATTGTCTCCTTGGCCGAAGTGTAATTCTGTGCGCTTATGTGCTGTGCACCAGACCAAACTGCTGAAGAAGGCTGTGACTATGCTGGAGACTGAAAAGCAATTCAAAAAAGATGAAAGAGAGAGAATCCTTTCAGAGAGACTCCCAGGCCTCCAGCTGTCAGGCCTGTCTCAACAGGATCTACAGGTATGAAGCATTTGAATCCTCATAAGGATAATTTTTTTGTGTCAACTCAGATTAAATCACATGATTGTCTTAACATTTTAAATCTGTCACTTCACCCAAATCCCCTTTTCCCTCTTTTCCATATTGTATCAAGCCACAAGCAATTAGGTTTGGTTTTATTGGCTGAGGTTTTTGAGATAACCACTGAGATGTTTGCAGCCTCCAAAAAACAACTGAGGTCTGCGTAATTTTGTTTATGGGAACAGATATCAATTAAAAAACCCAAACAAGCCATATCTCTTGCCATGAACAATTAGCTTGAAAAGTCCATAGACCTCAAAATCAACTATTTTAATTCTGACCCCGAGGTTAATCTGTGTATTGTACGAATTATGCAGTAAAACGCTGCATGTCTTACATAGCTTTATGTTTATGATATGCAATATTTTCTTATGCACATGCTGTAGCTTGACTGTGCAAACTTTAATGCACTCAAGGTTTCTGTCCACAGACTATTTGCAAAGAATTACACAACAAAATTGACGTGGTTGATGAAGAGCGCTACGACATTAATTCAAAAGTGTCGAAACACAGCACAGAGGTAAGTAATATTTGCAAATAAACATTTTAACTTTATCCTTCTTCACATAGTATTCAACCTGCAGTGCAGAAGGTTTATCTCCTCCTTCTGGCAAATCAACAACAGCCATAGTCTGTGTTTGTTCTCACTGTAGATAATTTTCTTTTTCAGACCAATCACCAAGTTTATTTTTAAACCGTGCATCACAAACTGTTGTTGGATGCTTCCAAAGTTTTTCTTCCCTGAACATTTTTTCTTGATTACTGTAGCTCACGTCCTCTCCATTGCTACGGCTAAGTTAAGTGCATCATAAGAAGAGCACTAGTGCAGCAATATCACCAGACACTTGATTTAAAACTATGCTGAAATATTCATTTAGATAAACCTGGTGGTGAAAGGCTTCATCAGCACTGTCTCCTTTGGCAAGGGCTTGAATCTAACAGACATAAAAGTCCCCAACAATAGCTTCAATCATCTTACAAATTTGAGGAATACATACTCTATGTTCAATGATACATTTGTATTTGATGGCAATGTTGAAAACGGTTTTGTCTTTTGTGTGGGTAAAAGATTACGGACCTGTCACAGAAGATCTTTGAGCTGAAGGGCAAGATGAAGAGACCAAACCTGAAGAGGGTCCGCGTGTCTGCTGACGCCATGCTGGGGGCGCTGCTGGGCTGCAAGGTCAAGGAGTCGGTGGACTTCAAGGCCAACCTCAAGACTGTGAAGAAGGAGGAAGAGAAGGTAAGAGTCGCTGGCTGTGACCAGTTTATTGTCAGATTTTAAACTGCAAAACATCATGGGTCTATTGACCTCATCCACCTACTATCAATTCTGCTTTGGGTCATGTATTAATACAAGCAATCTAATAAACAGTTAAGATAAATCCTCGCGGCTGGTTAGACTTTATATTTGGGGATTGTACAATGACATAGAAGTCATACTGACTACTGCGCTACTATTGAAGCTAAAGACATTTATTTCTTAACATTTACAAAAAAAGGTGGTGGGGATATTGAAATAGATTCAGATTTGACCAAAAATGAAAATATTCATATTACCATGCATGTATCCTTAACAAATGATTGTGTTAAAATCAGCATTCAGCGATGTAAATGTTTATTGATACTTTTTGTATTCACAGAAAGAGGAGGTGACCGACTGGCGTAAGAACGTGGACGCCATGTCTGGTATGGAGGGCAGGAAGAAGCTGTTTAATGCTGGACAGTAGATTTGAAGTGAATATGTTCTGTAGCAGGTAGAAGCAGTGAATCATGTGACTATTGTTCACTTTATAATGAAAGTGAAAGTGAAGACCAGTATAACCAGTAGGTTTCATGTTGGTGTTTCAATTGTTTGTAAACATGACAATAGTGAACATATGAATTTCATGGCACTTCTTGAGGTTTACATATTGTTTTTTTAACGTTATGATGTAATGTTAACTCTTACATGAAAAAACATATGTGTTTGATGCATTTGAGCAGTTGTGCTTTTGTAGATCTTAGCAACTTTGTGAGTTTATGAACACAGCACCACTGTTTGCTGTCCATATCTATTATTCAATAAACAGGCAATAATCAGAGGGAATGCAAATGTGTTGCCTCTCCTGAGTCATGCAAACATAGAACTTGGAGAACAACATTTGCATTTGTTCTTGTGTTTTCTGCAAGGACACTTTGCATGTCTGATTAGGGGACAGATTCCAGGGACAGCTAATTTTGGCAGTGAACTGTTCATGGAGTCACATCAAGGTGAGCGTCCCATGAAAATGAATGTGGAGTGAATCCGCTGACATTGTATTGACAAGAAGCAAATAATAAAATCATTATTGCTGACATTGCTCCAAGAATGGTCGTCTCTGCCTTTAGATTGAAAACAGTTATCTTCACTGTACTGTCAAAGTATACTGGTATAGGTCACAAAACTTTCATAAATACATCTACTGTCTACATCTACTGATTTTAACATTCCTTTTTAGGTCACAAGCAGACACATCCTACCTGTTGACTTCTCTCATAGTTTACAATATAATGATGTAGAATAAAGTAAACCGTGATACACTTATTTTTGGTCAAGATGAGGGTTACATCAAATCTCAAGTAGGGCTATAAATGATTATTATCACTTAGGCTATTGATTTCTTTTTCAGTAACTTGCTATAAAATGGCCAAACGAGAAGTTAACGCAATAAATGTCACATTATTACTTCTTTTAAGTTTAAAATCTTTTTTTATGAACAGAGAATGAAAAACACTTGATAAATTTTATAAATCTGAAGTAGATTATGTGCTAAACGTGGTATTGTGTCGACACATATTGTACCATTGACACATTGCTATTGATAACTATTATAGTGCAATAATGCCAAAGCAGGTAATATTTTCACCCCTGTCCATTTGATTGAGAGCAAAATTACGAATTATGAAAGCTTCTCTACAGATTTTGGGTCAGGGGAGAACTCTTTAAATTTTGGGTTGTTTCCGGATCATGGGGGCAGATCCAGGAAATGTCTTTCTCTTCCTTTAACATTCCAACATTTTATTGATTTCTACTGAATATATATATCATTTCATAAGAAAACTGTTGGCATTGGTGGAGCGATGTGTCATTCCAGTTAAACAACCACCCTAAACCTTCCAGAGCCCAATATTTATCCAAATATAGTTTGTTTAGGAATAGAAAAAACTCCCAAATTAATCATTACAGCTTTCATAAACGGCAGAATGTTTTTTTAACATTCAAATCGAAGATGCTGAGACCAGAGAATTTTCTGCGACTCAAAACAACTTGTGGATTATCAAAACAATTCTAAGTTGCTGTTGATCGACGATTCATTGCAGCTCTAAAATCCAAGGTAAAGGAATGTAAATTAATAAGGTCTCTTAAATGGCAACTGGCATCAACACATTAACCCTTTTATTGTGAACACATTTAAAAACTGTTTCTCCCACTTTACTGTGCTGAACATTATGGTGGACTTCAAGTGACAGTTTCTCAAACTTGAAATTAAAATATCACCATTGTTTTGATGCAACTCAAAACCCTGACAGCTTAGATCTTCCTCACATTGACACTGTCACACGTCTGCCTCCAGTTTAACACACAAACACAAACACACACTGTCTCTTATCTGAGAGCAGCAGTGTTCCTCTCACAAACACCATGAAACCTCTGTGAACTGCACAGTGAACAACTGATGTCTCCTCATCCATGACTGACACGGTCCCCGCCCCCTCTGCTCTCTAACACTACGACCGTTCCTAATATGGGCATGAGATCTGACAAACGTCCCGCCCACATGCTCGAGCCGCCACTCCGATTGGACGCTTGGAACGTCGATCACTGGCCTCTGCAGGGTTGCTGTGTGCATGGCCTGGAACTGTCAACACTCGCCGCGGCGCCACAGACATTCAAAGCCGGATTTCACATCATCTGAGGGTAAGACGACGTTTTGAATACGTACTCTGGGGATTCTGGGACGAGGGGACCACGTGGCCGTTTGTTTTTTACAAGTAAGGTGGTTTATAAATAGAATAATCGCGGGACTAACGGTTATTTAGCGGCACGCCGATCCATTCATTCAAACGCGCTAAAAAGCCGTTACAGCGTGAAACGGGTTCTGGGATATTTGCTTATTGTGCTTAGCTACGGTCGTTAAGCTGCTGTTGTGTTGTGTCCAGCATATGTACACCCAAATTTAAGATGTTTTTAAATATAGTGTTGTTTCTGTGTTTTAAAATGTGACAGGATTATTTGAGAATTAAGAATCTGTGCTGAATTCAAATGGAGATGTTGCCATGAAGCTACGTTACAGATTCTCTGTGTTTGTGATAAACTCTTACTCCGTTCCTAAACCAGAGAAAGTCTGGATCATCCACAATAATTTGACTAATGTATTAACTGATGGGGCTGTAGCTATCTGCCCTTACACGGTCACCTCTAACCTTTAGCTGGCCTCAAGTCCCTGCTCCTGAACTCGGATCAGATACACACCCGGACACTAACTGAGGCCATTACATTGTGCGCTGCCAACTTCTGTTTAGATTAGTTTCACTTCTGCTATCATGATCCTTTATGTTTCAATACGACTGAATGTGTTGCAGGCTCCCACTGCCGGTTCTTCTGATGTCCAAATACAAACTGTTCCTGCTGAGGCATGGAGAGGGGGCCTGGAACAAAGAGAACCGCTTCTGCAGCTGGGTGGACCAGAAGCTGAGCGAGAATGGGTTAAGGGAGGCCCAGGACTGTGGCAGGCTCCTGAAGGAGCAGGGCTACAAGTTCGACTTGGTATTCACCTCTATACTGAGCCGCTCTATCCAAACCGCCTGGCTGGTGCTCGAGGCTATGGGCCAGGAGTGGGTACCTGTCGTCAAGTCCTGGAGACTGAATGAGCGACACTATGGCTCCCTGATTGGCTTGAACCGTGCGGAGATGGCTTTGCAACACGGAGAGGAAAAGGTGAAGTTGTGGAGAAGGGGCTACGACATCACCCCGCCTTCGATCGAGGAATCTCATCCTTACTTCCTGGAAATCTACAACGACCGCAGGTACACCACTTGTGACGTGCCGAAGGAGAGTCTTCCCCGAGCAGAGAGCCTGAAGGAGGTGTTGGACAGAATGCTTCCGTACTGGGACAGCACTGTGGTGCCAGAGATAAGGAGAGGCAGGACTGTGCTGGTTTCTGCTCATGGAAACAGCTGCAGAGCCCTGCTGAAACATCTGGAAGGTATGCAACTGAACGGATCTCTTATACACATTGTTCTCTCAGCTTTTGTTTTTGAACCGTGAATGCATGAAACCCCTTTTTACGAGCTCTTTACAAGCTGCTGTTTCTATTCATCACAGTCAGTGAATTGGGTTGGACACATTTCAGTTCCAGAAATGGCAGGCTGAACTTGTACAAAAAGGCCAGTGAGTTTATGTTACATTCGGCTCTGGCTATGAAAACCACGCTGACCTTTCCTCACACTCGTAAGCTGCGGGGGGGCGGGGGGGTCCCAGGCCACTCAGTAACCTAACACATATTGACTCTTACAAAATGATATGCCACACAGGATCGGCACAGTCTGCAACTGTGCTATTGTGATTTGGCAATTATCTAACTGTCTGGCAGCTTTCCTAAACGTAATGTCATCACATTGCACTCATGCATGAAGCCAACTGTCAGCCGTAGTTTGTATTTTGGTTTTCTGTAGGCTGTAGTTACATCGCTCAGCAGGATTTTAGTGTCACTGCCCTTGTTTCCACAGGTATATCAGACGAGGACATAGCCAGCGTCACTCTGCCCACAGGGATACCTGTGCTGCTGGAGCTGGATGAGAACCTCAGGCCTGTGAAACCACGACAGCTCTTAGGAGACCAGGCGAAGATTCAGGCAGCCATTAAAAAGGTGGAGGACCAGGGAAAAGCCAGACCATCAACATGAATGCACTAAACTGGCTGTGAGACTGAATATCGCTCTGTTCATGTCTCTACAGAGTCTCTTTGAAATACTCAAAAAGTAGACGATACCAACAGCATCAATTTATTGTTGGTACGATGAAAAGAACAAGAGTACGTTTTAAACCCCATTAAGACCTGGTATTAATGTCTCAGGTGATCAGATCACAAGTGGAAGCTTTAAGTACAAAGTACTTTAGTAAAAAGTATTTTAGTATCAGTGTTTCCCATACTTTATGTGTGACCACCACCACAATATCTCTCGCTCTTTATCTCCCCAGACACACACTCACAAATGCATTGACAATGTTCCGTCTGTTTACTCGGATTAGCTAACAAAGTCATAATTTGATCTTTGTCTAGACAGGAATGACATATGAAGAAGATAGAAGATACACTTTTATTAATCCCACACACATGCACAAACATGCAAAGACACACTCATGCATTGGGGAAATTAGTCCTCTGCATTTCACCCATCTGGTGCAGGACACACTGCAGAGCAGAGCAGTGGGCTGCCAGGTACGGCGCCCGGGGAGCAGATGTTGGGGGAGTAAGGTGCCTTGCTCAGGGGCACTAGACAGGGTAGGGAGAAGAGTCCTTTTGAACTTGTCCAGGTTCGTTACACCATCCAGGCAAGTTTCCGCCGAAACTCCGAGGAGACGAACCGTGGAGTCGAACCAGCATCGAACCAGAGACCCCTTCTCTGCCAGTAGTCCAAGTTTTCTGCCACTAGTCCACCGCCTCTCCCTATGTGATGCATATCGAACCAAAAAAGTTTTTACCTTGAGCGGCCACTCTTAATGCATGTGGAGACACACTCTAATATCAGGTGTGCACTGTTGTACCTAGAGAATCCACTTGTGATCGGCTCTCTTGAGACATGCGAAAAATACCAGGTCTGAACGGGGCCACACTGTGAAGTTACTGTATGTGAAATAGTGTCCTGACCTAAAAAACAGGATGTGGGTGATGCAGGTCAAACTGGTTCTTCTGCCACAGGAGGAAGTCCAGTGATGTACTGTAAATGTTTCAGCACTGTGTTATGTGTAAGCACTGAGCAAGTGATTGGTTCAAATGTTAATTTTAAGCTAATTGTCCCTGTACATGACTGTATAGGGACCCTAAAGTTGTTATTTATTTACTTATTGACTAATGTATAGATTATAAGTAATTTGGTGAAGATTACAATTTTTGAAACAGATTCGTTTCAGTCAGAAGAAAATTAGGCTGCGTTGCTTAATGATGCTTTTCTACACTGATAAACTTATAATATTATTACTTTGCATTTTAAAAATGTGCCTTCGCTATTAATTCAGTGCCACCAAGTTATTTGTGACCTTGTGATTTTATTTACTCTTAACAAACTTTACCTCATAAAAACTAAAAGGCAAACTGGAGATTGGTGAACTGTGAGCCACAGAATGCTGTGTTATTTAAAATGTCCTACTTAAAATTGTAAGTATGACAGCTGAAGTGGGGAATCTATAAGCTTTATTTATTCTGTATAATACATTAAATCTTGAATTAAAACCGTGGCAGACAAATGTTGTGTGTCATATTTGGAGGATTTTTAATTTGTCTCCTCATTACAAAAAAAGGAAAAACCATGAATTTTAAATACCATTATTTTGGATAAATAATTGCAGTTAAACTGCAAAAAAAAAAGCACTATTATGATTTGAATTTTAAATTCTAAAGTATTATCATATATGTGCAATTATATGATGTTGAGATGTGGGTGAAAATGTTACAAACTCCTTGTGAGTCTGCACATTATCTCTTGCAGCACTATCTTGTCCTATCATGTTGTTGCGGTGTGTGTGGTACAGGCTACTGACTTGTATGTTTCGTTGTGTCTATTGTTTGTAACTGTACTGTATCATTTGTGTTTTCTGTTGTTGCTGTGTTTTTTTGCCACTGTTAATGTGTACACTGGTCTGTTAGGTCAACAGAGGAAGGAGGATAAGTTAAGAACATATCTGTTGGATACTAAAAGGGTAGAAAAGACTCATATATTTGTAATTTGATGTAGGATCATGATTTAATACCTTCCCTTCTGTCTGCACCTTATGTATCATGAGAGAATCATCATGATTGAATAAAGGGAATAAATATTTCCTAAAATGTTATTTTTCATTTCTCTGTTATAGTCGAGCCTCACCCTGTCAGATAATTCATCGTTTTGCAACAGCACAGTGTCTCAGATGTCACAGTGATATACGGTTAGCTGTAAATTCAGTGATGGAGCAATAGAAACAAATTAGAAAACAAACAACAGTGTTGTTTTGGAAGCACAGATATGCGTGCAATTTGGTTTGTGGTTTCCTCGAGCTGACTGGAAACAATAAACAGCCGAGACTGTTCAGCTACCACGGATGGATGCAGAGGAGTGGTTCTTAGTTTCTAAACAGTTTCTTGTAATTTGTCCAGACCAGAGGGGCTGAGCCAGGGAGAAAAACCTCTAATTGGATGAAATTGCTCTAAAATAGACGCAGCGATCAGCATGATTTTTGCTCCCATCTATGATGCGACAACAATACATTTGACTGTATGGATTTGAGAAATCCCATGTCATTTATGAGCCATATTGTGTTATGGATGTGCATCATTCGGCCTCTCAGATGTTTCTGTGACTCAATGTCTCGACATGAATGCATTCACTCCAGAGACGGAGAGAAGACAGAAAATGTTCACAGAAATATGTTTGGTAATTGTCTTTTCTAAAGACCTAATTTATCATTAAAGAAACTACATCATATTGAAATTACTATAGCAGCTTATTAATCTCATATACAATTGTGTGTTTAAACTGGATGGATAAATAGCATAGTTCCTGCACACACACACACACACACACACACACACACACACACAGACACACACACACACACGCACAAACACTGGCCAAGTGTGGACATCACTGAGCTGCAGTCGGAGCAGGCGGGGCTGTTCATGCTGTGTTTATAAACCTCTGGGTGCACTCGCTCCTCTGACTTCGAGCAGGAACAGTCACTTCAGTCTGCAGGCCTGGTAAGTTTTATGATGCTATCCTCTTACAGCTGAAACAAGATGTTGTTATTGTTATTATTATTTTAGAGTGATGTGGGTGAATTTGGGCAGAATAATGCTGTCAAGACATCATTTGGTGTCACCACAGGGTTTAAGGGTTACACTAACCAACTTTGGATTTGGAAGAGCTCTATATTCAAAAGACTGTCAATAACATGTTGCACTAAATTGGGTTATATATGGTATAGATACCTCACCCTTTGGAAAATATATGCAATTCTATTTGGTCTGATTACATCTATCTCAGGGTAGATGTGTTTTGAAAAGTTGATACTGTCAATACAAATCATTTGTTATTCAATGAGGGAAAAGAACGCAAACAAACGCATAAAGCAGAGCAAAGTCTGCACAAATATGTTAAAACAACAGTTGAGTGTATTAAAATGTCTCACCTCCATGCACGTTTGTGCACAGGCTTGAGAAATAGACAAGATGACATGAAATATGAAGCTCAACTTTTGTCTATTTTCTTTATTTATACTGACAACTTAAGCAATCCTTTCCTTTCTTCCTTCAATTCTCAAGTCATTTGTTTTAAGTTCACAAGAGATGCTTGTAAAGTTGACAAAACAACAATCATATAGTTTAGTATATTTATGCAGAGGAATCAGAAGGCTCTGTATCCACATTGCATTTGTGACATGATATCGGGAAGGCAGGACCTACTCATTTCTAACAGGGTCTTTCAGATAAATGGCAAACTTGCCATTCCCCAATCACAAAGTAATTGCAAGCAAAAAACAAAAATGTCCTCTTCTCCCTCTCCACGAGGCTCAGTGCTCGCGTCTGCTCTGTCAAACACAGCATTGAATACTGTTATTTGACTAAAGACTTAAGTTGACAACGGGCTGTGGGGAAGCTGTTGCTGCCTGTGGACATGCCAAGTCAGTCTCCTATTCCTTAGATGGTATTGGAGATAAAGGCTACAATCACATCTGAGTTGGATTCATGACCACGGGCTCATCTGGTCTCTCCGGGTTTGCTGTGTATCCTCAGGATAGTTTACCATAATCAGAGTGAATGCAGCTGTGCAGAGATCCAGTAAATATGTTTGTCAATGAAGTGTAAGTATTTTATGACATAGATTTTACTTCAAAGCTTCCTTAAATATACACAAAGAAGAGTTCACAGATTTAGTCTAATGACATGACGACTTAAGTTCCTCGTATAAAATCAAGGGCGGCATCAAATCAGCTTGATCCAAACACCACCGTCTTTGACAGGAGAGAGCCGGGCACGAGCTGCCCTGTGCACACAAACACAGGCAGATGACTTTTTAAACAGACTTTTAAAGGCAGTCATTAAAAAGAAGTCAAATTTGCCAAATGAGAAACCGATACAGGGCTGAATCACACTGCTGAGGCTTTAGTCTGAGCAACAAATGAGTCCTTGTTGCTGAGAAGTGGCGTGATTTGACAGAGAGGAAGCTGCTCTGTCGATGTACAGATGGGACGTTTTAAACAGGAGAGGAAATGGTTTTCCACATGAGCAAATTGCGGGAGAGGTAAGAGGTGAACTTTACTGGCTCTGACATAAATGAAGGCATTCATCAGTAATCAGTCTGCCATCAAATCTACTTAGTAGATGCAAGGTGGAATAACATTCCTCTGGCTCACAGCCGGAACGGTTGAGATGCAGGGTTTATTTGTTTAAACGTCCACCTGCTCCTGCACCATCGCTATGACGACGGTGATGATAGTTGGCCTCCCAGCATGCACTGTATGGAAAGTGGACTCATGGCGACTACAATGGAGAGCAGTTATTCTTAGATTTGTATAGCAGCAGGTATTTCCTAGAGTAAACCATGCTCTGTGTCTGCGGCCTTGCACTTTGCCAAGCTGGGACACTACAACTAACACTGGCTGTGTGCTTCCTTAAAAGGAGGCCGAGTACACTGTCTCAGCTGATGGGATGCAAAGCAGGGAGTGCACATAGCTGTATCTATTTCCATGGAGTCCCCTGGTCAAGGAGGAAACTGAGACTTAGCTCTGGATTTGGATTCATTAAACATATCCAAAGATACCTCAGTTATGTTTCATCTATCACTAAGAGCAAATTTGTCATCATAAAAAGACAGATTAGAGCAAGTGAACAACACATTTGCCTTGTTCAAGCTTCATCTGTCAGCGGACGATAGATTCCTTGGGTCATTTGTTTACTAAAGCAAAGCCGAGCTGCACTGAGGAGAAACGAGGAGCCCGACTGAGTATCCAAATCTTCACTCGACCACTTGATGGTTATCAGCTGCAGATCGACACGCCCTCCTTTTCATACCAAACAAACATTTTAATGAGCTGCAGTAAAGGTCAGCACTACAGCGTGCACGTCCTGGCTGGTAGACTGAAAGGAATTTGCATCCTGGTCAGGGACTTTTGCTTATGTGACCATGTTTGGTCATGTGGAGTAAGCAGCTGCGGCTTCTTGATTCATTGCAAACGCCTCTCTGGCATCTGTTTATCTCTGAGTGTGTTGAAGCACTTCCTTTATCTTTTAGCAAGAACCTCCTCTGATTGGGGGTTTAGAATTACCTCTATGTTGTGTATAGTTTGTATGTTTATTAGTGCAAATTACAGAGAGAGCAACCATGACATCACTTTTAATTCTTTATAAAACACTAACCAGTATAATAAAGCCAAAAGTCAAATATTTACACCGTGAGATAGAAAAAGACATTCGTGTACACACCTCCGCTCTGACTGTGCAGTGAGTTGAGCACATTTTCTCAAGGTTCCTTCTGGGGTCATGTCCCCCCCCCCCAAAAAAAATGTTGGTTGAGTATATTTTGTGTAATCCTGCCAACAAACAAACAAACAAACAAACAGATGCAGACGAAAATATAATGTACTTGGCGGTTGTTATAAAGGTTTAAGATCGTAGTTGGCCTTCGGCATCTATACTGGAAACCAAAATGACACCATCCAAACATTTATTGGGCCGACAATTCAATGGTTCTGATCCCAAATCATAAAAAAGATGTGAAACCATAGGGAAGCCCGGTTAAAACCTCGCTGAGCAGACTGTGTGACTGGAGCTCTGTGACTGGTATTTATTCAGGGATCAGCCTTGTCTGCGGAGGAGGATGGATGATCATGGTGAAGCATACAAATCTTGAGGGCAGATATTACATTGGTGGCCCAAATCCATCAGGGACATTATAATTAAAGACTCAAAATATCAAACCACTGCAATTTATCAATCAACGGCTCAAACCCGTCTCAGATTTCAGATCCTGGAACGTAACAACCAGGAGGCTGGTGTTGTTAGATTGTCTGGAAGAACTCGTCCATGTGAAATACCCAAAGCATCTTTACCTTCATGTTTCAGGACTTTACCATATTCTGCAAGAGCATGCTGATAAATGATCAACAAGACAGATGAGATGCTGTTAGAGTTTGTTATTAGATTTAACCCAATGTGGAAGCTGCTAAGAGTATAAATGTATTAAGTTTCTTGTGGTCGCACTCTGCTTGTGGCCCAAAGGATTGTGGGCAACTTTTTGCTAAACATTTTGCATCCACAGAACGAATGACTGCGTTTTTGGTTTCTGTATTTGACCAAAATTCGAAAGGTTCAGAATTTCAAAATAAGTGCCACAATACCACTGTTCTGGATGGAGGACAAGTCAAACATCTCTCACAGGCAGGGCACCAGGAATTTAGAACAGCAGGAAAACAGACTCCAAATGAAATCCCTCTCATCTGCTCATAATGATTTACCAAAGTCTTGTTTCTTTTCTTGATTAAAGCCAAACAAAGAAGCAACATGACACGAGAGTTGCATCTATAATGAGGTTCATATTCATGAGTCCTGTCTGTGCCACACACTGACTACATCCCTCTCTCTGGTAGATCTCAAAATGTAACTAATTGGAGGGATTATATAACAATATGATGATTATATAAAAGTGTTTTCTCTTACAATTGGAGAAAGGGTTCGCGAGTGAGGTACCAGACTCATATGAGAGTGGTTAACACATGGCAGTTACTTTAGTTACTTGCATGCCACTTGTATTTGTCTGCATAGATTGTATATTTTGAAAGTTTGATTCATTCTTGGGCTTGTTGGGCTTATTGAATATAAAAATTTGAAGAAAAAGGTCAGTGAATATTCTTCTACAAGCAAATTAAGTCATTCAAACAGAGTTTTAGCATTCTCTATATGCAAACATAACATTTCACTTTCAATTCCAGTTGCATTATTTCTTAAGATGCAGAAATACCCCCATGTTGCTGAATTGTTCCTGCAGCTTTGAAAACATTTTTAACAGATGATCTATGGAGAATTTTAAGGGTCTGCTTTCACTTGTAATATAGGGCCACAGCAAATTGCAGTTTTCATTATCATTGACTTTGTCATTTCTTTCTAATTTGATTGATTAGTTGCATTTTCAAATAAATGTTAGTTTAACTGACAGTTGATTGTACTTAGGAGAAGCTGCAATTGTACACTTTTGGGAATTTTTATATTTACATGTTAGGTAAAATGACTCAAATCACCTTGACAACTTACAGTTAGTTTTTCAATAATTTTGTAGTTTGCAGCAAAGTAACACAATTATTTTACAGTAACAGTAACATCAGGGTAAATCAGCTGTTATAAAGATGAAAAATTCACAGACCTGGAAAAAGAACAGTTGTAAGAGTGTGTGCTAATTGGCTAAAAAAGTGACTCGTGGTTGCTGCTACAGTAACAGAATGTGCAACTGAAAATGGCGGCTCCGAAGCATCCACCCAATGTTTATGATCAGGGGTGGACTGGCCATCTGGCATACCGGGCATAATCCCGGTGGGCCGTTGACCCAATGTGGGCCGGTCTGGTCCGCTATGTTGTTGTTTTGTTTTTTTTCTCTTCTTCCTCTCTAAATTCCCTCCAATTGGGCCGGCCAATTGGCTACAGAGGGCTAGCAGTGTGTTGCCAGCATCGACACATATTATTGGTCTATTGTTTGTCATTGTTAATCAATCATGGGCTGACAGGCTCAGAGAGCCCTGACAGTGCTGTCAATCACAATACAAACCGGGGGCGGGGGGAGTCGCGGGACGGGCTGCTGCTGAGACAGAAACTTAACTTAATGGATAATAAGAGTAAAAAAACGCCCGGGTGGCGCTGAGAAGCATCGGGAAAAAAAGCAGAAGTCTCTGGAGGTGGAGGCTGCTAAATGTGCCAAACTGACGGACGTATGTGGTGCCGGGTTCACCAGCCCAGCAGCAGCAGGTGCGCCGGGAGACGAGCGAGGAGGACTCGACAATGATGAGCGAGTGGAGGCAGACATGTGAGCGCGCATTTTCAATTTTCAATACATTCTCCAAACTGGCTCGTTACTTGAGCAGCGGAGGTTGGCGTCGCACGCCTCTACCCACGGCGCACCTCTCTCTCGCTCTCTCACTCGCTGCCCCCTCCCTCCTGAGATGTGCAGGTCCCGGTGGCGTGTTTGCCGTGGGGGGGTTGGTCTATCCCTCCGCAGGTTCACCTTCAGAAATCTTGTTACGACTTTTACTTCCTCTAGAATAGGATAAGAGATAGTGTCTTATTTTGTGTGCCTAGATCTGGTTTCCCTTTGCTGAGTTATCATAAGGGGCATTGTGTATCACTCTTGCTACTGATGAGAGGTCCATGTTTAGTGATATTTACAGAATGTTTTAGTGGTTATACTGCGGTTTATTAATGTTCTTGGGCAGACACAAGAGGCACTTGTTTATAGTTAATTCTTTGTTGTCTCTAGATGCACTGGTCCATTACTATTTGAACCTCAGCATCTAGGGTTCAAAATTGGTAAAATTATACATTATATGCATATTGTTGTTGTAATTTTTCAGTCAGTTGAGATAAATCTTGAGGAGAAACATTTTGGGTTGTTTTGTGTCTGTATAGACCTACTATAAAAAGAGCTTTGCATTTTTTATTTTAGTTCTTGTACTTTTGATACTTAAGTACATTTCAACACCAGATACTTTTGATACTTAAGTACTTTTAATATGAGCTACTTTAAGACATTTAGAAGACATAAGTTACGTCAATTTAATGGCAGATGTGCTCGGCTAATTATGTGGGCCGGTCTGAGCCAAAAAATGCCCGGGCCGTTTTGTTCTCCCAGTCCAGCCCTGTTTATGATCACATTATGGCTCCACACAAAAAGGACAAAGAGCTCATTTGTTATTGTCTGGCTTCCTTTTCGTCACACCCAACAGCCGTACTTGATTGATTACGAGACAGAGCGAGTTGTACAGACTGATATCCAGCTGCCTGCGTGTTTCCTGAATGAAGATGTGAGGTCTGCTGTAAGCTGCCAGGCCAAATGTAAATCAGCCATTAAAAACAATTCCTTTTTTCGGCCTTTTCGTCTGATGTGTTATTAATACATTGGCAACCTCTCCAGAAAGACGCCATCATCAGGCCAGTAATTACACAGCCAGACTATATACAAACAGCCCATGGCATGTACACAATGCTGGGATGAATAGAAACACAAAGGAGGACCATGCAATTGATGTAATTATGGGTTTTTAGTGGGAGTCTCTTAACTTTTGTGTTGCATGCCAAGCACTAATGTCCTAGAAGACTTATTATAACCGTCAGTGGACCACTAGAGGAATTCTCAGGCTAAATCCTCAGCTTCAGAGACAAAAGAGTCAAATGCGCTTTCACTGTGATTTAACTTCATTTGGCTGAACTGGCTCTGGATGTTTCCAAAAGCAAAGTTGTTGCTGTTGGCATAGAGACTGGGGAGTGGGGGGGCATTTAAGCCATATTTTAAACATTATTTAATCATTTTTGGGCAAGCAGAGACAGTAAATGTCTATATGTTACTCAGTGAAGTTTCACACCTGCCTTGTTTGCTCCAGACCTTCAGGCTTTTCAGTTTAGTCTGAACCAAAGTGTGGAGTCTCAGACCAAGGTTCAGACAAATGGACAAAGTTTGATCTGACCAAAACAGTCTGTGTTATTTGCAGTGTGAAAACACTTCTATAGATAGTTTGGACTTTCGGAGCAATTGCAGGAAGTCGTGACAGGACCGAAAAGTAGAAGGAAAAAAAGCAGAGGCCTTGCTGCTCTGTCCAGTAACGGAGTAGTAACAAAATTAATAAAAGGAACCTGTTCTTCAATTGCAAATTTGAAAGCATGCCAGCGTTGGAAACACACCAGTCAAACCAATCAATGTCAAGTATATGTGCAGCTCCTGTAGCTGATGACGACAGGCCATACCTATGTTACACAGAATGCTTTTGGGCGCTCCTGGAATTGCATTGTGAAACCAATTCTAACCAGAAAAGTTACAAACAATGAACGTTGGTTCGGACTTTCAGTTGTGAAAACGCCTCTAGAAGTTGCTGGGAGGTTGAGCCAGGCTCAGTGTTTCCCCGGCAGACTGTATCTTAAGTTTGGCTAATTGCATCCTGGCCTTTGCTCGGTATGTAATGCATAGAAATGAGAGTCTTTAAAATCCATATTTTCTCAGAATATAGTCCACATGTGTATATCAGCTTGCTCCTGATAGCTGTGAAATGCTTAAATGCAAATGTTGGAACACATACAGGACCAGTGTTCACCAGTCGACATGTCACAGTACATGCTCCCAGCAGCAAAGCTAAATTGTTTCCTTGTCAGTGCTGTTTTACGTGTCTTTTGCAAACATCCACATCAATATTCATGAGAAGCATCTGGTCACTGTTAGAGATGAGGTAAAGAGGTAAACCAAGATTAACCAGTAACTGATGTATCATTTTTAAACTGTTGCAGGCACCATTTATGTGGTTTTTTTTGTGGCAAGTTAGATAAAATTGTTAAAAGAGGGGGCACCAGAACATAATGTCCACATATAAATGGTGGCTTTTTTGCATTTGAATTACCTTATGCAGGCAACACACTTCTAATTTATACAAATCACCTGTCTGATGACTGATGGGGCCACTGCTAGGGGGAAACTCTCTAGTGATTATCTGTAAATGTGTGTGTAGAAAGCTAATTCCCTCTTGCTTCCAGAGTGATGATTTGTTAAACTTTAGAAATGCAGACCTTTGCCAGCCTGGCTGGACCTGAGCCAATAAAAACAGGGCTGGATCTAAAATCTGACGTGTGTGTGTGTGTGTGTGTGTGTGTCTGGTTTGTGTGTGATTGAGGTGTTTGCCTGCAGATCAGTCAGTCTGCAGCATTATAGGGTCCATTAGTCATATATGAACATTTGCAAGGATAGTGATTGATATCACTTTGCATTATGTGTGATTGTAAAAAGGAAATAAGTCAGTGAAGATGTGAGTGTTTCACGTCCATAGATTAGAACTGGAACGTTGAATTTTTGCAGGAATGCTCTTGTAAGACATGTATGTCAATCTTATGTTTATGTCAAAATGGTGCTGTTGATAGTCTCTGAAAGAAAAATGATCAGTTGTACGCATCCCGATCACATCTGCCTGTGAACAGCAGAGGCCCTTGACCTCGTGCCTTGCTGATGCTGCCTCTATGTTGCAGATCAGGGGACCAGAGATCAGTAGGTCTCCTGTAACTTCACGTAATCCTGGATGTTTCAGTGCCGTGCAGTTCAGCTTGCACATACAGGGTGGTGCGTTAAATAACAAAGCCGACTTCTGGTATGTTTGCTGTGTTATAATCAGTTGAAATGGTCCTTTGTCAGTCTCAGACAGAACAAGGACACATGCAGACTGACTGTGCTGAGGATCAAACCTCCAATTTTGTGGTTAGTGGACGAGCCTCTGTAGGTTACTCTCTAAGGAAAGTGATGATACCTCCTGAGGCTGTGGATCAAGATGTATCATCACTTTATGAGACTTACATTAAAATGAGACCTTTGAGGACAGTTCCTGAACTCCACAGATCATTATGGTATCTGTGTTAGTAACAACCACCTCTGAAACTATTTTGTTGAGCAGATATATGAGTTGCAATAAATCACTTTCCTGTTTTGTTTAGAGGCTCTGTTTAAACGAGCGCGACCTTTTCTAGGAAAGCTCTTGTTGGAGATGTAAAGTGGGTGTTAGAGAAAGGCCTCTGTAGGCATGTTCTGTTTGTAAGCCTTTGTGACTGTATATGGTATCAGCCATAGTGAAAACCAAACTGCCTGTGATCCACTGCTCACTGTTGGTGGGCTCCTCTTCCAACCTTTAGATCCAGATGACAAAGTAAAGGGACGACACTGAAGTAGCCTTTTTAATAAAAGAGTTAAATAAAACTCACATAATCTCATGCAGGTAAGAATAGATTATAATGCTGTGCTACACTTAGTTTCAACTGGTGGGGACATAAACAGATCCGCAGGTCACATCAGTGTGAGGGGAGATAACCAGCCAAGTGCATGATATACACGAAATAAAGTGTGATGTCAGCTTGACTTTGTGAGCTCATGTCACATGGACTCCCAGTGCTTTGAATGTTGAGATAGAAAGATAGATTGATATAGAAGGAGAAGGTGGTTTTCTCACGAGGAAGGCCAGAAAACGTATCCACATCCTTCTGTTTCAGAATGTTCTTAGATGTCAAATGATTCAGTGTGTGTGTGTGGATTTGATGGAGAGCTTTTTCCTTGACTACATCTTTAGTCTCACTTTCAGTGTGTTGCAGTTGTGTTATAAATTGCGCAGGAGGGTAATGGTTTGGTTTTGAGGCTTTGTACTATTTCTATTGTTCATCAACTCCCTGTGTTAGTTAAATGTTGAATTATGAGCTCAGCTGAAAGTTCACTTCATGGATGTCACTGGGTTTAGCAACATCTGCTTTAATGAGTATATGTATGAAAAATGTTGTCTTATTTATACATTTTTGAGAAGTTTATAAATGGATTTTACTACCTTTTGTTCAACCAAAGTACAAATCTGACAGCAGAGATATCGGTCTATGTTCATTACAGTGAGTCATCAGACTACATGATAAATATAAGACTACAATTAACTTTATTTCATTTATTTATTTCTTCAAGCAAAAAAGATCAGTAGTTATTGCATATTTAGTTAACATGATTCAGAATGAATCTCTGTGCCTGGAGTGTAAGTCTTTGCTCTCAAAATGTAAATGAAAGAAAATGAGGTTGAATGTTTATTAATTTATTCATAATGATTTTCTGAGTGTTTGTTGGCTCCTCTGCATTTTGACATGAGATTGTTCGGCACCTGTTGAGTTTCTTTTAAACTTCATGGTTGATGGCAGCTGATTATTGTGCCAATGTTCCAGGAGATGTTTTTATAAAGCTGGGTGTCAGCACATGGTGAAATGCTCTGAAGGCTGAAGGTGAATGAACTTGCATATTGTTTGCAAGTCTATGCACTCGACTTCTTCAAACACGATATCTTTGAGCACTTGAGATAATGCATCTTGGTCTTTCGGGCACAGGGAGTTATGCAGTTGGAGTCTTGGCACATGATCTTATGGTCTTATTATATTACATAAGTGGCTCAACTTTGGGAATTGAACCCTACAAGAGCAGGACAAAACACAGATGTATTATTATTTTATTAGAGGCTACTTGAGAAGTGCATCCATGATTAAATGATTACTTTGAAAAGCTGCAGCTGAGAGATAGATGAGAAGACAACGCTGCAAAGTTAGCTTAGCTAAGACTGGGAACAGTGGGCCCAGCTTGGCTCTATTCACAGGTAACAACATCTTCCTTGCAGCACCTCAAAGCTAAATAATCAATTCTTGATCAAAAGTACTTGTTTTAGACTAAAATGACAAATTTAAACATTGTTTTTGTATCAGTTTAACAAATGAAAGTAGTGTAAGCTGTTTCTGTTTCGAGGCTGAGCAATACAGCTAGGCTACGCTACGACGAGCTTAGCTAAAATAAACTAAGATAAGCTACATTGAGCTAACCTCAGATAAGCTCAGTTGAGCTAAGCTTAAATAAGCTAAAATATACTAAGATAGCATCATGGAGCTACATTGAAATAAGATGTGATAAACTACGATAAACTATGATAAGCTAAGATAAGCTAAGATAAGCTAATATAAACTAAGATGAGCTAAACTGAAATAAAATGAGCTGACAAGTTGCCTGCTCTATAGCATCATATTTACTAGACTAAAATTAGAGGTTTATCTAACTTTCAGTAAAAAAAGTGATCGAGCCCATTTTATCATTAATGATGAAAACATTATTTCTAAAAATAAAGAGCAAAGTTTATTAAAATCTTGTGCAACTCTTTTTAGGGATTAGAAGTGCACACGATTATGATGTGATATCATGATTATGAACTATGAACAAGATCAAATGTAAGAGAAGAGAGCGGCAGCAAAACGCATTTTTCAAATCAAGATGAATGAGAATAATCAAATTAGTTTTCTGTAGACTGTTACAGCTATGTACTGACGTTTGTTAGAATGAGTGTAACAGTAAAAAGGAAACTGGTCAAACTGAGCTCAGAGCATCAACAGGTCAGCTTGACAAAAAACATCTTCAGAAAGTCATTAACTCCTTGACAATAAATCTCAACCCTCTCTGAAGATAACACCTAATATAAAATGATACATGGTAATGTTGTAGCTACTACTGATTCATGACAGGATGCTTGAAGGCTTTAGTTTATTGAAGTTTGCTGAAATTCATATGAAATATCTCTGCATCAGCTTATCAGCAACAAGATGGCCTCGAGAAAACAGGAGGGCATCATGGGAGCCAGTGGAGTTTAAAAAAAAGAAATAAAAACAGACTAAACAAGATCTACAGTACGTCAGACAGAGCAAAGAAAGCAGGATAAGATAAACTAAGAGAAATTATTTGAACAAGTTGGCAATCAGAGATCAGGGAGGAGAAAGGGAGACAGAGAAGGAGTCAGGATGAGGAGGAGGAGGAGGAGGAGGTGGGAGGCTGTGAGAGAACGAGAGGGGAGCACAGAGGCAGGCTTTGCCTTTTCTGGTAGTTAAACGCTACTGAAAGAACAAGCAGGAATTCTGTGTGCTGCAGAGCCCGGGATATAAACCAGACTGTAGAACTTGATGTATGAAGGAGGGGACACAGAGCTGTCCATGGACTAACTTTCAGCTACTGTTCAGGTATTGTGAACCAACAGACTCTGGAGTTTTTGTGACTTTTTACATCATAAAACTGTCTTGGGTGTTGCTCCCAGCACTGTTTTACTTTAATTTGTTTACTGCTTCTTCTTGAAAGTAACATGTTTTCCCTGCCGCAGTGGGATTATTGAATATCCCAACAGTTTGAAATGAGGTTGATGTACTGAGAGCCGTCCTTAATGGTTGTTGGATCCTACTGTACTCCAAAGGTACGACGCACGGATGTCTTCATGATTGATTAGTAATTAACTATTTTGAAACATCTTTTTGTCTCTCAGTGAGAAAGTGAGGAGAATCTTTTGGGCACCATGGACGATGACTTTGACCGCCGCATGGAGCTGAGGAGACAGAGGAGAGAGCAGATGCGTGTCGATTCTGAAAAGTAAGTGAGCACTCCTGGAACATGTAAACATGTGCAAATGAAACACATGCATGCAGATAAAAACACCGTCATGGACCGTGACACCTTGTCACACAGAGAAACAGTTGGGGGAAGTGAGTGAAATTCAGACCTAAAAAAGCTGAATTTGGAAATCAACCATAGAAGGACGGGCAAAATACCAAACTTCATCATCTTCAATCCAAGCCTCAAACTTTTCAGCAGGGTGTGACTTCAGTCGACTATATCTGCTGCTGCTACCAGTTATTAGACAGCCGGAGGAAGTCATCAGTGTTGTGTTGTGAAGTTTTATCAAGATGAGCCACTTTTAGAGTTTACATTAATTTTCCTTGCGCTTTTGAACTATGCATAGTGTGTGTGAGGGATTTTGTGAGTGCCTGTGTGACTGCACACGGAGCAGCAGATTGGAGCAGGCCAGACTTGGACGCAGCTCAGATGATGACAGGTTAATGATCTCCAGTGATTTCTTCACTCATTGCAGAGTCACTCTACTGGGTTGCTGTTTGGAATTGTCCCTCACTCTCTGTTCTCAGATAAATATTACAGCACTGTTATAAAGTAGACTATACAAGTGAAATGTGCACTCATGTGAGTAAAGTTGAATTAGATTTTTATCCTTGGATAATTACATATAAATTGTAAGGAGATGGGAATAAATCAACAGAAACCCATTGTCTGACTGGTGAGTACATATTTTAAAACAAGTACAAGCAGTTTAAGATGAAAATGAACCAAACAAGTACTCTGCTATGAAACCCCTGAAATTGGGCATGTAGAGAAAGTCTTAATGACCCTTGGCTTTCTTAACACGTCAACTATTGAACTGGACACTCAGGCATTGGAGATCTCGTTGCTTGCTGGTGCCATTACCTCTTTAAAACAACGGTTTGTCACTGAAGCTCAATGAATCCTGGGATAGGTTGGGCTGGGAAGGATCCTCCCCATTGGAGCCATAGTTTCTTGGTGACGAAAGAAGGCATTTGTCGGTCACATTTGAAGTAGACTTTGAAATCGGTGTGCCACTGTGATTTCAAATCAGTCTTCAAATGCAGCCTCCGAAAGGATCTAGCTCCTGAATTGAGACATAGCTACAGTTTGGGGAAGCCAGCCAGTGTTGATATACAACCTATAACATGTCGGGTATTTTGTTTTTTTAATGGGATCTGTTCAAAATCTTAAATACCATTGGTTTGATCCACCAACAGATGTGGTCACATCAACATCTCACGCATCAATTGAAGTTCAGGATTCAATCGATGTCCTATTGGACTCTCAGAGAAGGGAATTGTTTACCTCAGACAGCTCTGCCATACCAACCCAGTCTGCCAGGCAGCCTGTCGCCACCCTCCAGAGCCTCCGCTCCTCTCTGCCGCCCAAGGAAGTGCTGCAGACGCTGGAATGTTTTGACTTCCATTTTTTGGCACCACACAGCCTTCTGTGAATGCGATAGACCCTGTCAGTTGGGTTTTCAGTGGCTTTTCTATCATTTCGTTTGGTTATCCTGTTGCACAATAAGCCCTCCTCATATTTCCCCCTATTTATCATAGTTTCACATCCCTTGGGTTGCTCATCTGGAAATGTACCAGTAAAACTCTTACAGCAGCCTCACAGCAGGTCTCCAGCTTGAGGTGGAGTAATATCTAATTGAATTACTTCCTCAGTGATTACTTGAGGCGACCCACTCTATTCGGAGGAACCTTTGCCCGGGGATTTGTTGGATTTCCGCCTCATTTGGCTTTTTGTTTCTGTTCTAAAGACAGAGAGGATTCTTGTGGTTCTCATCCAACTCTTCCTCTCCCAACATCTGTAAATCATTGTGGAGCGGATTCAAGATGAGCAGAGGGAAGTAATACCCATGTTCTATCAATGAGCCATTTGAAGCTTTCTCTCTGCCTCATAAAGCCTGGTAATGCTTGGAAAGACCCAGGCTGGCACGCTCGAGAGTCCCACTGTGAATGTTCTCACACTTGAATGAAAGTCAATTGAGGGATGTGAGAGGATGGAGGGGAAAACAGGAGGGCAACATTTTTGGCAATTGCCTCTCATCTATAATCAGCACATAATAGCTTATATTGTTGGCTTTCTAGAAAAATGTCTTATTGCCTCATCTTTCTCTTTTTCCTCACTTTCTCAATGTTCTGTTTCTTCAATGTGACATTTGTATCTCAGACATACAGAGAGTGTGTGTTTCTTATTATTTCATAGCCTGTTCTCATCCCATTGTGGTTCCGGGACTCGATTATGTCTCTTGAAATCGTGTGGCTTATATCAGCGGTTTGCTGAAGGGTACAGAGAATAATTTTAAGGGATACCGGATACTTCTGTTACACAACATGAAGATTTGTCGAAACATTTTCCCTTCTCCTTTGGGGACATTGAACCCTCATCATCTTCTCTCCATTTATTTTGTTTCACATCCTTTGGGTTGCTCATCTGGAGATGTAACAGTAACATGTATGTAAAACGTTTTTGTAGCTCCTGAGGGAGCTGTGTTAACACGAATTCTGACTATTTGTCTCACGTAACATCCAGCAGCATCGACTGAGGCTGAAAATGAGAAACTTTAAAAAAAAAAAATGGAATCTGGTTTATACACATGGATGAAAATAGTGGAGTCTTTCCATGCAGGTCAACACAGGGTCAAGTGCTCTGAGAAGAAAGTTAATTCCCACTGTCTTCATGGTCACTTTGGTTTACACATTTTTTTATTGGGAAATAACAATATCAAGCATCTATTTTAGGGCAAAACATTTCCCCCTGAATAACTCTCATGTTGTTAATGATTCAATTTCAGTAACTGGATAATGACTGTGAGGAAAACTAATTTTTTCCTCAGTGTGTGTCACATTATGGAGTAAAAATGTAGGAATGTCTTTCATCATTTGACCAACACATTAATGTGCTTCTGTGTGCGTGATGGTTCAGGCCGGGTAACACCAACGATGATGACGAGGAGGAAGCACGAGAGCAAAGGAGACGTGCGAGAGAGGACAGGAAGAAGATGAGGGAGCCTGAGGAGTCTGATATTACTGATACTATCAACAGTAACAGGTACAATGAGGATGAGGGGACAATAACTCTGAAGTGTACTGTTGTGGGACAAAACAGAGGAACTTGGGCATGTTTGTCAAGAGACAGACACATACAGACCTCTGAGTGGCAGAGCAGTTTAGTGAGGGAGCGCACAGAATCTGCCTGAATGTCAAGTTAATGACTCAAACTGAAGCAGAGGAGAGCAGACTAATAGTTTTGAGCAGGAGCATATTTCCCTGTGAGGATAAGTAGTTTGAGAGAGTGAGCTGAGAGGGATGGAAATCATTACGAAATCTGTGCACTATTTGAAAATACAATGCTCCAACAGCAGTGTGATTTTATTGAATGAGTCAGGTACCAACAAAAAACTGAGCTGATACTTAAAAGACTACTATAAGAGAATGGGAGTAAGAATTAGGTATTTTAGAGAAAACGATAAATTAATTAAACTCCAGATACTTTAGCAAGTACTTGGGACCAACATGGTACACTACGGGGTAACAAAGGATTGAGGAGAATAGTATACCACGAATAACCCTTTCCGTACTGTGATTAATAAGGAAAACTTAAATACCAGCAAAACATTATATTATATATAATATAAAATAATTTCCTCACACTTTCTTTTGTTGGCACCAAACTTTACCTGCATTTAGGTTTTGATAATCACTATGAGTATCAATATTTGGAAATGCTTCCAGTGGCTGTGCCCTCCTTTGAATGATTTCCACGGCTGAACGATTCTTGACTTTTAATAGTTTAAGAAATATGATGGTATTGGGGATTTTAGAGATTCAGCTTTAACTTGATTTGAATTTCAGACTCTGCTTCTTTATGAACGTATCAATCTCACGTTTCTACAGTGTTGAAGAGAACGAATCCCCCTCCACACCCACTGACACCATCGATGCTGGAGGTGCAGATGATGACCAGGCTTTGCTGGAGCGCCTCGCCAAGAGGGAGGAGCGCAGGCAGCAGAGAATGAAGGAGGCGATGGAGAGACAGAAAGAGTTCGACCCCACCATCAGCACCGCTGACGGCACAGACGGCCCACCTGAAGAGGCGTCCTCCTTTAGCAACAGCAGCAGGCAGCAGCAGGCAGAGGAAGAGGAAGAGAAGGAGGAGGAGGAGGAGGAGCAGGTGGCAGAGGCGGACATTAACTCCTGGAAGAAAGAGGATGAGGAGGAAGTAGAGAAGGTAAGGAGGAGTTTCCAGCTTTTTTTCTTAAGAGAATAATGTACTTAAAACAAAAAATATATATTTTGGAGGGTATTTTTCTCTTTGCAGGAATCATCAGCCACAATAAATTAAGTTTGATCTTTTCTTTTCTTCATATATCTTTATTTCTACTAATCTATGTCAAGAAAATGATAGAAAATAATAATAATAATAAAAATTTCCCTTAGGAGGAGATTGACGCTGAAACAAATGAAGAGGTTGATCAAGGAAAAGAAGAGGAAGCTGTTCCCGATGTTGACAATGAGCAAGAAGAAAGGAAGAGGAAAGAAGAGGAGGAAAGACAGCAAAAAGAAATGGAAGAAAAGCTAAGAATAGAGGAGAAGGAGAGGCAACAAAGGGAAATGGAGGAAAAGCTGAAGAGAGAGGAAGACGAGAGGCAGCAAAAGGAGGAGGAGGAGAGGAAGAAGCGGAAAGAGGAGGAACAACAGAAACAAATGGAGGAGAGGCTGAGAGAGGAGGAAGAAGAAAAACTGAAAAAAGAGATGGAGGAAAAAGAAGAGAAGGACACACAGAACAGGGAGATGGATGGGAGACAGAAGAAAGAGGAGGAGGAGAAGCGGCAAAAGGAAATAGAAGAGCGGCTGAAAAAGGAAGAGGAAGAAAAACACAAAAAGGAGATGGAAGAAAAGAAGAAGAAGGATGAGGAAGAAAAGCGGAGGAAAGAAATGGAGCAGAAGAAGTTAAAGGTAGAGGAGGAAAACAAGAAGAAGAAGGAGCTGGAAGAAAAGAAAAAGAAGGAGGAGGAGGAAAAGCGGAAAAGGGAGGCAGAGGATAAAAAGAAAAAAGAGGAGGAGGATAAACGCAAAAAGAGAGAGATGGAGGAAAAAAAGAAGAAAGAGGAGGTATTGAAATCAACCTTTTCTATATTGTCCAAATTTTTGAAATAACAGAATAGGGACATTTTATTTTAAAGCAAATCCTTAACGTTTAGGATTAAGGGGCAGTGGGCCACTTCTGATGCGTCCAGGTTTTTCAGATATTTGCTGTTTCCTAGTGTTGTCTTAACAGATCAGATTTTTTGTGTCCAGGAGGTTACAGCATAACATTTAGCCTTGAATTCATTTTCTTTCACTTTTTTTTGTGTTTCTACTGAGCTTTCGTTCCATTATTGTATTAATCGTGTTCTTCTTTCTTCTGGATTAAGGAGGAAAAGCTTAAAAGATTTGGTCTTAAGGAAAAGGTAAAGCAAAAGTGATTAATTGAAACACCTGTCAGGTAAAATGGAAGCTTTACAGTTCAGTGCGGTTTTTATATGTCTAAATCATTTATTTCTTTTTGTAAGAATGAACCAACCAAACAGAACGGATCCTTCATTGAGAACAAGCTCAAGAAAACAGAGAAGACGTCAAGGTAAATCTTCCCAGACACCTTGCTCCAATATTATACAATGTTTTTGACATTTTTTTTTATCGCTCATTCATTTCATTTTTTATACAATTTTATAAAAAGAGTTGTACATTTGATGGATTATGAGAAAATGTGCTAAAACTGAGAAAACGAATTATGAGAAAATGGACTCAATGTAACCATTACTTTTATAGTGTTCAATTACAGTTTAAATAATTTTCAAGACACCGGCCATGTGATTTGTATATGTGTGTGTTGTCATTAAACAACTTCCTGTGCAGGGACAATGCTCCGTCCACGAAGGCAGACGACGTGGAGCGAAAGGAGGCTGAACATAAGCTGCAGGAGCTGAAGCGCCGGCGAAACGACGCAGAGAACGAAGAGTTTGAGAAGATGAAGCAGAAGCAACAGAACTCAGAAGCCGAGCTGGAGGAGCTGAAGAAGAAGAGAGAGGAGAGGAGGAAGATCCTGGAGGAGGAGGAGAAGCAGAAGAAACAGGAGCTGGAGGACAAGAAAGCCAAAGAGCAGGTCAGGATGGATTCAGGAATTCATTATACCACACAAATATTCCACATTGTGAAATTTTGTAAGGAACCGAGATGTAAAACAACACTTAACTTTAGTTTGATTTGATTGTTGGGCCGAAGGTGTGACAGTTAATTGTGGCTTTGGTAACAGGAGGAAAGGAAGAGGATGAAAGAGGAGATAGAGAAGAGGAGGGCAGAGGCTGCAGAGAAGAAGAAACAGAAAGAGGAGGACACCTCAAAACCTTCCTTTGCTATCAGTCCCAAAGGCTCCTCCAAGGTGAGTCTTGGACCAGAGGTTCAGACACATTACAGGGTTTTACAGGGTTTCAATCATCAGTAAAAAAAAAAATGAATTACCATAATAAGTTGAACATACTAACATGACAGAGGTGTTGACCTTCTCATCGAACTCACAGCAGGAAATAATTTCATCTCACATTAGGTGTTTCTCTGATCTGTTTCTAGTTGTTTTCCACAGTTAAGAGACATGGCAACCAAAGCACAGCTACGTCCCTTTATCTTTGTTTTTTCTCATTTATTTTCAATGTTGCTATTAGACTTATATGAATAGATGACAAGAATATGAAAATATGCTGTCTTCCATTTGTGGCTCCTACTCAAATATGGCAGTAGATGATCTATGATGCCTTTTCTTGCTGGAGTATTTTTGGAGGAATGTTCAGAATTGAGTGTGTACATAGAAGTTCTGATTCTATTTTAACTGTAGTCCTCATCCCACACACCATGCTTAGTGTGTGTGTGTGTGTGTGTGTGTGTGTGTGTGTGTGTGTGTGTGTGTGTGTGTGTGTGTGTGTGTGTGTGTGTGTGTGTGTGTGTGTGTGTGTGTGTGTGTCCTGGCTCTGTTACAGCCAAACTCAATCACTCGGGCCCTGACCAGTACAATGATCAGTAGCAGTACAGACAGACCTTCCCAGTGACAGACTGGTCTGCCTCTCAGTGAGAACATGTTGGAGACAGGAAGAAAAAACAGAGCAACTTGACCAAGTCTAACTTATGTGCGCATGTCAGTGACTCCGACTAATTTTAACTTAAACCTTGATGTTTTGTTGTGTGCAGATTGGAGAGAAGGCAGAATTCTTGAGCAAATCAGCCCAGAAAAAGTGAGAAATTAATGGTTATTTTTCAGTGGATGAATAAACCAGGGGTTAGTGTGTCTTATTGAACTGAATTGTGTTGTTCATCTTTGCAGCACTGCAGCAAGAGTGTCACACTCTCCACTTGTGTCCAAGATAGGCAACAGACTTGACCAGTACACTTCTGCAATACAGGTGAGATGAGACAACATCATTCACTGTCTTAATTAGAGAATAAAGCCTAAATTAAAATTCTGAAGTAACAGCACAGAAGTATTATCTGCAAAATGTACTTCAATTATCAAAACTAAGCATGAAAAGATCAGTCTCAGGGGCAGTGAGAGAATGGGAAAGTAAAAAAGTAAGTAATGTTAAAAAAAGAAAAAAAATCTAATTGAATAAAACAAATAAACTTGAAATAAACTTGAGATAATTGGAATTATCTGAGAAGTCTGGTGGGGAAATGTGACTTTGTTGTAACTCGTGTAAAATATGGCAATGAACCTCAATGATACACAGCTTGGATTGGTAAATTAAAAATGATTGGAACCACTGATTAATTAACAATGCATCTTATTTTTAATCTGCAAAGTAACATTAATAATAACGTTAATAACCTTGGCTGTCAAATTAATTTGACAGAAAATGGAAACAGAAATACAAGGGAAATAGTAAAGGTCAGAATAAGCACCATCGGAACAGTATTGAGTGAATGTACATTCCACCATTGATTCCCGCTCAGTGTCCAGCAGTTTTTTGTCCTTTCAAAGTATGAAATCATCTTCTGTCTCCACAGGGTAACAAAGAAGGCAAATCCCCAAAGTCTCCTCTGGCAGATATTCCTACAGGAGGCACACGCAGCATCAAGAGCATGTGGGAGAAAGGCAACGTCGGCGGCTCCTCTGAAAGTCCAGCCCCTGCCAACAAGGTGGAGGATTGAGAAATCAAGGAGGGACAGGTTCACTGATGGACCTATGAGACTGAGTACATGAGATCTTTTTTCCCCTCAGGACTTGGCTTCTATCAGAGGAGGTGTGGCTGGACGTGTCAACAGCTGGATGGCAAAGCCTGCAGAGCCAGAGAAGTCGACACCTGCACCTGCACCTGCACCTGTAGCAGCAGCAGCAGCAGCAGCTGCTCCACCCGCAGCAGCAAAGCCGGCAGTAAGGCCCGATAAACCCTTGTCCTCATCGCACACGGGCTATTGTAAACCGGACACCAGTGTTACTTAAACACAGTAATCCCCTGATATTCAGTATGCTAATGTTCTCATTTGCACGTCAACATGCCAGCCTTTTGTTGGCTGTGGCCTTTATGTCTGAGCTGCAGGAGTGGACAGCGTTGGTGTAGGAGTGTAGTGACACCACATGGACAGTTTGCGTAACAGCATCTGCAAATAAAGCAGCCCTCCAAAAAAAAAAAAAAGTTAGATGAAGGCAGTTTTTAAATATAAACATGTAGAAATATTATCTAAAAATATTATTCTCATTGTTACAGACAACTGTTAAACCACAAAGCAGTGATTCAGACAGCAGAATATCTACATGCACAGGTTTTCCTCTCTTTACGTTAGTCAAATTGACCTTTACCGGTATTTCAGATTATGTTACAGTCCATGGAACAAACAGCACTTACAAAAAGTTTGCTCAATCTTTGTGATTCTGTTTGTGCCAAAAAAACGATATGCTGTATTTATATCTCACTGCGACTCCATTCTCCAAGTCTCCTTCAGGCTAAGGTAGAAGGTCATGTCCCTTCCATTTGTCAGAGACATTATTCACTTGTCTCACAACACAGAGAATATAACTAACATGTCATGGAATTATTAGTTTAGTTTATTTACTAATGGTATTGTGCCATTAAATAGAGGAGGTCATTTGTTCTTGGCCGACGCTGTGTCCTTGACTCAAAGTAGGACACCAGCTGCTTATCCCAGCAGGTCGACTGGAGACATTACTCTGTGTCCATAAGCAGAGCGGTTGCAGAATGAAGTGTGACATTGTTCTAACGTGGACATTTACGAGCGAGATATCTTTAGTGTCAAACGTCTTGGCCAAAGGAGCAGTTGGTTTGTAACCCTGCCTCTACTTTTGCAGCAACGCTTCCCCCTGATGGGATGAAACTGGATAGCAGTCTGGTGCATGATCAATTCTTTAAATGGTCTGTGTTCTCTTCTCTGTGTGTTTACTTGTTCATTTCTTATCTGCCCTTCTCTCCAATTTGCTGATGCACCTGTTTCTTATAGTTTTCCTCACTCAAACTTTCCCTGCTCCTCTCTTCAAACTGATAAAGGTATCTCTTTGCATACATATTTCTTCAACTATAACCTATAAGCAGACACACAATGAATATGTATTCATTAGATGAGGTAAGATGAGATGAGATAAATTAAGATGAGATGAAGTAAGATGATTTAAAATAAGATATGATCAATTTAGATAATTTAACATAAGTTGAGATGAGATAAGATAAATTGAGATTGTCCTTGAGGAAATTTGTCTGACAATAACAGCATTTTCTTCAGAAGACTAGTTTGACTTTTGATATCTCCATTATACTTGTAATTGAGAATGTTTACATAGTTGTACTTGTACTTCTCCTCTGGTAAAGAATACAGTTACTTCTTCCTCCCCTGTGTGAGACTAAAAGGTGCATGGTTGTTGTTGTTTGTGACAGGAAGTGAAACCAGGTGACATTGGTAACAAGCGCGGCATGTGGGAAACCAAGAAAAGCTCTGCACCTGCCAAGGTAACACACACACACACACACACACACCTCCTGTGTTTAACACCTTCCTGTTTGTGTATTAAGGGATTTCATAGTGACATGATCCTGTTTGTTTGTTTCATTCAGTCTAAATAATCAATGGTGAAAGAGGTAACACTCAGTGCATGTCCCAGCAGGCATGGTGTGACTGATTTGTGATGTTTACACTAATTTTGCATCTTCGCCCAACACACATACGATTGGTTGTCGTTGTTTTTCTCAGTTCAGGCGATTCAAAAAGGGATTCAGTCAAAATCTGTTATGATGTTTCTGTGAGGGACTGAACTCACGTTGTAACTCTACATTCTACGTCCACCTTTACTCCTTATATTCAAACGTAACCATGGTTTGTAATAAGAAGCACAGACGTCTCTTGTGGATGTGACACACCCAAACAATGTTCATACAACTGAACCTCACACATCTGTTAACATGAATTATTTCCTATTAAAAGTAAAATTTGGGATTTCAAGTCTCTGGTTGAGCTGCCTGAACTGAACTGTGAATATTGACGTGATGAAAGAGTAGATTTCTGCATTTCTCACTGACACAAGTCCTGTAATATACACTTTAAAATTTGGATTACTTTGTTCCCTGAGTGGTCTTGAGGACATAAATAGTTTTTCCTTGGCTTTGATTGTGTTGTTTATGTGGAACATGGATTATTTTTAAACATGAATGTGATTGGTATGTTGTGACTGGACATTTTGGCTGCACTGTGCACAGCTTTTTTGTGCCAAGATACGAGTTGCATTGCAGTGAGGTAGATACTGTTGTTGAGCACATGTGGTTGTTTGTGATGTGATTTTCTTTCAGACGAAAGTGTTTGAATAAAGTCTGACATACGTTATATTGTATATTGTCTATCTATTAAACCAGTCCACAACATTCACCCTCCCATATCTTTTTGCTTTCATAACCATAATTTTCGTTTTGTTTAATTTATATGGATCATTATTCACTCTCAGGAAGCATTATTTAACACACCTAGGCTTGAAATGTATCCTAGAATATTTTTTATATATTTTTTAATTACACAACATTATACAGTTGTACATTTTACAGACTCTTCTTCTCATATTTTCTTCTCATATTTTCTCCAGGTGGCAGTTGTAGGAAAGGGCAAGTTTGTCACAAATGGTAAGTTTGTAATTTGATTTGACATAATGTTTGATTCTAACTTACTTGTCAAAGTAAAAGTACATACATAATGTGATATATCACCGAAAAGGTGTAAATGAAGGGGGTCAACTCTACAATCCCCATTCAACAATCATTTTATGGCTAAATTCCAACAAAAATGTAATTTGAGCATGAACTCAAAGAGAATGAATATGGTAAAATGATTCAACAAGCAAAAACTATTTCATTATCAATTTATCGGCATTGAGTAATGTCTTCAGAGTAGGTCTCTTAGTTTTTGAAGTTGTTACCTGACTTAACTACAATGTCACGAGTAAGGTGCAACAGTACCCTCATGAAACCACATTTAAATTCTATAGATCCAGATCTTTATTTGGATCTGCACTAAATGTCACACAGTCATAAATATCGGCCCCTAAACAAGTCTGATTTAATTGTTCTCTGAGAAATCTTTTTTTTTGTTAAAGAAAACGAAAAGAAATTCTGCACCAAAATTGTATGGGTTCCTGCCTGATCCATGTCCCATCCTTCCACCAAGTTTAGTGGTAATCCATCCTGTAGTTTCTCTATAATCTTGCTTAAAAACAAATGGAGGTAATTGAAGAACATGAATACTTTCTCCACCACATGTTACATACTACAGGTTAAACCAGGATTTGTTCAGATCAATCCTCGGGGAAGCAGAGTTTAGTTGAGCGGTCGCTGTATTTTCTCTGGGTGGGGGGGTGCATGCCATGACTGATTTATATCCCCCGATGGAGTCCTAACCACTGCAGCCCACCAACCTTCCTTCATGTGCCAGAGTAGCTGCTCACTGTAAATCAAATCGGCTGCAGGAGATTTTTGGGCAGGAGCTTGGCTCTGTGGCACTGTGGTCTATATTTAAAAAGCCTCTCACCCTGACCTTGTTTCCCAGTATAAAGAACCTCCAGCCCCCTGGGATGGCTGTCATGTCTTTGCGTTGCACTGTTCACCCGGTGCCACCTGGGCTGCCCACTACTGGAGAGCTGTCAAGCATACCGCAGTGCAGCTGCTTGATTTTCAAATTATAGCCAACTGCTAGGGAGGATTACCAAACTATTTCATAAACAAATCGCAATAATCATAAAGCTTATTCAGTCATTGTTAATGATAAAGACCCTCCACGTAGCCCTACAGCCTGGGATAGAACTTCACATTCATATTAATCATGTACTCATGACAAAAATGTGTGTTGGTCTCCGTCATCAAAAGTCACATTTCCTCCGACACCTAGCCCGCTTGAACCAGAATGTGAACAATAGAGGTGGAAAAGCGTTTGTCAAGTGTCAGCTTCAAGCTTCAACCCTAAATAGCTATCGTCCCGTCTTCTTCATCAGAAATAGACTGAGCAATGAAGTAAAGGGCAAATGACAAAGTTACAGCTTTCAATCACACAGAAAAGTGTCCTGGCTTTGGCTGCATGGTACGTGTCATCGCCAGGGGGACTGTGTCTGGCCCACAGACACACACACACACACACACACACACACACACATGCACACATGTTATATACACGTAGAGAAGTAGGGGTGTGAAAGCCCTGAGACAAATCTCATTAAACACCTAAGAAATGTTGGTAAATCCTACTTTTTTAAATGCAACATGGAGGAATGCTTTGACTAATGGATCTTTAATGTGTTTTCTTTCTATTAGCAGGTGTAAGACCCTAACGAGTGACCCCATCATATCAATCCAACCTGACCAAACACAAGGCTACTCTGCTCCTGTATGTGCTTCCATTCCCCTTCAACACGCCTGTAGTTTAAGTTCCGAGTGAGAGAAAGACGAGGGGCCGGGACGAGTGACGAGAGACGTTAGGGTTACAGCTTCCATTTTCAGAGTATATGAGTCAGCTCATATAAAACTAAAAATCTATTAATTTTGTATCGATTTGATTGGTTTTGATCTTTTGATCTTTTTCATAGAGAAATTTGAAGATGTCATATTAAACCACACCTTAAAGGATTGATAGCTCATGAGATAGATTTCATCCTTATTGTTCCTCAAAAACTTTAAATTCAAGCTTTATCGAAATTCAGATCGTCGTCAAGACACTGACCCACCTAATTAGAAGCATTTCTGTTATGTTGTCCTACACACTCACTGCTTTTTTTGGATTATAGTCACAGTTTTAACTCCATAGAAAGCCTGTACATATTTAATTTGTTTCAGTAGTCAGCCACTTTATAATGAGGGCCTCTTTAATGAAGAAGGTTTCTAAACAGAGAAATGCATTGAGTAGTGGCTAATACATCATTTACTGTTGCTTTATCGATCAGTTGTAAGTCCTAACTGTGCTGTTTTATACTAGTGACACAGTTTTTGTGCCACTTTCTAATCAGGAATGTCTTATCAAAGATTTATTTGTTGCAAATGAAGACTTAGTAAACAACATACGAATGCATTATAGATCAGTTATAAGGTGGATCGGACAGTCAGTCCTGAGTGAATCTCAACATCTACTGGATCGTTTGTTGTGAGATGGTGTACAGACGAGGTTCATGGTTCCCAGAGGATGAAGCCTGCAGACCTTGGCGATCCCTGGTGTTGATCAGCATTTAGTAATGAGTGAAACGGACCCAACAACACCTCTAACTTTCCATCTAGTGTCAATGTAAAGGTCAAAAAGGTCAATAAAGTTAATAAGGTAAATAAGGTTACCTTAAAGGATAATTCTCCAAAACTTTGGTTTATAAGCAAATGCCTGCAAAGAAGTCAAATTCCCATAATCCTCAGCGGTAACATTCTTTTATGTTAAAGAGCTCAAATAAAATGATGAGTGGGTGGATTACTGTTGTATTGATGTAGTCTATATGTCTTATAACCAATTGAGTTATTAATGGATTACATACATTCATAACTAACATATTTATAAATAGAAACAATAAAACCAGTCAACAGGTTATTTTAAAACATGGAAACCTAAAACCTGTTCTATTTAACGACCTATAACTGATATATAAAGCATTGGTAAAAAGACTATTAATAAAGCTATCTGTTTCCTTACACAGGATCCTTAGAGCAGAACATAATATCAGTGACTCATTCTTCCCAGAGCCACAGCCAGAGTATAAGAGTTACAACAATTAAAAGCATGACAATCATTCTGTCAACAATTCCTGGTAATTTTTTATTTTTGACTTGTGGCAGTTTAACAATCACATTATTGTGTCGTATGAGCACAAGAGAAAGTCAAGTAAATCATGTGCAAGAGAGAAAACCACTGTAATATCAAATCAGTGATCAGTCAGAACCTATGCTTATCCATAATCAGATTACATGCCACTGCCTTTGCATGACAACTGCATTATGCTTTCAAGTTTGAATATTTGCTAAAGTGAACTTAAATTGTGGCCTGGTGTTTCTATCAGTGCACACAAGTTGAAATCTGCCAAATTGTATTGTGAGTCTCATGCAATATTGTTGGTTTGAATGTTTGAAGTTATTGTTTGTGCTTGCTTCAGCAATAAAGAAAGAAAAAAGGAAAAAAATCTTTGTTAAAGTTGTGTTGCCTTGTTTTTTCATATCAGGGGGGAAATGGTGCTCCACGTCTTTTTTCCTAAGCTTGAATATATGACGCTTTACCAGGTCATGAATGTACCTGCAGTGTGTGTGTGTGTGGGTGGGTGTGTGAGTGTGTGTGTCCAGCTGTCTAACAATAGACTGGGTGGCCATAGGGTGCTACAATCACATGAGTGTGAAGGGTGGGACTATGTATCCTTGATGCTCAACCTGCTGGTGAAACTCAAGGAGCTGAAGTTGGTCGCTCGTCTCTGAGCTCCTTACGTCGGGGTCACAGGTAAGGACGCTCTCGTACTCTGAAGTCATTAGATCTTGTGATGCATTTGTATAGAATATGTCCTGCTCCTTAAAATGCTGTTTACGGAATAAAAGAGTTAATCTAATGTTGTAATTTTTAATAATTACCTGTGTTCAGATACTTGGAAAAAAACACAATCAGGATGAAAAAGAAAATGTTTTCACCTTCATGGTTCAGTCTTTTCTTGCTGCAAAACGTTTGTTTGAACCAAATGTGACTGAAGTACAATTATTTCATAGTGAAAATTCAACTTTTAATGTGACTCAAATTCAATTAAATGACCTATTTACAATTACAAAAGAGCTTATAGCACCTGCGAAACATTCAAACAGATCGTACAGTTTGTAATTTCCTTATTTAGCTTCTGTAGTTGTTGAATGCAATATGCAATACTTGTAAAGTGAAGGATTCATGGTGCTCATGAACTTGCACCTGTTGCTGCTGTTGCTGCTGTAAAACACAATATAACTTCTTCTTCTACTGCCTCAGTGAGTTCAGCCGTTTAGCTCAGTACTGGCACCCGCTGTAAACTATGAGAACTCTCAGTCATGACGTGCTCTGCGTTGTTAAATGATCACAAATGTTTTGCCATCTAAAAATAACCAACAGGCCGGATCCATCTTGCTGAGCTCATCCATAACAAGATGTCTGACACAGAAGAAGTCCTGGAGGAGGAAGTGCAGTACGTAAAATAATTTCCACACCCATGCGCAGTATTCATCCTTTCATTTATACCATTTATTTAGTTAACACATCATGATAAAAGCTGATCAACTGTTTATTCTTTCTTTTGCCAACACTACCGTTCTGTGACTGCTGAAGGGAGGAGTATGTAATATCATTTTTACATTCACAAGGAGTATTTGTCCATTTATGTTCATTTTCTTTATTGGGTAAATGCATCATATTAACTAATCAAAATTGTTTCCTCTTTTGTCAACACTACTGTTCTGTTCCCGCTGAAGGGAGGAGGGAGGTAAGACAATTCAAACTGTTTGCTTTTATGGCACATTCTTTCCACACCCTTTTTCTAATTATTCATGCTTCTGATCAACAGCACAAGAGGAGGCAGTAGGTGAGAAGAACGTCTTTCAATGATTTTCATTTATTAAGTTTATTAATTACTTCTTCCACTCGTCACTTTATTCATAATGACTTTTACTTTCTTTTCTTTGTTCCAGATGAGTCGAAGTCGAAGCCTAAGTAAGAATCCCGGATATGCTTATGTTAAGAAAAGAGAAACATCCCTTAATGCAAATAAAACAATAATGTCCTTTTCACCACTGCAGGTTTATGACAAATGTATCCGCCCCAAAGATCCCTGATGGGGATAAAGTGGATTTTGACGTGAGTTAATCTTATTGAACTTCTGCTTTTTGAAAGAAATGTTATCTCACAAACAACACACACACACACACATACACACACAAACACACACAAAAACACACACACACAAACACACACAAATACACATTGTGACCATCTCTGATGTGGGTTTGATATCAGGACATCCACAGAAAGCGTCTGGATAAGGATCTGTCTGAGCTGCAGTCTCTCATCGAGGCTCACTTCATCCAGAGGAAGAAAGAGGAGGAGGAGCTCATCGCCCTCGTGAACAGAATCGTGAGTGTGTCACCTGTTTGGTCCAAAAATCACTGTGACTATGTGACACTGACGGTGTCTGTGTGTGTGTGTGTTTCAGGAGAAGCGTCGTGCAGAGAGGGCAGAGCAGCAGAGGGTCAGGTCAGAGAGAGAGAAGGAGAGACAGGCCAGACTTTTGGTAAGATCACAGTGCACATTCGTTCATAACCTCCAGCTCCAGATGATCAAACCACACATGACGTTTCCTCTCTGCTGGTTCACAGGAGGAGAAGGAACGTAGGGAGATGGATGACCAGCGTAAGAAGATGGGAGATGACGCCAAGAAGAAGAAGGCTCTCTCCAGCATGACCCAGCAGTACAGTGCTGGACAAAAGGTCATTCGGCTTTTCATGGCCTCTACTTTTCCAATGTGAAACCTAATAATCCAACTCAAGAACTGGTGCTGTGGCTTGACTCAATTAATTACTACTGGACAAAGGCTACAAACATGTAAATATTACAACGGTATGAATCAGTACAAGTCTACAAATTTGAGTTTTCCCATGCAGCTTATGCTCCTGTAAACTACGTTTGAGTGGCAAACATTGTACTTTTTCTCCTCCAGATTTTAAAAACAACTTTATTTATTTGGAAAATGTTAAATTACTCAACAGATATGAAAAATATCTAAAACATGTAAACGATGCTCAAATCTTCACAATCCCCTTAAATTCAATCAAGCACTTCAGTGCACACACTCATAAATATCAGTCCAATAAATGTGCCTGATTATTTGATAATTGGTAATTCTGCCAACTAACTAACTATTTAAATAACTAAATAACTACCTTACTAACTGACCGGCTGACAGAATGAAAACATTACCTCCTTGGTGAAGGTAATAATACTCTAACAATTATGATATATTGTATTCTAATAAAACAATCACAGGGAAGACAATTCTAGACTATTGCAATAGCTGGTAAAATAGTTATTCATTAAAATATTTGAATACTTCCTTTACCACTATGGTATAATAGTAGTGTGTTACCCATTGGCCGTTGGGAAGCTACATGAACTAAAATAACCATTAATATTTTTTTATTTTACTTTTTTTAACTCATCAATCCTGAGTTGGAAAAAGATGATTGAAAAACATTATACATATTATTGTTGCATTCAGATTGACTTGTGTGTTTGACTAAATACAGACTGACAACAGAAAAGGAGGTAAGAAGCAAACCGAGAGGGAGAAGAAGAAGAAGATCCTGGCTGACCGCAGGAAGACTTTCAACATTGATCATCTGAACGAAGATAAACTCAAGTAAGAAAAACCTCTGCATAGAGCTGGTTCATGGTAAATCTCAAATAAACCCAAAATTTGATTGAATACGTTTTACATTTCATCATCAGGGAGAAGGCAAATGAGCTGTGGCAGTGGCTGATGGGTCTGGAAGCTGAGAAGTTTGACCTCAGTGAGAAACTCAAAAGACAGAAATATGATGTGAGTTATCTCTTTTATAATACAATAATGATGTCACTAAAGTTAAAACAAGGTATTATGTAACACAGAACCTGAAAGAGCCCGTCCATCTTAAATCTGTTAAGGGATTATTGAAAGAAATACCTCAGTGTGAGGCAGTCTAATCCTTAATTAGAGACAATCATTGACAGAAAGTTTATTTTCTGGGATGATTGCTCCATTATCTTATTTGTGATGTGGTATCTCTGAGGGGAAAAATGGGATAAGAACTCTAAATTAAAGCTGGTCCTCCAAGTTACAATTTGGTTTATTCTAGTTTCTAGAGTGATGTTAGCAGCCTCTAGCGGACATGTCAGGTATCGTAAGTGTGTTTCGTTGTTGCTTAACAAAGTTTGTGTCCTTCCAGATTAACCAGCTTCTTGCTCGAGTCCAGGATCACCAGAGGTAAGAACAGAAACCCCTCAATATAGTGGATTTACATCCCGAAACTTATTGACTTATCTGTGAAACATATTCGTGCCTATGAAGGAGATAAATAGATTTTTATTCTCAAGGCAAATACTGTAAAGATATAGCATCTGTGGCTCAGACTGGAAACGTGCTATAAAACAACTTTAAATATTTTTATATTTTCCATTTGATCATAACTGGAGCAAACCGAGACGGATTACCATCATAATGAAACAGCACTTATAAAGACAATATATTTAATGCCATTTGGGTCTGTTTTTAACAAAACTATTTTGAGCCAAAACACAACCTATCGATCAGCTACTTGGTTTCACTGCTGAATGGTTTCCTCTGCTGTTCCATTTCAGTGCTAAAGGTCGTGGCAAGGGTAAGCTGGGCGGCCGGCTGAGGTAAAGCCGCTTGAGGACGAGGCGGACCGAGACACTCGGCGGTCGGCCCATGTGTCTGATGTGTATTCATTGTTCTGTTGTGTTGGATTACGTGTCACTAAACATGATATCATAGCAATAAATAACTCATTACATCCACTCTGCTGCAGATTGTTTGTTTCTGTGAAATTTTGTTGAACATAAAGATTAGGAGCAGAAGATGTTTTACAAAAGCTCAATAATAACAGAATGCAGTGTTTTTATTAGAACGATGAACTGAACGCAACTGTCGTGTAATTCAAGCAGCTGAGTGTTGTTGAAGATGATGTTGAAGGAAGGAATCCGCGGACCCAGTTTTCCCCTCAAATCATCAAACAGTCACAATAGTGAATCACCAACACAGCTCAGATCAGAATAAACCCCGCACAAACAATGAAACTCACATTTGCAACTCTCAGCAGAGTTTAAAGCAAAATCATATTCCATTAATTAATCAAATGCATTAACCTGTCAGTCCGTTGCCAAGCCTCATATTTAGTTTTTTGTTTTATACTCAAGACACTTGAGTTCTCCTCAGAAAAACCCAATCAAACGCCTGAACTTCCTGAGTAAGAATAAAGACACACAGACCGATGGGAGATGTAATCACAGTCTGTTCTCTGCTAACCCCCTAAATGAAATACCTGATTAATCAAGGTACCTCATTATAATGATCCAAAATTCCAATATATTCCGATGATGTCATGACACAATAATGGACTGTAAAGAAGGATGACATGCTCCTCAAAAGGGAAGCCAAAGGGTCTTGATCGCCACCTGGTGGCCGGCTGCAGTGTAGGTCATTAACCCTGCCTCCCCTGGGACATGTATCAAACTAAAGAGTCAAAAAGATTTATCTCAGAGATGTTTTCTGCCAGGTTAAGTAGTCCTTATCACACTCCTGTTTGTCCAAGTTGTAACATTTCCACTCGTTTTAATTAGTTATTTGATGCTATAAAACAGGATGAAACATTATGATTGACAGCTGAGACTGACTCACGATTTGTCGAGCGTGTGTATCAGCTCCATCCCCCGATTGCTACCTCACAGATTCTGGCTACAAATGCACGAGATGGCAGCGTTCATATCAGGGATATTTGTCATTTATTTCTGGAAAGAGGGAGGAAGTGGGAGACGTGTCGCCATCTATACAGACTAGGTGGTGGACTGATACAAACATACATGCAGTATAATTAAATCCAAGGGAGTGTGTTTCAAAGTTCTTGTACTTTACCTACAACTTTTACTTCTGATACATTTAGTACATTGATAATATCTTTTACTAAAGTGGGATTTCACTGTGCTTTACTTTGCTACGGAATATTTTTGCATTGATAAATTGGTGGTTTTCCTCAATATGGTATAGGATGTGAACAGGCCACCTCTCAAACGTTCGTCAGAATATCATGTTGTTGTCATACTGAATCCTAAAGGAAGCAAGACTTTTATAGTCAATTTAGGGATCAGCAAATTGTGCCATCTTTGGATTTACTTAAATGACTGTGCACACACTCACTAGTTCATCTGCTTTACACCTGCTCTATTGCTCAGGCAGGAGAAGTGAAGTGTCTGTTTCCGTCAAGCAGGCAGAGTGTCTGAATGTACCACCACCATTTTTCCTGGACCTAGAGAAAGGCACGTTCATATGAGCTATTCACTGCACGTGTTTAATGCAGTTTTTTATTGCATATTTAGATTTCTTTTTATAAGGTTAAGAGTTTTTACAGTGCATGTGAATCCAGAATGTACCAGAACCTTTAGTCGTCTAAACAAAATTTGACTGGGGTCTTCATTTGTGCCGAAGCTGCAGTATTTCAACTGTTGTGTGACCATTAACAAACTTAATACAGCAACTTAATACAGCACAACCAGCAGTAAAATGCATATCTGTCACATAAACACATACAAACCATTGCAACTGTCCATTTAATTTCCAAGTGAAGTTGGATTTATATTAGATCCCACACTATGGGGTTTTCACTATGCCTATAAATCCGAAGCACTGGATTGACTGTGGGATGATAAACTTGTGTACCTGTGAAATGCCCTGTTCTCCCGGATAGAAAATAAAAAGGAATTCACAATCCTCTCGACATTGCAGGTGCTTGTCCACGTGATTATTCCCCCCCAGGCATGCCGAGCAGGCAAGCAGGTTGGTAGACGTGTCCAAACTGATCTCTGGGGGGGGATATGATTCAAATAAAATCAACTACTCACAACATAATGAAAACACCAAGTCTATGTGAAGACAAGTCTTCTAATAAAAAGTAAGATGAATATAACGTATGACTGTTGTTCTTCACTTTCTTATAGGGTCTTTTACAATAATTTCATTGATTTCACAGAGTAACTCATGACTTGTGTCCTTGTAAAGATCCATATCAGGTCAGAGAATCAATGCCTGAAAATTAAGGATTAATGTTGAAAAATACCCTGTGTTGCAGAACACAGGGTATTTTTCACACTGCAGATGTGGGTTTATAATGAAGTTGGTTATTGAAATGATCCACATCATCTTCAGACCTATATATGATACCTCTTCTGTGCTGAAACGTTTTTAAAAAAAAGGTTTTTACTTATTCGCCAAACCTCTGATGTGACTCAGCTGGAATGCAGATCAAATATTGTATTATGAAGACGTTAATATGGATTCTGTGTGATTACATTTTCCATGGCTAAATGATCCGCTGAAAATATCTCAACTAAGTTTCCTGCTAACACGTGATTAAAATGGATGCACAGCTTCAGAGGTTAAATAAGCACAATGCAATTAGGAGTTCTCTCCATCAGCGTTAACCTCCAGTTACATGAGAGGGTACAAGCTTCTCTTTCAGTGGATTTTAAAGACACTTACACATTTTTTATACAATCCCAATATATTCTAGTGGTTACAACAGTTTAGTAATTCTCTGCTTTTCTTACTTCTGTTATATTATTAGTGCCAGTTTTAAAGATGCAGCAGTAACATAGTGGATCAATAGCCGTGTGTTACTCATCTTAAGCCACAACACAGAAGCGTTTGAATGAAAATGATGACGAACCCTTTAAATCATCCACAGTGTAAAACCTCTGAGTCAAAGTAAAGACCTTCAGTTCATTGTTGATCACTTTGAGTAAGATAGAAGGAAGTCTTTCTCTTCGTAACTGCATTGGAACTCATTTAAATATCAAACTCATCAAGCTAACGTAATGATGCAGAATGTAGATTATATACTATGATATATGTAGATTACAGTCTGTGAATGAACATGTACACAAAATCTGGTGAATTAACTGGATTTCACAGAAACAACCGTGTTGTTTAGCGCTTTACAACCGTAGCCACAATAATGTGACTTCACATCAGTGAGAAAATAAAAATGTTTCTTTCTCTAGTGCGGTTTACTGCAACCGGAAACACACAGCGTGTGGCATTTTCCATGGCTAAATGATCTGCTGAAAATATCTCAACTGAGTTTCCTGCTAACACGTGATTAAAATGGATGCACAGCTTACAGTTTTTCTCGGTTGCTTTGGCTCATTTCACAAAACAGAAATGACATTCTCAGAGCACTAAGTGCAATTGGCAAAACAGCCTATATGGTTCAGCACAACTACATGGATCACCTTCAAAAGGTCATATATCACCCAAAACAGTTAACTCAAGCTTCAAAACCAAATCATTTTCTCATATAAATAGTCAGTGCCCCCAAAATGAAAAGTTCCTTCTCGATTGCTGTTGCTCATCTCTCGGGGGGAAAAGGACATTCTCCAAGGTTTAAATACATTTGCCAAAATAACCTAGATGGTTCAGCAAAACTCCATGGCTCACCTGCAAAAGGTCATATCTCTCCCAAAACAGACAACGTATCAGTCAAAACTAAATCCTTTTCTCATACAAATAGTCAGTGCCCCCAAAATGAAAAGTCCCTTTGGCATTGTTTAAACACTACAGGTCAAAATGTTTAGATGTTTTGTCAGTATGGCAGTGGACCATAGAAATATCCCTCATGTGCACATTTCAATCTTGGCTCAGTCCTTTGACACTGAATGGTTTCAGTAGATGTTTTCTTTCCAGAATACTATGTGTACACAGATTGGATTTACTTGAATGACTGTGCACACACTCACTAGTTCATCTGCTTTACACCTGCTCTGTCCCTCAGGCAGGAGAAGTGAAGTGTCTGTTTCCGAGAAGCAGGAGTTTATCAAGCAGGCAGAGTGTCTGAATGTACCACCAACGTTTTTCCTGGACCTAGAGAAAGGTACGTTCATATGAGACAAGTCTTCTAATAATAAGTAAGATGAATATGACGTATAACTGTTGTTATTCACTTTCTTATAGGGTCTTTTACAACAATTTCATTGATTTCACAGAGAGTAACTCATGACTTGTGTTTAGGGACGTATATCTATGAGTGTGCGCAATCCTTGTAAAGATCCATATCAGGTCAGAGAATTACAGTTTTTCTCAATTGGTTTGGCTCATTTCACGAAACAGAAATGACATTCTCAGAGCACTAAGTGCAATTGGCAAAATAGCCTATATGGTTCAGCACAACTACATGGATCACCTTCAAAAGGTCATATCTCACCCAAAACAGTTAACTCAAGCTTCAAAACCAAATCATTTTCTCATATAAATAATCAGTGCCCCCAAAATGAAAAGTTCCTTCTCGATTGCTGTGGCTCATCTCTCGGGGGAAAAAGGACATTCTCCAAGGTTTAAATACATTTGCCAAAATAACCTAGATGGTTCAGCAAAACTCCATGGCACACCTGCAAAAGGTCATATCTCTCCCAAAACAGACAACTCATCAGTCAAAACTAAATCCTTTTCTCATACAAACAGTCACTGCCCCCAAAATGAAAAGTCCCTTTGGGATTGTTTAAACACTACAGGTCAAAATGTTTAGATGTTTTGTCAGTATGGCACTGGACCATAGAAATATCCCTCATGTGCACATTTCAATCTTGGCTCAGTCCTTTGACACTGAATGCTTACAGTAGATGTTTTCTTTCCAGAATACTATGTGTAAACAGAAAAAAGATTAATTCAAGGTTTCACATAAAATACTTTATTGCAGTCATACAGCCATGGATATTGTTACAGTAATTGCCATACATCGTGGTTACAGTAACAAAAAATGTGTACAGCACAATATACTGTGGGACAATAAGCACATCAAAACTAAAATTAGGTATAGCCTACACTAACAACACATAAAGTAAGAAACTAAAGTAAAGCTGGAGTTTCACTAGTTTTCATCCTCACTCTCCTGCTCATCCTCACGCTCACGTCTGTCTGGCCACAGACTTTCATCAACATCACATCTGATGTTCTCCCTTGCTATGCAACGGGGGAAGAATCGGCGTGCATGCTGCAACCATCCCTGACACTGCTCTGCTGTGACATCACCACAAGCAGCATCCATTGCCTGGAGAAGGGACCTCTTGTTTTGAGCCCGATGCTCATAGACCCTCCACCTCCATGCAGATAAAAACTCCTTGATAGGATTGAGGAATGGGGAGTAAGGTGATAGGGGCACCATCAGCATTCTTGGATGGCAGTGAAACACGCCCTGATGAGCGGGCCACGGTGGAAGCTTACATTGTCCCACACAATGAAAAATGTGTGGGAATAGACACTATTACCATTTGTATTTAGTTGTTTACTTTGACTTTAGTTCAATAAATTTAAATATTACAGTTAACTCTACCATCAATAATTCCATAGTTGACTGACCACATACCTGTTTTCCCTGCGGAATGTTTGGATGATAGAGGACACTGTAGAGCGTGGCACATTAGGCTGAACTCGATGACCTGCCTCTGCCATTGTGAGGCCATGGTTGACCACATGGTCCACAAGTGTAGCCCGAATTTCATCTGTCACAAATTGTTGTCTTCGTCCTCCTCGGCCTCTTCCCCCTTCTCCACCACCACGCACCCTTGCTCCTCTTCCTCTTCTTCTTCCTCCTCTTTCTCAAGTAGGCAGTTGCCCTTGGTTGTTTTCCTGGCCAGGTGCCTCCATGTTCATAAATTGTACTGAACTTGGTCAGTGCTTTATGCTCCTGGATAGCACCTGTCAGCTAACTAAACTTACTGTGTGATTGGTGATTGGTTGTGTGAAACTCGCCATGGTTAGTAAAGTTCTAGTTGCACATGAAAATTAGGCCAATGATCCAAGAGATCCATATTACAGTATATACCATGATGTTTTTCATGGTATTATGTGCCTGAAAGATTTTGACAGTGGAGTGAACTATTGTGCAGGTGATGATGTAAACAAGGAAATGATGCCAACATGTTCTGCAGAGAACAACCACTTGACTGAGAAGCAACATTCAGTTTAGACCAGCAAGACATATTCAATTGGTAATTGGGCTAACTGAAGGCAATTGTACCTAACCGTTTGCAAGGTGTCCTAAATCATATGAAAATTGTGCTATGTGCAAGGCTGTGCTAATACAATTGCAATTTGATTAAAGGAATGAGATCTTCCAATCTGTTGTGAACAAGTGCCCAGTGGTTTGGAGGTTTGCACGTGTTGTTTTGAGAATGTCATTTCTGTTTCGTGAAATGAGCCAAAACCAATTGAGAAAAACTGTAATGCCTGAAAATGAAGGATTAATGTTGAAAAATACCCTGTGTTGCAGAACAACAAACAGACAAGAAAACATAACCTTGGTGGAGTTGACAGAGGAGGATGCCTTGTTTATTGGTAGTTTATTACTGTACATACACTTTCTAATGAGTCATATGTACATATGCCTTTCTCTCCCTCACACACACACACGCAAACAAACAGCAAACGCAAGATTATACAAGCTTTGAGGACGCCGCATGAGGATAACTCTCACAAAGACTTAGACATGATTGTGTAAAACTAAACTGAATGCTATCAAGTATTTCAAATGGAACTTGTTACAATAGCTTTCAATCAAAACTCAGACCAGGACGTGATTAGAGGAATCATTTCATTTCATTATTTATACGTGCAGATATTAAAAACAACAGTCAAGAGTGGAGCCAAAGTGCTTTACAATCATAATAAGTAGAGGTAAACATTATTAAAAAGATAAATTGTAAAATATGAACAACTTTAAAAAACACCAAGATTGACTCATAGACAGTCACAAGGTAAGATTGTATAAAAATAGAGTAAAATATAATAAAAAAAACAGCAGGAGTCAGTGGAGATGTGCTGTGAGGGGAGGAGGCTCAAACTGCTCCTTATGAATTGTAACATGCATTTCTCCATGAAGGAGCAAAGCGGGAAGGACGGCCACTTCCTGGAGAGACCCCATTGACAGTCTTAGATGATCTCCTCGGGCTCCTCTTCCTCTTTTTTCCCTGTAAACCAAAAATAAATACTTTAAACATTCTATCTGACATCAGCTGATAAAACCTCAGTGTTGCATCATGTAAAGTAACAACGTGAACATGTACGAGTTTTATGGGAGCAGTGAACTTACATAATTGTCCCTTGATGACCAGCCAGGGTAGAGCTGGCTGTGGATCTGCCTCAGCCTCCCAGATTCATCATAATATTTCTTCTGCTGCTTTTCAGAGAGCGCCTTCCACTGTGGACACACAACATGTCAGTTAACAGTGCTCACAACCACACACAACCACACGTAAGTGCAAGCTGACAAGTGCACAAACACAATATGAACAGATCCAGAGGTATAAGAAGTGTTGTGTTAGACGCTGCTCGGTGAGGTGAAGTTTGTGTGACACAGAGTCTCAAAGACACTTACCATCTGTCCAATGATGGTGTTGACGGCCGCACAGTCAGAGTTCCGGAGTTCGGCCAAAACTTTGGGCCTCTGCTCCTGCCTGTACAGCATGAAGGCGTTGGGCGGCTTCTTGACGTACTGCATGTCGTCTTCCTGCTCGATCACACACTTTCTCCCTCTGTGGCACAGAACAAAACAGACAGAGAGCATGAATTACCCCTGGTAAAACTGTGAGGAAAGAAACAAACATGTTCACTGGTTCCTTGGTGCACAAGTCAATATAAATAAATGAAATATAAGACTTACCGTGTACTGCGGGCGTTCACTGGAGGAGGAACTCTGTCTCCTGGGGCCCCGTAGATCACCTTTTGATCACTACAGAAACAGAATCAGACACATTAGATGACAGATAAAAGTGGGGTTGAAGATAAAAACAGAGCCTTGTAGGTGTGTGTATGTGTGTGTGTGTGTGTGTGTGTGTGTGTGTGTGTGTGTGTGTGTGTGTGTGTGTGTGTGTGTGTGTGTGTGTGTGTATGTGTGTGTGTGTGTGTGTGTGTGTATGTGTGTGTACTTACAATACTCCAATGGGTCTCAGCTTCACCTCCGGGTATTTGGTGTGAGTCTCTGTTTGTTGAAACTGGAGACGTGAAAACACAAAAACAGGAGGTCAGACAAACTGCATCCTCTGTGTCATCAGTCAAAAACATAACTTGCACATAAATACCAGACCCTTGTATAATCATTTCATCTTAACATTGTCAATGTGACTCCATTCAGTTAAAACACAAACACAAGGCGTTCCTTTTGGTCACTGGAATTTGTTTGCAGACAAGCATGTCGTGAGAAACGTAAGTAAAATATATACAAAAACACATTATTACTCAGGTACAACACGTGCATTGCATAGCAAGTACAAACTAAACTTCACATATGACACATTGAAAGAACACAGGTTATTTAACTTAATGGTAATCAGCCTTTAAACAATATTTGAAACATAAATAGGTTTTCACCTTGAAATTGTGTAAACCCCACTAGCATATTACCCAGCTAACATGTTAGGCCATTATCACATTAGCCTGATAGCATATTAGACGATTAGCATATTTGATCGTTAGCATTTTAGCCCGCTAGCATACTATCACATTAGCCCTCTAGCATATTAGACGATTAGCATATCCGCCCGTTAGAATATTAGCCCGCTAGCTTGTTGGTCTATAGTTTTTTTCAATTTACATTGAACTAAATGTCTTAAAATGAACCTTTAAACTTTATAACTGACCCTGAATTCAATGACAGAACGACGCCTTGGAGGATGTTTGGGGGGGGGGGGGGGGGGGGGGGGGGGTCACAGGAAGCTTATTCAAAAGTAAACATCCCTAAGAGAGACTAACCTCTTAACAGATTTGGCTGCTGTGAGCTGCCATTTCTGTGTTAAAGTCTCTTTCGGACCCAGGTATTGATCCAGTTCTTGTGAATCTATCTCTAACCTGCAGCTGTGGACCTTACCTGTGTGTGGCAGTGTACCGGACCCGGCTGCAGGAGGCTCTGCTGCGGGTACATCAGCGGAGCGACCAGGTCCGAGAGGAGATCCTCCATCAGCTGCTCCAGGGTGAGACCTGTCTCCGCCAGGGGGAGGTATTCATCAGGGATCTCCTCCTGGGGGTAGAACCAGTCTTCTACTGGGACGGCCTGAGGAGGTGTGGGGTCGCTCGGGTCTCCAAAGATCGCCGCCGCAATCGCCCAGGTCTCTTCCAGCTCATCGTACATCTCCATGTTCTCCACCAACCCGTAAACATGAGCGTTACAATCCATTACTTTCAACTGCTTCTTTGAGATTAAAGTTAAGAAAGTCAAATGTCCAATCCAGAAGTTTCTCCGTGTGTTTCTCGCTGAGCTCCACAGGTGTATTGATGAAACTGATGCTTAATGTCACTTTTATAGTCCAGGTGACGCGCTAATTGCCTTTGATCTCTCTATTCAAAAAAATACAACAAGCTGTTTTTTTTCAAACAGCATCACACATTATATATGTATCATAACACCTATCAGTACTTTTACTGTCGTAAGTAGTAGTCCAATTAATGATCGAGGTACAATAAATAAATATATATAAATATTGCTTATGTATTTATAAAAAAAACATAATATAAAAACATACTAAACTACGTTATATAACAAATAACTGATTCACACACAAGATACATATTTACACAATACTGATGATGTTCTTGTTCCTTCACAAGATTAATCGCACACATTCAAAACACAAACTCAATATAATCCCAACACAACTATGATAATGAAGTGTTTTTTATTCATGGGTGCAAAACAGACAGAGCCAAAAGAGAAGTGGAAGATTTAAGTCTGTAGATGTTTAATGATGAGACATTTAAATTGGAAGTAGTTCCAACAGAACACATATCAGCATATCTGAGGGGTAAAATAAAATAAACGTGTGGTTTACTCAGATGAAAACTATGAATACAAAGGACTTTACTATTAACATCAGCACACGTAAGCTCAAATTAAATATAAATCAATTAAAAGGAGTCATTAGTCAGGACAGTTCACGCTCTAAACACTCTACACATGCAGTCCTTGCAGAGCTCTCAGCTTATATGTAACTCTGTAGGTAAACCACCCGCAGTGAACAAACACTGAGGTCTATAATGAATTTTCCTGTTAGTGTTTTCTTTCACTTCACCATGAGTTAGACTGACTGATGACTTACCATTCGCTAACACAGGATGAATACACAGGGTTAGGAAGCAATGCACGGAGGTGGCCTTGGTATTAATGCCCTGTAACCCCAAGCACAACTCAACCGCAGCCAAATTAATGATTACACATCAGTGAGAAAATAAAAATGTGAGCTGCTTTCTCCAGTGTGCCTAAATACACTTTTATACAATCCCAATACATTATAGTGGTTACAACAGTTTAGTAATTCTCTGCTTCTTACTTCTGATATATTATTAAAGCTGATTCAGACACGCACTGAACTCCAGGGATTCGCCGCACTTTCTCCAGAGGAGGTGCATGTGTGAAGTGAACGCAAATGTCTGAGTGTGCGCCTCCGGATCTCTGCGGACTTTCTCACCCTGAACTCCTGTATAAAGTATAAATCCAGGAGAAGTCTGATGAGCTTCTCACATGTGACAGACACAAACATGAAGAAACTAAAAGTAATCGAATAGCTTTGGTGAATAAGTGGTGACACGCACGTAGAAGACAGCTGGAATGCAGATCAAATATTGGATCATGAAGATGTTAATATGGATTCTGTGTGATTACATTTTCAATGGCTAAATGATCCGCATAAAATATCTCAACTGAGTTTCCTGCTAACACGTGATTAAAATGGATGCACAGCTTAAATACACTTTTATACAATCCCAATACATTCTAGTGGTTACAACAGTTTAGTAATTCTCTGCTTTTCTTACTTCTGTTATATTATTAGTGCCAGTTTTAAAGATGCAGCAGTAACATAGTGGATCAATAGCTGTGTGTTACTCATCTTAAGCCACAACAGAGAAGCGTTTGAATGAAAATGATGACGAACCCTTTAAATCATCCACAGTGTAAAACCTCTGAGTCAAAGTAAAGAGCTTCAGTTCAGTGTTGATCACTTTGAGTCAGATAGAAGGAAGTCTCTCTCTTCGTAACTGCACTGGAACTCATTTAAATATCAAACTCATCAAGCGAAAGTCCTGATGCAGGATGTGGATTATATACTATGATATATGTAGATTACAGTCTGTGAATGAACATGTACACAAAATCTGGTGAATAAACTGGATTTCACAGAAACAACCGTGTTTATTAATTTTTACACTTTCATTGAAATCACAAAGTATTACTTAAACAAAAAAGGGAGGACAACGTCCCGATATGAACAGGAACCAAATTAAGTTCATAGGATGCCTGTAACCATGACAACTCTGCAGAACGAAGGAATAAGCTCTGTCGCTATGGTAACAGTGGGTTAGAACAACATGGACTGCAGCGACTTGCGGACGGTGGCCATCTCCTGCTGTTGCTGTGGAAACACATCAATAACACAAATCAGGCCAAGTTGAAGATGCACTATTTGTATTATTATTATAAATAAAGAATAAAGGCGTAAGAAAACATCTGATATAATTGATGGGTTTTCACCCGTTTTAGTTGGTCAGTCTTTTATTGTTACTACAGTTGGATGTTTAACATTTTGTTGTGTTTAATGTATGTTGTGCTGTAGCTTTATTTCACAATAGTGAAAAAGCTGAAATATTCAAATTTAGTTATTATTTTCTGTCATGTTAGTCTTTTTTGTAAATAATAAAAAGATCCAATATTAAACCAATATGACAGTTTAAAGCTGATTCAGACACGCACTGAACTCCAGGGATTCGCCGCACTTTCTCCAGAGGAGGTGCATGTGTGAGCGCAGGTGTCTGAGTGTGCGCCTCCGGATCTCTGCGGACTTTCTCCCCCTGAACTCCTGTATACAGTCTAAATCCAGGAGAAGTGTGATGAGCTTCTAACATGTGACAGACACAAACATGAAGAAACTAGAAGTAAACGAATATCTTTGGTGAATAAGTGGTAGAAGACACAGACGAAGATGGGAAGAGTCTGTGGTGATAAGAGCTGACGACGGGGTCAGGTGATGTAAACATGATCACATGATCCACGCAGCAGAGTTAACACGTCACTTCCTGTCTGTCTGCTGCACCCGGCTGCTCCACCTCTCATCTGAAGAATGAGGAGGATTCGATGCTGTTGTGAGAGCTCGAGTGTGCAGAGAACCTGCTGCTGTGTTGTTCAGGTGTGAAACACTAACTCTGGAGAAACTCTGGAGATTTTACCTGGAGCTCATGTCTGAAAACAACTGGACTATTTTAAGCTTTATAATATAAAATGTTAGATTCAATTTGAAGTATTATGGCCACGTTGCGACTTTAGTGCACATCAAACTGCCGTCTGTCAATCAACTGTGACTCACTGTGTCCATGAGGATCTTCTTCTGCAGGGTGGCCATCTCCTTCCTCAGCTCCTGTTGGGCTCCCTGCAGGAAGCTGTCATGGCTCTTCTCCATGTCCTCCATGTTCTGGAGGAAACAGACGACTTCACTTCAACAAGTGAAAACCAGTGAGGACGCCCCCTACCAGTAGTTCTCATACCTCACATTTACTTTTACTTTACGTTTTTATCAGCTCTTCTCACAGTATTTAACAATAACTTCTAATAATGTGGTAAATAAATCAGTGAACAGGGCCCGGATCTGGATAAGAAGCAGATAAATGCATTAGTCAATTTAAAATGAATAATTTGTCTTGTTTTTTTATTACCACAACACATGGGACATTATTTCACATCACGTTTAAGAAACATGACTACCTACTGAAACCTAGAAAAAATATATCTAATCCCTTCATATCATTTTCAAGTTGAATTTTTAAAACATTTAATTACACTCCTGTCCCTCCGGCCAGATGCTACCAGACTAAATGGAGGATTCTCTTCTGGAGGCGTTCTGTGGGTGTCAGGGCGTAAACAGGGGGCAGAGGAGAACAACAACCAACATGAAAACATTCAACATCCACGTCAGTTCTAACAGCTTCACCTTCACAAACTGCTCGTACAGCTCTCTGACCGTCTTCAGCTTCTGGTTCTGCACGACTCGGGCCTGCTGCAGGATCTTCTGCTGCTGTCGGAACAGATTCTGCAGAGAGGAGAGTTCATCACAAACATGCTCTGCACTCACAGAACATCTAAATAACAGTTCAGTACTTTAGTCATGGCATTAAATGTTGTATTCAAAAAACCCACTTGCTGTTAAATTTAACATTATTCCAACATAACAACTCTCTGATGTGTTAAAGCATGATTCATGATTTCTTACTGTGCACATCATGAATACAGACACACACATCATCAGTCTAATCCTTGCCTCACTTAATTTTGCAAGAACATACAGGGAGCAGTTTTGCAGGTTGCTAAATGAATAAGTTCACTTCTGGTTGACTCGCATACGAACAGAGTTTTCTGACGACAAGGCGTTGGCCGTTGGGACCCCACTGAATGTGTATGTGTATTTGGGATGTGTGTACCTGATCTATATACATTTAAACGTGAAGCGCTTTGTGAAGTGGTATAAATTCAATATAGAACTGGTGGTCACAGAGCATCAAACCTGTGACCTCGTCTAACCAATCAACTAAGAAAGTCAAACCGACGTTGAGCTTCTCCTCCTGCTCCTCAGCTCGCTGGGCTTCAGTCTCCCACTGCTGCAGCGCGGTGGACACCTGCTGCGAGTACTGCTGACTCATCTTCTGCCTGCAGACACACAATCCATGACGTGAACATTCGTTTACATTTTCCAAAGGGATAAAATGTGATGAAATAACAACAAAAGCACAAATGTGTGGAGGATGTCCGACAGAGAGGCCTAGTTTCATCAGACAGCAGAGAGTCCAACCTCTGGCTGTGATAGTTGCTCCACAGCTGCTCCAGCTTGTGTTGACTTCCCTTCATGTAGCTCTTTGTCAGACACTCCAGACGTTTCTTCTTGGCCTGCATCACCTTGCTGATGTCAGCTGGAGGCAGATCAAACTTCACTGCATTAGACTTTCACTTGTTGCAGAGCAGAGCTGCATGTTTTCACTTCTCAATACAAGAGAACTGCTGCTGACAGAGAAAGGAAAAGCTGCAAACCTCCAAACTTCTCCAGCATCGTCTGGACCTCGTTTCTGTGGAAACAAAGTTACTCTGTTAAGTACTACGCCACTGGGAAAACAGTAGTAATAGTAGAGTAATCGTAGAGTAAAATATGTGAGTATGTTTCAAAGTATATAAATTAAGTAGTTCTAGTAGAGTGTGTATATTTCATAGTATCTAAATGAAGTAGTGTGTATATTTCACAGTATCTAAATATAGTAATGGAAGTGGCGTGTTTATATTTCACAGTTTCTAAATGAAGTACAGTATCTAGTAGTAGTGTGTATATTTCACAGTATCTAAATGAAGTAGTAGTAGTAGTGTGTATATTTCACAGTATCTAAAAGAAGAAGTGTGTATATTTTACAGTATCTAAATGAAGTAGTGCGTATGGCACAGTATTTGATGAAGTAGTTGTAGTAGAGTGTGTGTCACAGTATTTGATGAAGTAGTAGTAGTAGCGTGTGTATATGTCACAGTATTTGATGAAGTAGTAGTAGTAGCGTGTGTATATGTCACAGTATTTGATGAAATAGTAGTAGTAGAGTGTGTATATGTCACAGTATTTGATGAAGTAGTAGTAGTTGAGTGTTTATATTTCAGTTTATAAATGAAGTAGAGTGTGTAGGTCACAGTATTTAAATGTATTAGTATTAGTAGAGTGTGTACATTTCACAGTATCTAGTAGTAGAGTGTATATGTCAGAGTATTTGATGAAGTAGTAGTAGTAGAGTGTGTATATGTCACAGTATTTGATGTAGTAGTAGTAGAGTGTGTATATAAGTACCCGACAGCACATGAAGCCTCCTCCATATCAGATGCACCTCGTTTCTTTGGTACCTTGTCCACTGTGGGAGTTTGACCTTAGAAAATGTAAACTGTGGATTAATGTGGTGTTACTTCATTAAAAAGTTGTATCTCCATCTTCACTCACCATCTATCGCTTCATCTTCTGATCCACTCATCTCCTTCTTCTTTTCCTCAGTGAAGTCAAACACTTTGTCACATTTCTCCTCCACCTGTTTCCTCCTCACCTGTTTCCTCGCTGACGCCATTTTCAATCTGAACACTGCGTCAACTGTTAGCTTGATACGGTATTTCAAGCTAACGTTAGCTTAGCCTGCGCTGCTAATATAGCTAGCTTCACTAAAACACAGCTGGACAAACCTGGAGTTTAACTTTAATTATTTAACTAAAAAACGAGTGTTGTTTAAACCTTTAACCAGAGGGAAGCTTCAGCAGAAACCAGCTTACACCAGGCTAAGCTAGTGTGGCTAACAAAAAGACATCACATGAAACTGTGGAAAGTTCTGGAAACTCTTTTCAAACTAAAGCAGTTTCTTTATAAATGTTTCCTGTTATTCAAAGTATTTTATTTATTTATATTATTCATTATTAAAGCTGAACTAATTTCTTCATAAATGTTTTAAAGTCTCTATAATACAATTTATCATTTATAAGTATTATAAATTATTAAAAACTAAACTAGTTTATTTACAAATATTTCCTGTGATTAAAAGTCCTTTATTTATGAGTATTATCAATTACTAAAACTAAACTAGTTTCTTCATGTTTCTGTAATTTAAAGTCTATAATATATTAGTTGTATCTGCCAAAATGCATTGTGAGTCTCATGCAGTATTGTATGTTTGAAGTTATTGTTTGTGCTTGTTTCAGCAATAAAGAACAAAATTGTTACAGCTCTGTTGCCTTTTTTTTATCAAATCAGGGGAAAAATGTTGCTCCACGTCTTTTTCACCAAAGCTTGGTTATACGACACTTTTACAGGTCATGAAAATACCTGCAGGGTGTTTGTGTTTGTTTATGTGTGCGTGTGTGCAGCTGTCTAAAAATAGACTGGGTGGCCATAGGGTGCTACAATCACGTGTGGAGGGTGGGACTATGTATCCTTGATGCCTAATCATATTGTAAAAGCAACGAGTAACATTTCATGGAAATCTTTGAGGAATCAACAAAAAAACTACAGTTCACTATTCTGATAATCAGTTTAGAAATTTTTCACCAATTGCATTTTTTTAAATGACAAAAATAATCACCACATCTACACAAGTGTCCAAATGTGGTTCAAAACTGGACTGTTCCAGGGCTGCATAAAAATAATACCGCTATTACCAGGAAACATGAATGTAGGAAAATGGTATTTGTTGCTTTATGGTCAATGCTTTTTTTACAATGACAATATTTCATTAAGTTCATTTCTTTGGAAAAAATAGCAGTGGGCACATTTTTAATGAAAGAAGTAACATGATAAATAGCGTCTACAGCACGTGTTATCATTTCTAGCTTTAATTCAAATCTACATTCAGAGCAGTCCTTCCTCAGCGAGGCTCCACATAGTGGTGATGTATAACATTCTCTGTATATTCATCATTTCCGTTACATAAGAAAAATATAAAACTCTAGGACAGAAGCAAGTGATGGTGATAAGTGCTGCCGTTCTTTAAATTTCAAGTCCTTACTTAAAACTATGTTTAGATACACACATATCCACACCAGTGCATTTTCAGGTTGTTCGTTTCTGCAGCCTCAAGTGATGGGAGATTCTAGGGGTTCTGGAGGGTCGGGTGGTCCGTGAGGGACGAGGGTCTGTAGGAGTTGAAGCGAGGGAGCTGATGAAGAGAGGCCGTCCTCACCACATGTGGGTTTCTCTGATCTCTGCTATGACCTGGCTGGCTTTCTGCAACGCCTGAACACAGCCATGGAAAAAAGGAGGAAAGGGTGTCAATTAATCAACTCTGTTATTTGTATTCCAGAGGGAAACATCCTGGGTAAACACTGAGGAAAAGTGTTTCTACTTTAGCGAGAACTTATTCAGGGTATGGGTGATATTCAGGAGGACAGATTGCTCCTCCTGATTGGCAGCTCCTCTGACATGTCAGTCACAAGTCAGTCTTAAAACAGTATTCAGGCCCATGTGAACTTTTTTGCAACAGGAAACAACAAACTGGTAACCTATACGCTGACAAAAGCAACATTTCATAAAAAATTTGGATTATGCATTCACCCAGTTGACACATCTTCTTCTGGTTTTGTGGTGTTTTTTATGGAGATTTGATTGACTTCATTGTCTCTTCATGTGCAACCGTTCAACCAAACAAGCTCTCCCATGACATGACACAAACAAAACCACTTTAAATGAGAACCTGACTATTGTTTTAGGACAATAGTAAAATGGTGAACCTATACTTTAGAGTTTAAGAATAAATATATGCCTAAGCTTCTCGTAATTTAATTTGATTTCATTTTAAATTGTAAACTTCTGTTTTAAAAACCTTTTGAAACACACACATTTTAAAACAACAATAGTGACAAGTGCTTTCTTCGTGTGAGAGAGTGACTGATTGTGGATATTCTCTGGCTTTCCCCCTGACCCTTGACAAATGTGTTACCTTGAGCATGTCGGCAGCCTCGTTGCGTCTCTGTGCCATGTCCTCAGACTCCGTCAGCAGGTCGTCCAGCAGAGCCGCCTTGTATAACTGACCCACCAGTTCACTCTGCAGGGAGTCTTTCACGTGGTTCACCAGGAAGTGCATCACGGCCTTCGGTACACTGAGGCCAAACGACAACAGCAGAGAAGGAGGAGACAGTGGAACACATGAGAAGGGACGGATCATGTCTAAATTTCAAAAACAGCCTCAGGGTTGGAAAAAAAATTAACAAGCAGGGACAGTTAAACACATACCTGTCCTGGATGTTCTTCCGTACAATGAGAAAATATGACTTGATGAGTCTCTCGATAACCTCACAGTCCCTCTGCTCTCGAGCCGACAACTTCCTGGACACTGGAACAGGCTGAAAATTAAAATGATTCACTTATTAGTGCCCTAAGTGGAATGTGATCAGGTAAATTTAAACATAAACAACAGTAGAGCAATGAAGTTTTTAATATACATTATTTTTATGAATAAAACCGAATACACCAAGTTAGAATATGTTTTCAAAACTATGATATAAAGTGCACATGATTCCACTTTTTCCATTATTCTGTTAAGAAGAGTTTGGAAACAGTCTGATATTATAATTGTGTGTGTGTGAGACCCACCACATCTAGGAGGTTGACAGCATAGCCTTTTTGTTGCATTGCAGGATGTGGATAAAGGGCAGCTGGTCTGTCACCAGCTGCAAACTCCTCTCCCTTCTTCAACATGCCCCTCCAGTTCCCCATCCCGCTGTCTGTCTGATCGCTGACACTCTGACTGCTCTGAGAGCCACCAGCCACCGCCTACAGAGAGGAGAGAGACGGTGAGTGAGGATGACTCCTGCTCAGGGACTTAAAAAGGACTGGCGGTATATCATGTGAGAAGGAGGTCAGTTAAAGAAGTTACATCAACAAGAAAACTGTGCAAAGATATGAGAAAGTGTATGTTCATTTTCAAAAAAACAATTTTGTTTCATGCCATAAGCCTTCTTATTATATTCTTATTTAAAGTAAGTTTAGTAAATAATCAAATAAAATCATTGTATTTTTAACCGTTTTTTTAACCATTGTCTTCAATCATAATTTACAATTTTTGGTTACATGGACCATGGCAGATGATTAAGACAATTGAGAAAAAAATGTCTTTATATTTAAATAAAAGAGTGAAAATCTGAGGTTAGATCAGTTAAGGTAGAAACTGCCCCCTTAGACCTCACTGTATTGCCGGGACATTAAAGACCAAATATTCCTGTAACAGGGGTTTGTTTGGTTAAATATTAAAGGACTCATAAGAAATGTCTGAATCAATAACATCATGAAGGGCCTGGAGATGGGCAGAGGATAAATGTGGGCAGGCAGTGAGTGAACGGGACACACCTTGGCGACCTGGCCTTCAGAGAAGAGCTCAGTGGGGGAGGGGGACTGCCCACCCGGGCCTTTAAGGGACTAAAGAAAGATATCATCATAATGAGACGAAAACTTGGTTTCTTAAGTTGGAGACTGGACTTGATGCAAATGTGCAGAAAATAATTTGAAGCTTTTTACAAGAAAACAGGGACTCTCACAGAGACGGACTGTACCTTGTCTCTGGGGACAGCAGAGGGCAGGTCTCTCATTCTGTTGCGTCTCTGCTCCTACAAAAATACAGAGAAAGAAAATCAATAAAGAATGTTTATAATAAAACATTTGTTTGACATGTTTCAGTTCCATTAGTTGTTATTTTTTTAATCTTTTGACTCTTTTGTTCTGTGCTGGTGCTGAAATGTACAATAGGATCAATGCAGAGAAAGATAATTCACAGTTAAATTGATCAACCTGACATTCTATTTGAGAAACATAACACAATCCATTTATTAAATGCTCTTTATGTATATATATCTAATGTGTAGATGCTCAATTCTTACTTCTATGTTATTGTTCATGAGGCCACAGGCGTCAGCGAAGTCGGGGTGTTTAGTGTTGATATAGGCCAGCTCGATGGCAACAAGGTTATGAACCTGAAAAGACATTTAGAACATTGATTAAAAAAATATATATATGGTGTCGAATGAACTTCCTATAAAATTGCTCAGTGGTGTTTATGGTGAGCAGGTCCTTACCATTTCATTGGTGACAGGGAGTCTCTTTCTTAGTAATGCGGTAACCACTTCTACAATGGCATCGTGGAGCTTTGGAAACCTCAGTAACTCCTGCAAAGAAGAAACAATCACCAGAGTTTTAATGAGAAGGTGCAGTTTTGTGTGTTTACACCATATGACTGCGCTTTAGGCTACAACCACACTACTGCTTTAGTTTTCAAACTCCTCACTGTTTCTATGCTCTGGAGTTTTCAAGTGCCTAAAACTGTGAACTTTGGAAACGCTGCCAGCCCTGCTTTATTTTGAAAACTCTGGGGCTACATATCAGTATGGACGGGCAAAAGCAGAGACGTGGTTGCTTTTTTTCAGTCATGACGAGACTACAAGTGGTGAATGTAAAACTTGAACACTTAATGTCAGTAAAAGATCCACCTCGTCAGCTAATCTTTTGACCATTGATGTTCCTTGCTTGTAATATTTCCTACAACTAAGCAACCAACAGCAGAGTAAACAATCTGCTTCCTGTTTCCATCAGCATGCACATGACCAGTGTACGTAAATGGTCATGCAATATATATTCTCGGGTTGTTAGTATGGAGAGATATTATAACTGATACAGGCGGTTTTTAAACTAAAATGTATTAGTAAGGGTGTAGCCTTAGTTTTGAGCTCTATGTGTATGTGTATATGTGAGCTCACCTGTGTGCTGTAGTTGCTGCAGTGTTGGATGATCCTCTGCATCTCCTCGTGAACCAGCTCCACGCAGCGAAGACTGGGCTCCTCTAGACGCTTGACCTGCCGCTTCACTAGCAGCTCAAAGGAAACCTCAGGCACGAACAAAGCAGGCCTGGGGCCCTGTACAAGCACAGTGAAACCTTCAGTCGGAAAAAAGGGTGTCATTTAAAATACAAATTTTGAGTTGGAGAGGAGGCAAAAATCTACCGTTGCATTTCTGATTGCTGTGAGTACGTCAATGGTGGACAGCCCGCCCAGAGGGTCTACTGACTCCAACGTGCGACCAAACGTCTCATGAAATATGTAACAGATTCTTGCTCCACCACATCTGGAATAAAGAGTAAATTGCTATAAACATACAAGCAGAATTTGTCAGGAGTGAGCAATTCCTAGTAGTGCTAGGTATTTGCAGTTCAGTACTCACAGTTCAGTTGTCTCAATGTACTTGGCCGTGCCCTCTATGGTGTGACAGTACTCTGCAGCAAACTTGGTGATGAGCTGCAGCAACGTGGAGTTCTTGTCATCAACGGGTTCACCGTAGCTGTTGAGTAAAGACTGGTACTGAGCTGACAGCACGTTGATCCTCGTCTTCAGCTCAGGAAGACAGTCTCTGATGTGGTGCATCAGTAACCTGTAACATTACAAAAAGGTGAACATTTTATCTTTATTTTGTGAGATTATTGGAATCAATATTTGTAGATTTACCATAAAATGTATTTCATTATAAGGTCAAACTAATACATAAATACCAACTCCTTACCTGTTCAACGTTCGGGCCAGATATTTGGTTCCGTTTCTGTTTGTGAGGGAGGGGTACTTCTTTTGTAGGAAGGCATATTCATCACGGATCGCATCTGCCACACACTTCCTCTGATTGATATCTAACTGACTCCTAAAACATACAACAAAAATACTCATTAAAAAGGTGTCAGACTTTCTGTTAAAGTTTTTGTCACCGGTGCCTGAATTCAGACTGATATAAGGGGGTGAACATGACATGTTACCTGTTGACTACACCAACAATGCCCAGTTTGACAGGAATGACTCTGCCCATCAATATGTCCATAGCATCTGTACCAGCATCCATCAGATCCAGCTTGGTCACCACAGCTAGCGTCCTCCTACCTAACCACACACACACAGACACACCTGGCTACAAAAACACTGCTGTGATGGGGCAGAAAATCTGTACATGACTAAAAGGAAATAAAATAAAATAGGAGTAAAATGAAAAGAGAAAAAAGCAATGGACATACCATCAGGGTCAACATCGCGGGCCACTTTAAGAGCCTCTGACGTCGCCAAGTCTGTGTTGGCAGCAGTCACGGCCAGGATGATGGAGTTGGGGTTTGAAATATACTTGATTATCAGTTCTTTTATCTGGAACTCGATGTCTACGGGCTGGTCTCCCACAGGCAACTGTTTCAAATAAAACACACTGAGTTTATACTGGGTAACACATAATGCAAAACTAGGCCCAACCAGTCATACAATGGTTTATACAGGTGTTTATAAGATATTTTTAACAATAATACTTAGTAATACACAATTAATCAAGCTTCCCAGATACTGTGGCTAACAGTTATAATAACAACACAATAAGCCTGGTTCTAAAAATTATAACTAGTCATACTGCGGCAGGTAAGAAAAATATTCGAGACCATTATAAATGTTACTCAAGACTATTTAATAGCTTCTAAAGTATTTTTGAGAAAACCGAAGACTTTTCAAAATCTGCAGATACACTGCATGACTTAATGTGCAGCATCATGTACAGTTCATAATTTAAACAGGTTTGGACATTGGGAAGCAAAAGAGATATCGAATATCTCACCTTTGTAATGCCAGGAAGATCCACTAATGTGAGGTTCACTACATGTGGTGAGAAGATTTTCAAGTGAATCGATTCATCACTAACACCCTGGGGACAGAAAAAACAGACTGATATTGCTCGAAACCAAAATCTCAGTTCAAAGCTGACAATTGATATCATCTGTTTTCTCCATTGCTATAATTCCTCATAATATGTTGGATTATCTTACTTTGTTATTCCCAGAAATTCTTTCAGTTTCTGCTTCAATTTCGCTCCTGATCTCCTCGAAATCGGTGTAGATCTGAAATAACAATTAAACTGTGAAAAGCATGGACTCTGACATGTTGGCAACAATATCATTGTAAGCAGTAGTTTACACTATCCTAATAACATAGATATAACACATAGAATAACAAAATAAACAAAGAAACTTTTACTGAGGTGCCCTGCTGAATGTCATGAGGCCATCAGCACATCATAATGGTTTCTTTGTATAAACATGAAGAACTATGTGGAGCTCAAGAGACACAGAATAACCTTGGAAGACTTTTCCCCGACAGTCATATGAATATTCTAACTGTGAGAAGGCCTGCAGAGCTAGAGATTATATGTGAGATTAGTTTTTGCTGTTGGAAACTTAACTGCAAAATCACTGTAGCTCTCAACAGCAAATCAAAATTAGGGTATTTTGTGATCAGATCCAAGTTATTAAATATTAGATATTGCTATAGTCAGTACAATTGCAATGAAATACTTCATTGACTGTTTATTGCCCTTACCTTGTTTTTGGTGTGTAAGAATTTTCCCCATTCCTCTCCTTCAATGGCTGCAGAGGAGGACAGATTTTTTAGTTAAAGATGACAGATGGAGCCTTTACATCAATTACTATTTTTACTAGATATCTGTTAAATGTCTCATGGGAGGGATTTCTCTGTTGACAAGGAAAGGACAGAAAAACTCTTCTGCCAAAGAGCCACAGCTGAAGAGTTTAGAAAAACAACTGTTGTTCTCACACCACAGTAATGGAAGCAAATTATGGCCAAAAGCAACAAAGGATGTGCATTTTAGGAAGCAGAGACCTGGTGAGTGAAACCACCTTGTTTGGCAGCTATGGAAGAGCTGCACAAATACAAGCCAGGATTGGGAAGAATGGGCAAAATAGAAGGAGGGGAGGTCGTTCTTATGTAAGATACAAAACACAACAGGAAATAGAACAAGAAAAGGAGACCTCTGTAAAGGCGTCCATTTTTCTTAGACTCTGTGGTTAAAGAGAGACGACAGGAGACAAAAGGGTTAGCCTGGCTATCTGCAGCTCCTGCATGGCTCTCTGTGTCAGTGCAGAGACACACTGACACTACCTGCTCCTCAGAAAGACTCTAAATCTATGCAGAAAATAGTGACCAATTTTACTCCCTGGTTCATTTCAGTCAGAAGTGGAAGATATCAGTTCTCACTCTGAATTAAAGAGCCTTTCCTTTCATAACACATTTTCAAACGGTGGTTTGTGATTATGCAAATGTTTAGCAGTGGTACTATTATCAAGATATTTGCACTTCACTTTAGTACCTCTCTGTTTTGCGGCACTATACTATACTTCTACTCCACAATATTAACGAGGTAATCATTTACATGACAGCTCTAGTGACTAGTTAAGTCTGCAGATTTAGATAATGTATACAATATATAACTAACAAATAGGTTAGTGTCAACCAGGCAGTTGATAAAGTAGGTAGGACTAAATCATCTTTACTTACTGCAAAATTAAAGTGATGCTTACTGCACTGTGGTAGTGTGTGGTCAAAGATTTAGCTTCAATATAAATCTTTAGAACTCAGCATCTGCTAAATTTACAAAGCTACTTGTGTGATTCATATCATAACATTCACATCCACATGCATTTATTTGATTTATTGTGGATTTACACTCACTTTAAATCAGTTAAATGCCACATGTTCGGATGAGTGCTGAAATAAAAACCCCTCTGTATGCATACTGACTATTCATCAAATTAACACTTAATTCCATGAAAACCAAACAACCCCAAAGAGGCAGAAGAAGAAGAGGTCACGGTGATGATACCATTTTCTTCGTTGGTTTTCCTGCGGTCCTCTGGATCAATGTGCACCAGCTGTAGGATGAGGGGCCGGCGTGTGACGATGCCAGTGCCACGAGGAAGGATGTCCCTACCAACCAGGCTCTCTAAAACAGAACTCTTTCCACTGCTCTGTGGACGATAAAGACAACAACATCATTAGCATAAACAAAGAGGAGACTCAACACTGAGGAGAGAAATCTGCACTCAGAATGAGACTGGAGATACTGCACAAAGATTTCCAGGAGCTGCCCGAGTCTGGAGTCCAAATTTAGCTCCCTGTTAGGTGGTATTACTTTTGGATAGCATAAGAAGTTGGCTGAAGTGCTGAATGTCACATACCTGTCATAACAAACCTAATGGTTGCTTCAACTTACCTGTACTGTATCTATCCACACAACCACTTGGTGCCACTAGGCGGCCTTTTCTTGATCATCATTAACAGTAACCTCTAATGAGATCTGGTGAACTGAAATAACTCGCTTGACTGGCAGAGTCTGCTTTAATGAACTGGACCAAAAATTCCTCATTAGGGAAGGAGGGCTCGAAACGACAGTTTCAGTTCTAAACTAAAGGTCATTGCAGGACCTTTGTGGAGTCCTGGCAAGATCAAACATAGCAAATTAAGGATTTGAAAAGTTGTTCTGTCTCAAGAGTAAAATCCTCAGATGGTTGCCAAACAGTCTGAGACAATCACATCCAATTAGTCGACCAGTAGAAGTAAACATGTTGGACAAAACCCGCTTCTTTAAACCAATTAGGATAGTAAGGTGGTCAGAGTAAAACTGTATTAGACTAGGGAAGGCGTTGATTCAAGTTGTAGTCATTAGTGGTTTGCTGAGAGATGTATTCATAGAACGACAAGTAGATTAAATATAATTTAATAAAACAGCATCAACAAAACCTGATCATTTTAAGCTTCATGGTAAGATTCACAGCAGGGCTGTTTATTTGTTTTATTTAGATGTAGGTCGGCAACTAACAATTTAATTAATTATTGATGCAAGAGCTGATTAATTTAAACACTAACTTGTTTATGGCCAATAGTCCAAAGTTTAATGATAATGACAACAAAAAGCAGCAAATTAGAAAAGCTTGAACTGTTTGAACTGTTTGAGTCAGAAAAAAACAGCCGATAATCAATAAACGTATTGATATTTGTTGCAGCTCTAATTTGAGGTTCTTAATAAACTGTCAACTTAGTGAAAGTTATTGGAATGTGTGCATGAATGGATAAGATGTCTAAAATAAACCAAACCAAGGTTACAGACAGATGCTTGGTCATGCTAATAATATGAGGAGAGGGATGTGTTTATTTTTCAGGGGCCAGATAAACACAAAATAGAATAAAATACATGGTTATAAACTAAATCTTTAATTAGTTGAGTCTAGGGTCTTTCTGAGCTTTTGGTCGAATAAAACAAGTTCAAATACTAAACTTGAAGAGATCACATTCTGGACAACAAAAAATGTCTTGACAATATTGTCACGTTTGACCGACTAACTGATCACCATATGAATTGATAAGGAAATCCCCAGTAGCCTCCCAGTTACATAATAAATCTGACTTTCGCTTTATTTCTCAGAGCGTGATCTCTAAGAGAACTGTGACGATCTGTGTGCTCACATGTAGCTGATGCTAACGTTGGAGCTAGCTAACCAGGACATATTGACGAGCATACACATGTCAAGTGTAAGTTCAGTCAGCCTGAGTGTTCATATCTACGGTCCCTGTGAGAAACTGACACAAAAACAGCGCTGTGAGGATGAAAGGAGCCTGGGCAGCAAGTGACGCAGGCTAACGTGGATGCTAACCTCTGAGCGGAGTGACGTTACTCACCTGAGTTCCCACAACAACTATCTGCGGCAGTTGAATGATGTCCGCGCCCACCGTGTTGAACACATCCTGCAGTTTGTTGATGACAGGTATTAGAGGCTCCATGAGCTCCGCTGCTGTCTTCACCCTGACACACACACGGGGACAAAGTCATTCAATGTCCCTCGGCTACAAGCTGGCGTCTCTCTCCGGGGCTTCAGACAACTGCGCACACAGTTGCTCCGAAATGCATTCTGGGAGTTTGAGTCCCGCCAGAGTCAGGGTCAAGGTCAAGTGCTCAGTGTTCCGGGTTCGACCTTTAGTGAACTACATTTCTTACAGATGACGTCATACCGGTGTTGAATCAATAGAAATCCATATATATATATATATTTCCTCAACGGCAACAGTAACTATGGTGAGTACCAAAATATTTATATGTTAATCCCATGAATGAAATGAGTACGCTACATATTTGGGTGTGGCTAAAAACCAGTTTGACCTTTCATTATATTCATTACACACACACACCCGAAAGAAAGAAAATAAACTCATTACCACCCGTACATTGATTTACATTTTAGGCTTTTGTTGATTAAATTAAAGTAAATCAAGTTAGCTTTATATGATTTACAAATCAATACAAATACAATATTAAAGACAATCCACGAACCATATCAACAATAAAAATGTAAAACAACAATAATAGATAGAAGGATAAAATAATGCAATAAGGAAATCTTTTTTACATTTAACCTTTTTTAAATTGAGAAGCCATATGGCAGTTATATGAAGATACTGTATAACAAACAAGGATCAGGTGCAGCTGTTTCGATAAATGATCAGCGGGACACACAACAAATATTTTAAGGCATAAGAAATCAATTCAGCGCAAATAAAAAACTAAAATGTCTATGTTTGTTAAATAAATCATATTATTTTGTAAGTCCATTGCATTTTTCTTCTTCCTGAGTTGTTTTGGTAAGAGAGAGAATTTCATTATTAAATACATTAGATCTCAGTTTTGTTACAATGTACGTGAATTTGTGAACAATGACATTTTCCCAGGATCAGAATGATATTAACCAGATAGTCATCTTTGCAATTGTCCATGGAGAGTCCATAAATAAGGTTCATTTGAGTCAAGGTTTCATTCTGGAACATTTTAGTGGGCAATAAAATAATCAGAATAAGTAATACAGGTAATCAAGCTATAACAAAATAGCAAATATAAAAATAAAAATAAACAAATGACAGATGGGGATGGTGCCACTAACTTGATAATATTATAATATATATTTAAAGATATCTGTGTCCAACTGTTTGTGTCTGTTGTTGTGACAACTCGGGACATATTTGGTAGCTAAAACATTCTATAAAAAAAAATATTCTTATTTCTCCCTGTATGAATTGTAATTTCTCCCTTTGTGTCAACCTTTGGAATCTGGGGCATTATTTTGAAATTTTAGGAAGAATTGCTCCCTAGTGTTTCTATACTGTTTTACATTGATCAAAAGCAGAACTCTGTCTCTCCAGTTCCTTCATTACCTTGACAGAACAGCCTGTCCTCTGTGTGCAGCCAGCTCTGCTTATATCTGCTTTGTGGTCATTCTCTGTCCAATGTCAGTGTCTTTCTCAGGTTGGTATCAATGACGGATTCCCTTCCTCCATAATATGAACAAGAACATCATTCTCATTCTCTGGTAACAAAAGACACAGGAAGGAATCTCAATTTGTTCTCTACATTTTATTTCTAGAATCACATTCTTTGAAAAACAAACATAAAACTGGAACTGTAAAGTGCTATTGGACATTTTACAACAACGATATGAATATAAGAAATAAATATTGCACAGCACAATGTCAAAGGAGCAAGTTCCGTGAATGAGGTAACACAAGTGTTGGGAAATGTGAATGTATTGAATGTTTCATCATGTGCAGAGCATCAATTCATTTTAGCACATATACTGTTTATAAGTATTTCGTCAGCTTTGCACTGCAGCGTTCTTAACACTTGATCTTAATCTAAACATTCATATTTTACACTGCAAAATATTATGTATGTATGTAACATACATGTATTCAACACTGCAGTCTTAAACTTTTTTGAAAAGACAAAATCTGCTGATTAATAGAAATATGAGTCCCAAAACCCAAAGTTCATACTCTGGCTTACAGTTTAAGTGGCTCAATACCTACATTTTAGGAGTTGTGGTTAAGTTTCACGAAATCCAAAATGTAAATCCATAAAAATATCTCAAATTTTAAAAGTAAAGAGCAGGTTAAGTTAAATGTAGTTAAATTAAACCTTTGACTTTAGTGTACTAAAGGTGGCCTTAGTAAAATGAATAGTTATACGACAACAGAGCTCAGCAGAGGCCACATTATATGTTGTTGTTCTATCAAACAACAACTAAACCCTCATAATGTGACAGAGAAGTACTTTGAAAAATAATGACAACATATGGAGATGGAGGATTTATAGTGGCAAATAAATCTAATAAATCCTTGAACAGGAACTTGAGGTGTGGACATTTTCAGTTTTTCAGACGTTTTGTGATGTTTTGTTTCTCCACCACCCATCAAAAGGTTTTTTGTTTTTTGCAAGATGTGCATAATATTTCCATTATTCAACAGATGGAGTTTAGCAATTAATGCAGGCTAACAAGAATTAATAACCAGGCAGAATTTGAATGAAATTTGCGGTTTGTGGTTCTTTACTTTCAGCTTGTGTTACATTGAAAATTATAGACAGCGCTTCGCTAGTATAGTCCAACACATTGGTCTCAAATATTACATTCAAGTTGCTTTTAAAACTCGCTAAAAATGTTTCTCCAAAATACAACATTTGAAGCTTCACACTTTGAATTGAATTGCAGGTCTGTCTGAGCCATATCCACTAAATTCTCCTACATTTCTGTATACAGTACATCTCTTCCCTAATTATATCTTACGATTTGGGGATATTTATAATTCTTTATAATTACATAATAATACATGGTGTTCAAAAGTTAGACTGGTCCTCTTGAGTAAAAGATGTAGAACAAATCCTAAAACACAGACTGAACACAGCAACATGTGCAGGGTCCCAGGTTGTTGTTGACATTGCTCCCCATTTCACAACCATAAGCAAAATTCTGCTAGAAGCTATTGTCTCTGCCCTCAGCTGTGATTTGAGACTTACAATAGCAGAACCTAAACAAAAGAAACCTAAAACTCTACAAAAACTGAGTGGTGGGTGAACTACGTGAGAACAACACACATGTTTGTGCACCTGGACTGTTTTATGTATTAAAACAGTAAAATTAACAATGTTTTGAAGTTCAACTATCAAAAGAAGATGCTTGACTTCAACAAGAACTGAAAAAGTACTACAATCATTTCAAAGTTCAAGGGCACAAAGGAAATAGCCTGACGTAAAAGGAAGCTTATTTAAATTTGGACCAAAGCTTGTTAAACTGTGTAGCTTGTCATTCTTCGCCTGAGCGTCAGTTCAAACGTCACAGTTCAGATTTCACAGTACCTGAACCAAGTGGCTTTCAGTGACCTAATCAATGCAACAGTATTGCATTCCCTTAAGGCAATTTTAAGTCATGAATCACTTATACTTTGTATCTCAAGGTGCAGTGCAGTCTGTGTACGTGGTCACCATGTTTCCTCTGCGTTGCGTCACTGTTCTGCAATGTTGTTTTGATGCACCATGAAACCGGTTTTCCGACTGCTTGTTGTGTCTGTCAAAAGTAAACATTCTCTCTATGTCTTCAAACATGTCATCAAAGATACCTCCTGCTCCAAAGCCTCCTTGAGAGGGTCTCTTGTGTCTGCTGTGGGACTCCTTGTTGGACCTGGAGTGTTCATCAAAGTGTCTTCGGTGACGGGCGTGTCTGTTCTGGCTGTATATGTCAGAGTCTTTGAATATGTCATCAAAGCTGAAAGGCTGCTGGGCTCCCTCTCTGTGTCTGCGTCGGGTCTCCCCGGTGAAGTAGGCAGAGGTGTCGCCAAACGGGTTATATTCTCTTCTTCTGGTCTCATCTGATAAAGTTTCATAAGCTGCACGTGAGAAAGGGAGAAAATATTTAGTCAAGAGCGGAGACCTTTAGCACTGTATCTGATATGAAGGTTTGGCTACAATGACAAAGGCTTGACGGAAGCCCAAACATCAAACTCTGAATTGAAATTGAAACAGATAAATCAATATTTGAATTTGCATGGTGGACAATATATGTTAGAACCAGTTGAGTTGTGTACAAACTCTCATAATGTGTACTTGCTGCTGCTGTTGGTCATTAGTGTTTCCAATGTGCTGCATATTCTCTTTCTTTACACAGTCTATTGTTCCGTACCATCCGGACCATTCACCACTATAGTTTAAGTACTTTTGTACCATTCTTTAAATCATTGGTTCATTTCTGTTGTTTTTGTTGTTGTTGTTGTTATCCTCTAGCTGTATGTCTATTTCTATGTAAGAACATTGAGAACAGTGCAAAACTAGAATTACATTTCTTGTACATGTACATATACTTGGCCAACAAAGCAGAGGTTCTGATACTGATAAGGGTAAACAATTCATCTTCAGCAACTGTACCTTCAGCAATCTCCCTAAATGTCACTTCCGCATCCGGGTGCTTGTTCTTATCGGGGTGATATTTCATTGCAAGCCTGTGGAAGGCCTTTTTTATCTGTCTCTCAGTGGCGTCTTTGGGCACTCCCAGTATATCATAGTAGTCCTTCTTGGCAAGTATGATCTCTGTTATCATGAGGATGCACACTGCAAATGTTAGGGCAGACTGTGAAGCTGCCATGGCTCTGATGTCACCTGGAGAAAAGAGAAAAGTTTGAATCTGTCACAGAGTACATTTTAGATGAATGCAACAAAGCTTATGAGTGTTAATTGGCTGGAGAGCAACAATGCACCTTAGTCTGTGGCTGCCTTAGAAGTAGAATACTGTAGATGTTTAATTCAGCTTTTGATTTGGCATTTTTCAATTTTTGAGGTGCCAAAGAACTAACTGATAATCGGAATACAGTCTTGGAGTTCTTACCTATACATAGACACAAGATCATGCAAATGGAGCTGACAGATGTGGAGCTTTTCCTGATTTATTTTGAGTCCAACTGCTCTCCCAGACCTAACTAACACTATCTAAGAAACTTTCATAAACCAGTATATAGTTATATATATGTAATAATAAAACACTGTTTGTTTATAATTACGAACAAACAGTGTGGCAACAAAGGTAGTTAACTCCAAACCGTGTGGCATCAAAGGCAGTTAACTCCAAACTATAATAAAGGCATTTTGAGGAATTTGAGCTTGCTCTTACTGGGGTCCCCAGATCTCGATGCTAACGTTATGCTCTGCCATGACATCATCTCTGACGGTGGCTAACAGCTGCAGCTCAAACATGCTCCTTTCTTCTATCACCTACCTATGCCAGGTTTGACAGGAGAGCTGGTTGTGTTGCACTCACAATGTCTATGAGCTGTTCAACCAGAGTTAAACATGACGCTGGGAACTTGAGGTGCTCATCGTGAGACGCTAGTTAGCAGCAGCAGCAGCATCGTTTCCATGTCTTCTTCTTCGATCTCCTCCTTGTATCAGGGTAAGCAATGTCTGTTGATGTATTTCTGCCATCTGTCGGTGAACACAGGTAATACTTATAGTCCTCTCTGTCATCTTCTGCAGCCTCCCCTACTCTCTAGTATTTTGTGTGTTGTGTGTGTCTGTCTGTCTGCTGTCTGTCTGTACATCGAATTGCCCTTGAAGGATATTAAAGATTTTTTTTATGGACAACTTTAGTTAATCACAAGCTGCACAAACCAAGCAAGAGCAGCAGAGTAACTCAGCAGCCAGCAGGGGGCAGCCTCAGGACATCACATGGAAACAAGCAGTAGCAGACTTCTTGGAAATTAAGCAGCAAAGATCCAGGGATTTGTTGTTGTTGTAGATTCGTGCTTTTTGTTTTTTCTGTTTTTAAATTTACAAAGTGTAAGATGAATAGGTCCTGCCAAACTATATATATATATTAACATTAAGGATTGGATTGCCTGCTCATTCCCATGAGAAACTAAGCACAGGAAGAAGATGGACAAATTGCACCTGTAGACTTTTTTGTTTGTCTGGTCATGATACACCTGTGTATCGATTTTTGTGAAGATCGGTCAACGTGAACGCGTTCAATGGGTCTCTGGGGGCACCGTTGAGCCGTTTTACCACGCCCATTGAAAATTAAGAATTTGAGCATGTTAAAGCCATAGGTTAAAGCCCTCACAAAGCCAATTCATTTGCCTTTAAAATAATAATAATAATACTTACAATTTCAACAGGGCCTTACTGTCTGTCAGTGCTCGTTATTCTTGTTTCACTCTGGTTTTGTTTGTCTTTAAATAAAGTATATGGTTTGTTGTTACATAACCATGTAGCTCTGCTTTACATTAATAGGTATTGTTTTTTATTATTATTCTATTCATATTCACACAGTGGATACAGGTTTAAGAGGCATAATAACAATTTTAAGATGTTCATTATAATTATGTGATAAGAACAGTTTGTTTTGTATGTGTCGCATGCATAGACTGCATAGGTCGCATGTCAAAGTGCACATGTAGCGCCTAATGTCAATGTGCACATGTAGCGCCTCATTTGTTGTTTTCTGAGTCCCGTCGGATGTGTAGAGGGGTGGGCACCCATTCTTACTTTTGGATTCTGACACCGCCTGTCTGGATTTACATCGGTGTACGCCGGTTATAAAATAAAAGCTCTTATGCCACAGACAGCCGTCAGCTATCCTCAACCAATCAACAGACACCATTTAAGGGGCCGAATGCTGGATAGCCAATAGCAGAGCACATAGGACGTCATGTGACCATTGTTTTTCTCTTGACCGACGTTGTGATGTCACGTTTGAACACAAGTGTCAGGTCGAATGACACAGATCATTGCTTCACGTTATTTTACTCCGTGTGGACGATACGGAACATGGCGACTACATGTGAGCGTTAAATGATTTCCGGCTTTCACAAGACGACGACATAAAGCACAGGTATCATTTATGTCTCTCCGTGTGGCCTGTGTGAATGCTAACTCCACTAGCTGCTCCACTGTGTGGGAACGAAGCTACCGGTTAGCTGCTGATGTGTTGCCCTGAGTCTGTTAGCTGGTGGTTCACCTCTCAGCGTGGTGCAACTACCGTAGAGGTTCCAAAGCAACGGTTATTACTGACTATATTAATCATAATACATTTTTTATATATAGTTTTATTTTGTAAGTTTTATTCTTGCACTGTTTTTACCTTTTTAAACATAAACAAAACAAACACTTGCACCTGCTGTACCATTATTTGACAGGCTATGTTAGTCTAATGCACAACTTTATATAGCTTGAGTTGTATATCTTTAACTCTGTATTTATATGTGGCTTCAATACTCCTCCGTTGATTGTGTCTGTCAATCACCTTATACTTACAATGTTTGTATTATATTATAATATCTCCATTAGCACATACTTATGTACAGTGACAGCTTTGTAGTCGTTCTGGTGGCTGGACTTCCATTTAACTGCAGTGTACTTATTCTAGAACTGTTTTCACCTTTTATTATAGTCCTGCTTTTGCGTTTGACTGTTTTGTGTGCTTCTTGATGCCTACATTTCCCTCTGAATCAATGAAGTATCTATCTATCTATCTATCTATCTATCTATCTATCTATCTATCTATCTATCTATCTATCTATCTATCTATCTATCTATCTATCTCTCTACTTATCTATCTACCTATCTATTTATCTATCTAAATATCTAAATATCTATCTGTCTAAATATCTATCTAAATAACTAGAAACAAGAGTTAGGAGCATCCTTAGTGTCACCTCATTTTCATTATGTATGTATATATATATATTTTTTTCTGTTTTCCTTCTGTCATCTAAATGTCACTTTTTTTGTTGTTCATCACCAGGTTAATGAGGAGGGAGAGCATAGACCTTATATTTGTCTGGATGTCATAAACTCTTATGACCTGACAGAATGATTCATAGATGTACTCCAAACACCTGGGGGAAAGTAAGTGGAATTCTGTTGTGGCAGAGACATGCAGCATCACTTCCATTGTCTGATACCTCTCACTGTAGGATTCATGCACAGCAACCTGGTTGCTACAAGGCCGGTCGTCTCATCTGGAAGCGCTCCCACCACCAGAGGAGCAGGGCTCGTAAAGGGTTGCTCTGTAAAGCCAACCAGGTTAGACAAAGTCTGGGACTCCACACCAGCAGCCCGTCTCTGAACACTTCGGCCTCACGTTGGACGGCTGGTCTAAGCCAACACATGTCTCGGGTCAGGAACACGCTGGACACAGTTTCTAAAGCTGTGAGTGGGACACACTCGCAACTTCTCTCCAAATTAACCAGACTAAAACCAAACTCTTCGAAGGCTTTGAACAAGGCTGAGGTAAGTGTTGAGTCAACGCCAAAAGCTGAGGAGGGTTTAATCACAGGTTCTCCTGCTCCCAACAATGCTGCTCCTCCTTCTACAACCACTACACCCACTCCTGTAATTAACTCATCCTCTGCGAGTCCCTCTGTTCCTTCAACTGCTGCTGCATGTGATGCAAGTGCTGCTACCTCCACTCATTCTCGCAATTCCGCATCAGCAACCGTCGCTGCCACAGTTGTGACTGGGCGAGAAATAAAGGAGAGAAAAATAAAGCGTATCGTTCCTCCTGTCAAAGCCAGTTCTCCCATTGTTAAGAAAGAAGAGCCTCAAGCTTTTTCGAGCGACTTGGGGAACAAGAGCACAACTCCCAATCAACCCACAGCACTATTCCATCCCAGCCCCTTTTCCGTCAACCTGGATGAGACGTACAACTACCTGTCCCATCACATCAACGCATACTTTGGCACCAGTACAAAGACTCAGGAAAAGAAAGTGGACAATGTTGACTGCACTGCTTCCTCTCAGGGACAACAAACCTTTGACCTCATGCCAGTGTCGGATAAAAGTGGCACTGCTCCTCCAGTTACTCCTCCTTCCTCTAAGAAGGGTCTAGGACACTACCTGTCGTACTCGGCTCCCACTGTGCAAGCCTTCGTTGGCAGCTACTTTGCTCCCCTGGTCCCCAAATTCAGGTCAGCAGAATCCAAGACGGCTGCAGTGGCAGAGAGGAAGATTGAGGAAGCAGCAGTGAAACAGGTTGAGGCCACTGTTAGTAAGGAGCAGAAGGCCGCAGAGGAGAAAGCCAAGAAGCTTCTACATCAAAGGGAAAAGGTGGGTCTATTACATAGTAACATTTCATTTCTAAATTGTTCTCTTTTGTATGAATGTGATAGTTAGCATACACTTTTAGTAACTGGCTGCATATCCTCCAGATTATTGCCAGGGTTAGTGTGGACAATCGTACTAGGGGGCTGGTCCAGGCTCTGCACAGGGCATCAGATGTTAGGGTCTATATCAACAGAGTGGAAGACCTCAGCTACCATCTCCTGGAGTTTCCAGATACTCGTGTTGTTGCTGTCAAGGTGAGAAACCTGAGCTGCCCTGCATTTTCTTCTCCCCCTTTTCCCAGAATGTAAGCTCACACTGTAAAGACAGTGTTTACTGCAGCACATTTTTTACACCTACGTACATAAGCGTGTTATATTTGGATTGAATTACTAAGCAGCTGTAGAATGTGAATAATGCAGATACTGGCCTTGTGCTTGTGTTTTTCCCATACCAGGCAAAATGTCAGTTTGTCAGCTGTGGCAACAGCTTATGTTATGCTCTGTTTATTGTCAGAGCCACGCAACTACATGCAGACTGTATACTGTTGCATTTATTTATGTCTCCGCCTTATCTGTGATGGCGTCAGGAACTCATGCGGTATTCACCTATTTATACAAATAAGAACAAGCTGACATCTACTCGTGTGTGAGGAGGGTTAATCCTCCGTGAAAAATCAAGAATAGTGTTGTGCTCAAAGTATTACTGAAAGAATAAATTGCATAGCTTTGCAAAAGACAGACATAAAGGACATCATTGTGGTGACTGACTGACCTGAGTTCCATTTATAGCACAGTAATGATGTGAGAAGAAAAATGTACTCTGAGCATTAACTCCTGTCACCTTATTCAGTCCATGCGAACACCTTGAGTCAAGGTCACAATAATATTCACCTTCTAGATTATTTGTAATGATGACTGTATCATGTGCTTTCATTTCAGTTTGAGAAAGGCAGCGGGATCCTGAGTGTTCTCTAGGATGGAGTTGAAGCAGTAAAAGTGATGCATGTGCTTTAAGCCTGCTGTCATTCATTTATCCAAATATACATTTTTAATGACTTGTACCACACTTGTATCATGGGACATTTAAGTGTAAGGATTTTTTCATTTATAAAATAACTTTAATAAGATTCATGGCATAGGGAGTCCTACCTGAGTAATATGTGATGTGACGTCTCTGTGAAGGAATCTGTCAATTGTAACATGAATTGACGTGTTTATCAAATCTTAGATGTGAATCTAAGATGATGCCAAGGGACTTGACATTATCAACCTGACTGATCGTGTCGCTCTTTATTTTTTACCATAAATGTTTCATTTCCTTGTGGCTATCAGTGGCAAGACGGTTTTCCCTTTGGTAAATTATAATCCTAAATCTGTGATCAGAATTGCTTGCTTCATTTTTCAACATCTACCCAGTGCATATCCAGTTTCTGAAGTGACAAGATATAGCCCCCTCCTCTCCTCTCCTCTCCTCTCCTCTCGAGCTTATCAAACTCAGAACAAAACTGGCAGAATATATGTGATGCTCTATGACTGTCTGTGAAATACAAAGGAAGATAGTGCAGACAGCAGCATATAAAATCAATGTGTACATTTTAACTGAGGAAGCAACAACATTAATTGATCAACTAACCGATCTATCCCGGCCATCTCACACTTAAGTCCATGCTCTCATTATTTCCTCTCCCAGCTCCACTGTCCCTCAGTTTGCACATTATCATGATGGGTTGATTGACTGTTTTTCCTTTGCCATGGTGTGTGTGTGTGTGTGTTCCTCAGGAGAGGGTCATCCCTTGCCTCCTGCGTCTGAAGCAGGCCAGTGACCCAGGCTTGAGGGCAGCAGTCAGAGAAGCCCTTGCTCTGGTGGGCTATCAGATGCCTGTTAAAGGTCGCGGTGTTCGGATCCTTTCCATTGACGGAGGAGGTTTGAGGTACAAATTCTGCTCTTTTTCTTTCTTTTCTTTAGTGTAAGATATAATTCACTGATGTCAACTCTTTTCAAAGTGGAAATAAATGGAATTTTACTCCAGCTGAGGTCATGTCAGAATATTCTGAACAGCCATTCACTGCCTCTGTTGGCAGTTTCAGTAAGTGAAGTAGAACTGTTGAGAAATATTAACTGTAAAAAGATAAGGATTTATGTTTATTGAGAATCAGATTTCAGTCTTTGAACCCAGTTCTATTGCTCTAGTCGTTATCTTATTATTAAGTGGCTCTGCGTGTATCTGTATGTCTTTGTACTTTCAGGGGACTTCTCGCGCTTCAGACTTTACAGAAGCTGGAAGCCATGACCGGCAAACCCATTTACCAACAGTTCGATTATATCTGTGGTGTCAGCACAGGTATGTTGTCCTCCTTCCCTAATTCTGCACGTGTGGGGATTATCAGAGTCACAGCACTGATCGCACACTGACCCATTTGGTGCTCTGTGCTTCTTCTGACCTCAATCTCACCAACATATCCACTCTAATGTCAACCGTGCTGCTGTGCAGTCGATGTAGGCCACGGAGGGTAACGCTGGTTCAAATTGTTAAGCTGCTTAGATGATGAATGGAATTACAATACTGATATTTTTTAGCAACATTTTTCATGATTAATATTTTATTACCTCCACCAAGGAGGTTATGTTATCATCTGCATATGTCTTTTAGTTAGCAGTTTTATGCAAGACCTACTTGACGGATCACCTCAAACTTTGTGGAGGGATGTGGAAAGTTGCCTTAGAAGTCTTGGTGCTGATCCATATCAGTGGTTGGATTCAGGAATTTTTAAAAGAACTTATTTAAACATTAATCTATGAGTGTATTCAATTTGGTGCAGCTTTATTGAATATAAGGACCTTGGCGGAGGTATCCACTCTCCTCAGCGCCATTCTAGTAATTTTAGAAATAGAGAGTGTATTCTGTTGACTTGTTTGAACAAAGATGAAAGAATCAAATTGATATAAGTGGTTAAAATGATGTATTAACAAACAGAGAGAAGAAAATAAAATTAGCCAAAACTGAAGGACAAAAACTGGAAAAAAAAAAAAATATATATATATATATATATCTAAATGCCCGAAATATCTAAAATAGAAACCAACAGTGATACAAAATAGTTCATCTCCGGATTAAGTTTATCTCAGTTATTTATTCTTATTTAATAGTTTTTAGTTTTTTTTGGGGGGGGGGGGTTCGAGCTAGAAACATTTTGATTTGTCAGAAGGTCAATATATGCGTTTCCTTTGAATGCAAATTTACCACAAGGGGGTGCTGTGGATTAGTGTCCCATCATCTGTCACTTTTCTGTTCAGCAGACTGAGAAATGTTGATTTGTTTTCAGAGAACATTGCTCGTTAATCATCACCAGAAGTTTCTGTTTGTCCTCGGTTCAGTTCTCTCAGTCTTAATCGTCAACAGGTGGAGCTACTTCATTCCTAAGATTTACTGAATGTTGTCAAAGCCTGATGTTATTACCCTGCTAGATCAAATCCTGTCCACACATTTAAAACCCATCTGGGCCACATCTGGTCATTTTGATCACCCACATCATTCAGGTAAAGAACCCAGTTCTGCCCTCACAGCTCTGTGTCGCCTTGTTAATCTCATCAACGACCCTCAATCAGGAAATGAGAAGCATTTGCCAACAGTTTTATAATCATGTTCACTCATTCTGTACTCATCTGTTGCTCATCGAAGGTTGATTTTACTCTCAACTGTTATTAATTTAAGGAATTAACCTTTCATCAACTCCACACCTTAATAATAACAGAACAATTAGCTGTATTTCCATATTTGTTATCAAGATTACCACGTACATCGATGTACATACTGATGCTTTTAGACTTCATTTTTCCAAAAATGTAATTTCGTATGTTGTTTGAATTCTTAGTTGCTGTCCCTCTTTGTATGTTTTTCCTCAGGTGCTATCCTAGGGTTCATGTTAGGTGTGTTCCAAATCCCGCTCAACGAGTGTGACGACCTGTACCGGAAGTTGGGCTCAGACGTTTTTAAGCAGAACGTCATTGTCGGCACGGTGAAGATGGGCTGGAGCCATGCATTCTATGATAGTGAAGTCTGGGAGAATATCCTCAAGTCAGTTCCACTGTTGTTGTGATTTAACCTTAAGCTTATGTCTGAATCAAGAGTCATTTTACGATGTCAATATAGTAATGTGGTAAACCAATGATGCCTGATTGACTGTACGTAACCGAAATATTACAGTAATATGAAACTGTATTGTGGAAATAGATAGAACTTTGACTTAACCCATGAAATCAGATGATCGATTTTCAAGAAAATTGTAACATTCACATGTGAAAAGTTCATTATTATTATAATGTATGAAAATCACTGTAGACTATAGGTTTGTAGGGAAATTTGGATGAGTAACCATCACTATATGTTTAAATATGGTGAATAGTCTTAAAAAGGTCGGTAATTCTGGTAAATGTAAGTGGTCCGTTAAACTAATTATGCTGATCATAGAATTATATCAGTTCCATTAACTCATATGCAGGATGATTTTTTTTTTAAGCTTGCAGAAAGATTTCTGTAACAAGCAATTGTACTAACAAAAACTCATGAAGCCAGAAAATAGCATCATCCTCTCTTCTATTCCACAGAGAGAAGATGGGTTCTCAACTCTTGGTGGAGACTTCAAGAAACGCAGAATGCCCCAAGGTGAGCTGTGTTAGATGACCTGACTCTTTCTTCCCACTGTTCTGGTGCTGACCCGTGGGACTTCGTCTCATCTTGTTTGCAGGGATACTACACAGAAAGCTCCTTTCTTGATCTAAGTTTTCGGGAAAATATACTTAAAAACTATGTAAGCTGCATGCCTGCATGGGTAGAGAAGTGTATGTGGTTTCAATTCTCTGTAGACTCCCCTGAGATGTTATTAAATTGATCCTTCGGCGTGTCGGTGTAGAAATTGTTCCTGCATCTTACATCCCAACTGAAGTAAAATACTGCTTCAATCACATTATACTGTATGTATTGTCTTTGCCTGTAGGTGGCAGCGGTGAGCACCATTGTGAACCGGGGAACGCCACTGAAGGCTTACGTGTTCAGAAACTACAACCTCTTACCTGGGGTGCGTTCACACTACCTTGGCGGCTCCCAGCACCAACTCTGGCAGGCGATCCGAGCCTCGTCAGCAGCTCCTGGGTATTTTCAAGAGTTCACCTTGGGCAATGATCTCCACCAGGTCAGTACTGTTCTCCACAATAACTGATTTCAGCTGTGGCAAGTGCCCCCTTGGCCCCACCCCTTCATCTGATCTGAATTAATTCTGGAATATTTCCTGTCAGTATTTGTTACGTAGAAGGTGAAATGACTCGTAGAAGTCGTTTTCATAGGATGATATTCCTGAATTCCTGAAGTCTAAACAAAGAAAATATGGGCCGGATTCATTCTGAAGGTTCTCTTCTTTGCCAGCTCTCAGAACTGATCGATCACCTTCTAACAAAAACTGGCACATTTGTAAATGTCGGTCGATTCTCAAGAGAAAGTTGATACTCCATACCTTGATACAGAAATGGATGAGATGTCACACAGAATCAGGATGTGAATTGTTTTACCTGGTAATGATCAATATAACCAAGTAAACGGTCATGACCCTTAAGTATGTGTGTTTATATAGTCCCTAGTCATCATTGGAGACCCTTAAATCAGCGATGAGGTCACTTTTTGACCTGTATCTCTGGAACCACATCACCTATCATCAAACATTCTGGACCTGGGTTCCTCAGCCCAAAATCCAATAAACAGTTTGGTCTGTTTCAGAAAATGTATTTTCACTTTTATTAAAAACACAAATTTTCTTCAGCAATGCTGCGCGAGTCCTCAGCCTATGAATATTTAATTCAGTTACAGTTTAATGTAACTGTTCAGGCTTATTTTTTCCTTTCTCATTCTCGTTTTCACACCCTCCCTCACATTCGCATAGCATTGCAGTCCTCTTTCTGAGAAATACTGGGCTTATTATTGGTCTGCCTGATGTACATGTTGTTCAGTCTGTTGATGTGGAGTTTGAAGGATTTTGAGAAGCCTAGTGAGAAAAATCCTTGGCACAGCCAGAAGGAGGGGAGGATCTCTGTTTCCGTCTGTCAGTGTTTGTTTCCAGTCAATTATATTTTGACAGGGGAGTGAGGGGCAGAGTCGCAGTGATACACACTCAGATCTATCTCCAGTAAACAGGTATACATTAGCCATCAGCAACATAACAAACTGCCGGTCCACTCTACCGTTTTGCTGATCAATACGTATGGCTATTTACCTTTTAAGCAAGGGCTTAGCAGATTGCAGGAGAAGTAGTATGACATCACATCAGAGACATTTTAGAAAACAAGCAGCTGGGTGGTATTTACCTCTAAACAGAAGATGCACAGTCCTTTGAAATGGAGATTAAAAGCACACAGATAATATACTGGAAATGCATGAACAATAAGTTATAACAGGTGATGGGTCACACTTACGGGAATGTATCAGTGGCTAACCTTAGCCTCCTCTTCCCCTTCTGTACCAGTGAGGACAAGAATAAAAACAAACAAAAACATTTGCCTCCTGTGGCCTGGTTAATTGCACCATGGCTTTGCATGCATGTCAACTTTTGTGAACGTTAGCCTACGATATTTGCTTGGCATGAACGTTTGTGTAACCATTCCCTTCGATGTCTTCTGGAACATTCAGGTGAGGGGTGCCACCTTGGTAGAGCAAGCAGGAGGCAGGACATGTTTTAAATTCTTTAGAGGAAAGGGCATTGGTCAAATGCTGTCAAATCTTGTTTTTACAAGTTGACATCTTTGTCAACGTCTTCTACTTGTATGGCTTCTCTTTTTCATCCTGAGATATTAACATTCTTCCAGATTCACTTCCGTCATGGATTAGAAACGTCCCATTCAACTTACTCACTCTGAATTTTCTGGAACATGTTCCTCCTGTATTCTCACATGGGCTCTCTCAGAATTAACTGGACATTTAAAAGGTGCTTGGCTAAAGAAAATTACTCGAACATTTGCATTCTCACATATAGCCCCTGCAGAAAATGTCAAAAAATGACCTCAGTGCTTGTCTGAAAGCAGCTCATGTTCCACTACTGTTTAAGCATTCTGTTGGTGTCGCTTAGGTTTGACCTGTTTCTTCCAGATCTCAACATCTCCTTGAATTTGACATTCAGAACTTAGATTTAGCAAACCAGACCGACAAACACAGCCGAATCTCGTGTGGCACAAACACATGTGAATGAGCATGTGTTTGCTTCAAAGTCAATATCCCATGTAGCAGGCTCCAAAGCTCTTAATTGGAAGCTGTGTCGGTTGTGTTGGTGAATGGTGAAGTGCAGGAGCAGAGAATGAAAGAGACTGGTTGATGAAGAAACCCACCTGTGGTGGGAGATTCCCCCTCCTACCATCTTGCAGAGCTCACTCTGCTCTGAGATGCATTAATTATCCCAAATGCAGCACTTCCCTCATCACACACATGTGTTTGACTGCTGCATCTGCCTTGGAAGGAAAAGACAATCTAATTATGCGATGCTATTCCAACCGCTGTTAGTCAGCCGCCAGCAGGAAACCTCATACTGCGAGAAGATGAGACGCCATCAGTAGTTTAATATATTTAACACACTTGACATGAAGTGTTTTATTATTAAAATTTATTTCAAAAGAAACTTTCACAATGGAAAACATAATGAAAATACAAAAAAGATCAGTAAGCCCTGATGGTTGTATTCTGCATGTGACTCATGTTTCCTGTGTGATTTGAGCAAATTTTTTCTTCTTCCTACCCTGTTATTTATGGTATGGTTTTTACCTATGTTCACTTTGCCTGAAGATATTCTGCTATCACTTGTTTGCTTCTGCAAATGATACAGCTTTTTAAAAAAGAGAAACACAGATAATAGAGTATAAACGTGTTCAAATAAAAGTTCAGTTATATATTTTTTCCTATTCTTGCATGGATTTAGAATAGAATGAGATACACATAGAGTCGGGGGGGTAACGAATGGGACAACATTTCATCAACTGCACCAGTGTCTCCAACTCTAGCTTCTGTCAGGTCATGGCTCAAAGAAATGAAACATTTTGAATTCTTGATTTAAGATATTTAGAGGAAAAAAACACATCAAAGCCACTGAAAGTCATAAATAGATATAAAAAAGTGTTGACAAACTTTCATGAAATTGAACAGAAGCGTCTGTTGTTGGAGTTGGTTTGCGAGAAATTCGATTTTCGATTAGATTCTGATGTCAAAATAGGAAATTTTACATTTCAGTGATAAAGCAAACACTTATTCATCCTGATTTAAATTAGTATTCGCAAATGTCATTTTTGATGAGTTTTTAAACTTCTATATGACTGAACAGTGTAAAGCCACAGAACATTATATACAATACAATGAAATCCTTTTAATAAACCACTTCATGCAGCATTCTGCCACTTCCCTCTCCTTGTGAACCTCTGGCCAGATGCAGAGTGCCTCCCAGCCTGATGACTCAATCTACTGGCTATTTGAAAGCGGTCGTGAGCATAGCATGCTGTCTGTGTGATGTCAGGATTCCCTAAAGAGAGAGTCATCTCGCTCTTTTCCACAAACGCCCACAGAGTTTTCCACTTAATTTAAGCTCCAAACAATCACTCTTTTGTGCTGGGAGCGCAGGAGAATTTTGATGCCATGTGCTGAGCGAATGCCCGAGTTCTCAAGCGGCATTTCAAGAAAGTTCTGATTGTTCTGTGATTCCGCTGGAAGAGAAATCTGTCTGACGATGATCCAGAACTTTAGATTCACACTGGGTACACTGGGGAAATTGTAACTCGGAGCAAGACCTTTTGAAGCAGAGCAGCCACGGTTTTATCAAAGTCTCACACTTGCAACCGCAGCCATGGCGGGGGATACCGAAGCCAGGGAGGGAACAAGAGAGAGAGTGGAAACATAGAGGAGATGAAGGGAGGGAGGAGGCGCAAGTTCCACATTAAGGCTTTCTCAGTTATCTCTACTACTAACGAACACTGAAGTAGAGGACTTGAGGCGTTTTGACAATGGATGTCGGGGCATGCGTGGAATAGTGAGGGGGGCCCAATGTTTTCTTTCCAGCCTGGTTGCTATGGCTTCTCCTGAGGCACTGGGGAGGAATGAGCGCATGTTTCGTGCCCACTTCTGCCAACATTTGATGGGAGGCGTCGGATCAGTGGGCAGTCACCCTCAGCGCAGCTCTTGAGAGCCACAACAAGGCTTCACACTCAGCAGAAACACTTCACACAGCAAGAAATAAACCAAAATGCATTATATCAATAATGAATGAGTCATTAATGAGTCTAGGAATTCAATGTATGGCTCCAAAATGGTTTGATTGTGTGTGACAATAGAAGTTTAGAACCATACCAAAAGAGCAGTTCTTTTTTTCTTTCATTCATTGTAAAGGTCCCATCAGGTGAAGTTATTGGTCATATATTACACAGGTGGTGGATTCAGAGAAGTGACAGACAAGATAAAGCTGAGCTTTGAGCCACATCCTCATTCCTGCTCTCTCCTCCTGAGTTAAGCCCTGAGAGTTCGGCCCTGGAGGCTGGTGGAGGATGGAGCTCAAACTTGTGAGCCCAGCTGCAGACAGACTCTGCCTCTCGGTCCCCTGAGTATAAAGTCATACACACGGATTCTGTCATTGTCACATTAACTCGACTGAGCAGTCTTTTGGTTCTTTTGCCCAGAAATGTTTTCTCAGATACACTAACACTTACTTGGAGATTCGGGCAGTCCACTGATTATTTTTGACTGGCTGCTGTACAAAAGCTTCCCTGAATCTTCCTGTCCTGCTCACAGTGCACCACACAGGCCTCTCTCTCAGAGGCAGATCTAGGATTTTTATAAATCAAGGGTCAAAAGGGGCCAGCCAAAATTTACACATGTCCAACATCCGTCCACAATTCCTTATTCAGTTAAATGCGCATTTAAGTCATTTCATATTGACTGTTAGCTCTATAGCTTTAAGCAAAGCCACACATTATGGAATATATTTTGAAAATCAGGGGCCTGATCGATGTAAATCTGCTGACGGATCCTTAACCCACCTTTTCTGGACATGTTCAAAGCTGTACGACTTCTTGTGTGGAATATTTAAGAGGTTTTCTGAAATGTACAACTGTGTGTTCCTGAGCCTGAGTTGGCACTGTTTGGCTTCTCCCTGTCTCTTTTGCCTCGAAGTATCGCAGTACAGCACAGAGACTGATTCTAATGCTGTGGAAGTCAGAAGCAGTGCCACTCTTCAAGACGTGGCTATCAGAACTTACCTCTCTATTACATATGGAGAAAATCCGATACAGTTTGACAAACAATCTTAAAAAATTCTACAAGATCTGGCAGCAATTCTTAGACCACCTTGCTCAATTGGAGGGAGATTTAGAGAAGCTATGAGACTCACAATAGGCCACTCACCTCTTTTTTGTATGTACTTTGTATACTAGTGATGCATCAATACATTTCATTGTCTTAAGCTGTACGCCCTGTTTGTTTGTTAGTCTGTTTGTTTTTTTTGTTTTTTTTACTGTTTTTATGCCTTTATTTTATTTTAATTCAATTGACTCTTTTTTCTTTCTTTCTCTTTTCCTTTCATTTTGACATAATTTCTTACTTACTCCTAATACTTGTCTGTTTGTACTTAATTATCTGAAAAAACCTAATAAACATATTGTTAAAAAAAAAAAAAAAAAAAATCAGGGGCCAATCAGATTACAGATGGGGCCAGTAGCCCCCTGGACCTGACCCAGGATCTGCCCCTGCTCTCACTGCCGTGGCTCCAGATGAGGTTTCTTGTATTCAATCGCTGTTTTAAACCTTGCAATGCGATGTATTGTTATGCAGGTCGGATGTTAAATTGCCTCTGGTAAACACCACAGCAGAGAAATGAATGACCAGAAGAGGAATTAATATGATGGACAGAAAAAAATATGCTTTCTAATATGAAGTTGTCAAATATGCAGATAATGTCTCAAGGGAATTTAAACTGAGTAAACATAAGCGTAAGGGGGGTTTGCATTAATTGCTGCAGTTTAACCTGAATGGCTTCAGCCGTCAGAGATGACTCATTGTTTCAATAATGGCTGCACATGTGTGGTCATGAATTCTAAAAATGTGTGGGAAAAGATAGCTGTGCGCAGTCGATCTCAATTGCTTTGCCGGCCTGGGGGCAAAGCTGGCACTTGCACACATGGGTCCCTCGCCTACTGACAGCCTGGGAAGACGGCCTGAACCACAATGTGACCTTTGGGGCCGATAAAGGAGAAAAAGGCAAAGAGGAGAAGTGGTCGACGTAATTGCATAATATGGCATGAAGATCTTTAACTTGACCCGGCCGCCACTTGAGAGCGACACTCAACACACTGACACCTTTGTCAGTCTCATCTTCACTGGTGACAGTTGTGGTCTTTCATGCGGATTTCACGCTATTTAGGCAATTCAACTTCCTCAATGAGAAGATTTATGTTTTTGATCACATCGATCGCAACGGAGAAGGCTTGTTTTTTTGGCAAATATTCTTTTAAATTCATAAGAGTGCATACATGGTGCCTGATTATCTACTTAATCTATGGAATGCTGTCTCTGGAAAACGAAGTTGCAATTGTGACAGACATAACTATATGTCTGTGGTGTATGTGATGCTTCCCTAATTACTCATTTGAGAGAGGGGACAGTCATTGGCAGCGTCTTTTAATAAATCATGACAGAGCTCAGTGCCCCTCAGTCATGCTCTGCCAAAGTAGCCAAAGAAGAAATTGTAAAGACTACAGCTGCTCATTGGGGCTGTGATGTAAAAGCTACACCAGATGCATGTTAAGGGATCGCCTCTTTTAGATTTAAGAGAGCGCTCCTTTTTTCCTCTGTGCCGTGGCCACGCAAAACGACCTTTGCAACGAGGCGCCACTCCAGCTTACCCACGGGCTAGAGAGGGAGAGAGATGCGGAGGGAGGCAGTCTAAATGAAGAGGATGAAGTTTGTTGTCCCAGCTAATGGGAGCTGACACACACTGGGGCGTGAAATGACTTTTACTGATCACGACGATAGCACCTCGTTCCTATTCAAATCAGCACTCCTGCTTTAAGACAGCTTAAACTGGCACAATGAAGATAAGCTCCCATGAGTTAATGACAACCGCAGTGCGAGGGACCTATAAATCATGCTGGTCTTCATTTTGTTTATATTTATAACGGCTCATATAATGGAGTAGTTTTTACTTCAGAATACGCTGTTTGAAGTTGTTCCTTTTAAAAATTATGGTTCATTTTAATTGGCCCTCTGACAAAGTGAAATATGTTCCCAAAGGTGCAGGAGACCTAATTATTGGAAAACTTGCTTTGTTTGCGAATAGAAAATGTCGGCAGCTCATTTGTGAATCCGCCATTAGACCCTGAAGGGAGAGAGCGAGGTCAAATGAGCTCTGATCCTCCAGAGTATCAACAAACAGGCTCGAGTGGAATCAAGAAACCCTGTTTGAGGAAACCATTAAACCTTTCAGGAAGCCTGAATTCAGACGTGGCATTTCAGAAGTGTGTTTCCTCTCCGAGTCTAGGGTTAAATATCAGTCAGGAGTGTACCCTGCCACATGGTATTATGCCACTGCGCCAGTGACGGCCAGTGGCCGGAGGCATTATGTTATCGGGTTGTCTGTCAATCCATCCATCACATTCTTGGGAAGATGATATCAAAAGAATGCCTCTAGGGAATTTCTTCAAATGTGGCACAAATGTTCCGTAAGATTGACGACTGAACAGGTGAGAATGTGGTGGTTACAGGTCAAAGGTTAAGGTCACTGTGACCTTACAAAACACATACAGTATATGGTCTTGTGAATATAACATCTCAAGAACACCTCAAGGGACTTTCTTCAAATTTGGTCCAAGCATTCACTTGGACTCCAAGATGAAGTGAATAGAAGGTCAAGGTGATGGTGGTGTAACACCCGTAGGTAGTTTGATTAATTGTGCACAACGTTCACTTGTACTCAAGGATGACCTGATTAGAATTTTGACCACACAAAACACATTTTTGCCTTGTGAACATGTTATCTAATCTCAAAAGAATCCTTTTCAAATTTGAGACAAAGGTTCACTTAGACTTTGATTAACTGATTAGACCTGGAACAAATTTTATGGAGATTCAAACTGCACTGGTTGGTTGTCAGTATTTATAGTTTGCACTGTGCGATTAAGTCATTGTAAAATACAGGCGGCATTACAGCTCTAACTCCTTATAAATGGAAGTGACCTTTGCTTTGCGTCACGCAGAGTATTTGACAGGTCCCTTAAGTTTGACCGTGTAGTTCTTACAGCTCATTTGCAGTCTTTCCTAAGTAGATCAATGTTTCTAACACCCTCATTCAAACATACAATGACCTCAAGAAACCCTTGAGTGAGAACGTGGCAGTGGACCAAGTGTGGATATATCACGAAAAACTTGCCTTTTAAGAGTCCAGGCTCTGCCACGGCAGCTTCAGCATCTGCCAAACTGTTCTCACTGTATTTTTGAGTTCGGTACCATCTCTGACAAGGAAGCTTGTTTGGTCTTGACAGCGATGGAAGGAGATGACGGATGAAACTTCCAGTATCTCCTAAATAATTGATTCCTCAGAAGCGCCACACACAAAGAAATCCCACCAGTCTTCCAGTGGCACCACAAATCTTCCTTGCTGCCACACACCAGGCTTTCCTCCGAGGGCACGACTATAATCACCGGCTCTGAATTGCTCGAGCAGGTGCACTGAAATGGAGACAAGTTATAGTATTCAGCTCCCCAGCTCACAGGAGCATTGTGCAGTTGGCTTCTAATGTTACACGGCTGGGCTCTGTGCGTAAGGCCGGACACTGTGCCTGCGAAACTTGCCCCCAGCTATCAGCACAAAGGAGCCATAACTGGGCCCAGACTGCTGCCGTAATTTCCACTAAGTTCAGAAAATGAAGCCCCTCACAGAGCTCTGAGAGATCAGAACTGTTTCCAGCTGGGTTCATCTGATGCTCTTTGTGCTACAAGTCCCTCTAAGGCTCTTTTAGGAGCAACTGCAATCACGGCATTTTCCTCTCGGCCTGGTCAGACACGCTTCTGGTGCTGAATGACGTGCCACTCCTTTGTGGCAGAGTGAAATCATCTTCTACCATCTCAGCAGGTGAGATGTGTGCTCTCACAAGAGATTTGCCATAAATTTAATGTAGGATTTTTAGATTATCATTCCAATTCATTATCAAAAAAGATAATTTATTCACATATCAAAGAAAGTTCCTCTATCAGACAATTTGATTTATAGGGACTGGAGACATTTAATATTTCAATGACTGTCCATCCAGGTTTGTCTTTTACCCAGAGAATACATTTTAGTGAGTGTGGCGACTCTTAAGCCACGTTTTTACCACAGGAAGGAACTGAGACTCCTTGCAGGGGAACAGGGTCTGAATAAAGTTCTGGGTAAATCTTTTTACTCCGCTAAAAATCCCTAGTCAGGGAGTAGTTATTGATGAAAGTCCCGGGAACCTTTGGAGTCAGACGTGCAGCGCTAACCAAACCTCATTCGTTGAGTTCTACATCTTTTTTATCAGCCACCAATTAAAAAAAACTGAAGCTGCATATACAAGTTTTAAAATGTATACTGTTGTCTTGCAGCCACATTACGGAGCCACAGAACAAAGCCTACGAAATTTGACAGTAATCCAGGTCCCATTTTCCATCCTATATTCCGTACAGTTTGGTACAGACAACAATTTATCCCTCAGGATGAATTATTATTACTTTTAATTTTGTTATTGTCATCATCATGACAAAATCTGTCCAAGATAGGCCTGCAACCAACAATTATTTATATTGTTGATTAATTTCCCATTCATTTTGTCCAAGTAATTTGTTTGTAAAATGTCAGAAAATGTGGAGAAATGCTCTCATAATTTTCCGAAGTCCGATGTGCATGTCCCCAAAAGTCTTGTGATGTCGGACCAATCATCCAGATCAAAAGTGTAAGCAGTGCAAGAAAATCAACCAAAAGGATGCAAATTGATTAAACAGTTAAATTATTTGCAAATTAATTTCCATATAATCTCCTCTAATTCTTTCACCTCTAGTCTAATATTTTTGTTTCCGACGAAATTTCTGAAAATCTTACATTTCCATCAGCTGTTAATATACTTGTGTCGATGGAAGATGGATAAACGGTAAACATTATACCTGATAAACATGAGCATGCTAGCATTCTTATAATGACCGTATTATGAAGATGCGAGCATGCTTGCTATAGCATCTTTCCTTAGTATGTTATTATGGCTGCCTCTACGGTATTCTTGGGTCATTTCATTCACCCTTAGAAGCCTGAAAGAATATTTGAATGTGCCATTGTTTTCATATCGAACTGCAATATTAAAAGTGACAAGTCATTCAAAAAGCATCTGCGATTATCTGAGCTATTACTTGATGCAGGGCCTCCAGTCTAACCACAATACCCAATCTCTTTTGCAATTTATTTTCCTGGTCTTTGGGTTGATGATACAATTTTGCAGTCCATCTCCCCGGATGATTAGCAGACCTTTGCCTCTATAGGCAGCCCTTTATATTTTCCATCACGCTGTGTGCTCTCATATATTTCTATAGAATGGTCGTTAGGCTGCTACACTGCTGAAGCGCACTGTAAACATGGGATGTTCTCTCCCCCTCCTGCCCCAAGCCTCAGCGTGTATGAATCCTTGTGACATGCGCTGCCAGAAACACAAACCCACATTATTGTATGCATTGACTCTAAGCAGGCATTCGCTTTCGATCAACCATGCACACTCACACTCAAATAAACAAGCGCTCGTCCCCCTGGAGTGTCCCGAGACCCTTGGGGCCCCACAGCTCCCACCCCCCCAGCCTGGCCTCTTTAATGAGGACTGGCCCCTGTGTGTTTGATCCTGCTGCCAGCTCGCAGCCCTGCGGCCCCTCAGCCTCATGCCTATTCAACAATCCCCACTGCCTCACCAGTACACTCCCCCATCGCCTTGGGTACACTATGGATCCAAAGCAAAAGCACTCCTGGGTGGTTGTTCGATATCAAAGCCGGTCTGACTGAAAATGTGAGGGGATGAAAAAAACAACAATTTAGCTCTGTGCTTTGTAGACTTACAAGCAGCTCTGGAACCGCACATTGAGCTGTGCTTTTAGTTTTGTCAGATTCTCTTTAAAAATGTCATCTGTCGAATGTTAAAATCCAAGAAAGGTTTTAGGTTTCGAATGCCAATTAATTGGTTTCACCAGGACCGTGGTCTTGGCATAAAGCACCATTCAAAGCCTTTTAATGGTCTCTCTAACATGGCACTTCTTCTGTTTTGTGCACAGGATGGAGGTCTGCTGATTAACAACCCCACAGCACTGGCTGTCCATGAGTGCAAGTGTTTGTGGCCTAACACGCCCTTGGAGTGTGTGGTCTCGCTCGGCACAGGTCGCTTTGAAAACCCCGGCAAGAACAACACCACTTACACGAGTCTGAAAACCAAAATCACCAATGTCATCAGCAGCGCCACCGACACAGAGGGTAAGTGACTGCAGAGTCTTAAAGATGCATTAGGTAATCTAGAGTTTCACAAATCCATATCAGACTAACCTGACTGTATATTGGTTGAGTCTTTATTGTCTGCCTTCTAAAAGTACACAATGTATCTTTTTTTAAATTTTTATTATAAAATCTGATTGTATAAAATGTAGTTGATAACGAAATATTGTAAACACTAGAGATGATCCGGATACTCAGCTGAAACGAGTATCCCGTACGGATAAAGCACTTTTGCCGAGTACGATTATAATACGACTAATCGGAGTCATTATCTGTGCTCGGACTGAATGAAAATCCTCACACAGCGTCACAGCGCTCCTCCCGTCACACACTGCTCTGCTCACTCACTCACAGAACAGCTCTCTGTGTCTCAGTCACTCAGGTTCACTGCGCATCGGGACTGTTCCATAGGCTCAGTCAAGGAAGCAGAAATGATTCGTTCATTTCCCGACTGGGTCTTCGGGTACGAGTCTTGATGAGTGAGATGCGAGGGACGTTCACTGTCTCCCGGAGAAATGAACACTCTGTGTTTTTTAGTATAGAAAGACGTGAATTATATTTGTTCACAAGTCATAATGACTGGTTTTGTTGTTTTCACTTTACATTTACACTTACTTTACAGTAAAGTAAACCTCTATTAAATACAGTACAACATGACAGTTTGTATGGTTTGAAATTGTCATTTATTATCACACTGGCATTTAATTATCACGGCAAACAATTACACTGCACTAAACTTTAATGTAAAGTTGTGTTAATGTAAAGTGAAAATAACAAAACCAGTCTGTATGACTTGTGAACGAATATAATTCACGTCTCTCTATACTAAAAACACAGAGTGTTCATTTCTCCGGGAGACAGTGAACGTCCCTCGCATCTCACTCACACACACACTCACACACACACACACACACACACAAACACACACACAAACACACACACACACACACACACACACCTGGTGTGGAAATAAATTTAAAAAAAATCAAAATCAAAAAATCAAAAAAATGTCAAAGTTAAAAAAGAAAGTTATGTTGAACCAGCCAACTTCCGGGTTAAACCACACCCACTTCCGGGTTAGGCCCCGCCCACTCCGAGTACGGATACGGATAATTCATATGGTTAACAGATACAGATACAGATACAGATAATGCTGTACTCGCTCATCCCTAGTAAACACCTTGGAAAATATACTTAAAGGGCACACAACTGGTTTTACATAAAGCTAGAATGGCACCAAGAAGACCACATACCGTACCTCCACCAGGGAAACTGTCCCAATATGAAACTACATTTAAATTCACTGTGTGAACCAATGACTTATGTGTGGATCTAAACCAAATTGCACACACATATAGCAATCAGTCCCTTAAACATGCCAGATTTTTTTTTCATCTAGATTCATAAATTATTCTCTGAGAAATCAAGGAAGATGTTGAATATCACCCTATCTCACAACCTTAAAGAAAAAATTTAATTCCTCAATATGCCAGCTGATGTGGATCCACACCAAAATGTTCCCTGACCCATATTGCATTTGACTAAATTACCTGTTAATCAGTCCAGTCGTTTTTTTATCCTGACAGACAGAACAGACAGAACAGAGAGACGAAAACATAACCCCCTAAAGATCAGTGTACCTGTCATGAGGAGAAGTAACTAAAACAAACTGAAAATAAGGACAAACAAGTCCTCAGGGCTTTCTTAGTTTGGGCTTGAACACTGTAAACTCTTAGTAGAAAGCCGGTTCTAACTGGAGTTATAGGGTGTTTAACAAGAAGAGAGGGTCTTACAAAAAAATCTCTTGGCTGCATTATATGAATTTTAGGATCCATTTGTGTGTTGAGCTTCACTCATACAAGGGACTATAATTCAGGATGTGTCATGTTCTGCTACTTTTCGACTATTGATCATTCCATAAGCTGTGTCTTGTAAATCCTTAATAGATCTGCAAAAATAACTCATGTGGTTGATGTAATCTGATTAACTGTACAGTAGCTCTGCCACATTATGGGTCAGCGTTCAATGCATCATATTGTTATTGTTCTCTCGTTGAAGTAGTCAGAAATAGGGAAACTCTACGTATTTTGTTGAGGGAAACAGTCTCATCACATATCATGTGAGGTGAAACTCTCCAATAGGAACGAGCTCCACAGTACATTGATGAATGGATGGCTGTAAATAGATGGTATGCAACCTAATGTCACCCTCTGGAACTGTTATGCCAGCACGCTGGTGACAGCCAGTGGCTGAAGGCTTTATGTTTATAGGTTGTTTGTGCGTCAATCCCATCTCAAGAACGCCTTGAGGGAATTTCTCTAAATCTGATACAAACAATAACTTGGTCTAAAGGATGACCTGATTTTAATTAGGAGGTCAAAGGTCAAGGTCACGGTCGCCTTATAAAACATGTTTTTGGCCTGTTGAACCTGTCTACTTTTAGAGAATTACTTCAGATTTTGAGCAGTTGTCACTTAGACTTAAAAAATGAACATATCAGGGGTCAAAGGTCACAATGGTCTTGTATGAGTCTGGGAAAAAACGTACATTGATAGAATCTGCAATGGATGATGGAGGCCTACAACTGCAGGACTGTAATTTTAGTTATTCAATGTGGATTTTTGTTTATATAATTTTTTTCTGCTACTGAAGATTAAATCATTGCACATTATAACCGGATATTTATGTTTTTGCATCATTTCTTAGAGTATGAATGAGGTTTTGAAGTCATTAGTGCAGAAAATGCTGTTCTGGATTCGTCCCATTGTGGCCCTCTGGCAACAGCCTCTTCCGTCTATCCGTTATCACCTCTGGACACGGACACCTCTGCTGTGCCTAAATTTGTCTCGGTCTCCTCCCTGTTGTTGCTGCTGTGGTACAGTGTGTGACCTAGATGCTTCTCTGTGCCTGCTACTCCTGTATTTGGGATTAAACTCTCCCAAGCCTTTTCAAAGCACTTTGTTTTTTAGAAACAGCAGATTAGCAAGAATGTTTCCAAAGCTCCCGCCCCCGTCCCAGCCTCTGTCTTTGTCTTAGGTGTTTTAGTGGAGCTTTCTTTGGTAGTTTTTTCTGTCTCTTGTTGAGGGTTTAGGACAGAGGATCCCTTGTTAAGCGCTATGAGACAAATTGTGATCTGTGAATATGGGCTATACATGTACAATTTGACTGATGATTGATTATAAAAAAGTTAAAGTTGATATAATACCTTCAGATGAATAACTGCCTGAGTTTCCAGCCAGTTGAACTGCTGTGGGAACATACAGGACTCGCAGTCAACTCGCAGCTGTTTGTTTGCATTTGTCTATTGATGATATTAAACCTCTCAGATGAAAACAGCCATGACAGACAGGCCAGACATTTCCACTTGTATAACCTCACACATTTCAGCCCTGAGCGCTTACTCTGGAACATGTAATGCTGTCAAGGCACTGACAGATAAGCTTTGACTTTACATGCCCTGTTCACTGTTAACACAGTGTTTGAATGTTTGTGTGTATTATAAAGTTAATCGTCTGTTCATAATTTCGTTTTTGTGGCCTCACTCTCACCTCTCTTGCTTCCCCCAGAGGTCCACACCATGCTCGACGCCTTTCTCCCTCCTGACACGTATTTCCGCTTCAATCCCTGCTTGAGCGAGGAAATTTCCATGGATGACAGCCGAGAGGAGAAGCTCAGCCAGCTGCTGGAAGAGGGCGTCCACTACCTGGAGAGGAACGAGGAGAAGCTGAAGAAAGTTACCCGCATCCTCGCTCGAGAGAAGAGCTCCGTCCAGAGGATGACGGAGTGGGCCAGGCTCAAAGCCGACATGTATAACGGTCTTTCCTTTCACTCCTCTAAGGTGTAGATCCGTAAGCCACTTTTACTTCACATGGAAACATGTCCTTTTACTCTAAATTGCCTAGAAGAAGTCTTGTCACCATGATTAGTGTGCCAGACTTGTTGACTCCTTGTAGCTTTGAAGAAAATTGTGTAAACACACGAGTAGGTAATGTGTCCAACATGCCAACACTACCTTCATCACTCACGCAACACTAACTTCATCACACACGCAAACTCAAACTCTCTTCAACAGTAAGTGAGTTTCAGTTTTTTGGGCAGAAAAAAAAGCATCTGTTTGCCACTGTGGTTTGGCAGCTCTCAACTTCCCGTCACTTTCAAAGACGATGTGTCAAAGGATGTTTGGATTTGGGAAATCCGTGAGAGGGATTCACTAACAGCCTCACAAGCAAATGCATGTTGTATGATTAAAGGAAGAGTTTAAGATTTTTGGGCATTGTGCATATTGACTTCCTTGCCAAGAGTTTGGATGACGAGATCAATACCACTTTTATTTTGTCTGTGCAGTGAGTATGGAGCACTGCGAAGACAAGCAGATTGGGGACTAGCTTGATAGGAGATTCTAAATTGACCGTAGGTGTGACTGTGAAAGTGAATGGTTGTTTATCTCTGCATGGATCTGTGATGGACTGGCGACCTGCTCAGTGTCAGCTGGGACTGGCTCCAGTTCCTCCGCGACCCTCAAAGGTTTAGCAGTCTAGATAATGGATGGATGATTGTACGTGAGTATGAATCCTCTAGCTTAGCTTAGCACATACTATAAAGAAGAGGGGGGGGGAGCTAGCCTGGCTCTATCCCGAGCTGTAATCCAGTCAGACTCAGCTATCCCCCCCCGGCTGTGTACAGAAACGAGACTTGTATTGATCCTCGCATCTAACTTCCAGCAAAAAAGCAATACATTTTTGTTATTCCTTAAAGGAAATAAAAAATGTAAGTTTGTTTAAGTATGTCACCTTAAATGTTGATCTATCCCTTAATATAGCATATAGCATAAACTACTGTAAAATGCTACGGTAGCATCAAGGATTTCTTTCAGACGGTTTTATCCCGAATGAGCACTTATGAACAATTTTCTTTCCTTTGGAAGATTTGTTATGAAAGCCAAATACAAAAACCTGTGTTTGTACAGAAACAATATGTAGATGGGATATATGTGTTATTTAAAAGGTGTATTTGTTCGGCTTTGCCAACATATCAAAACAAGAATGTAAAGAAAGAACAAGAAAGGAACAATATGTTTGTAAATGGTCGAATCACGGTCAATGATTTCACAGTCAATTTGCACATTTAATAATACGTCAACTGGTCAACTATGTGATTGCATATTGATCAGTGTAACAGCTGTACCACTTCAATCTTTGCTGTATTACACATGTTATATCTAGATTTTATGCCCAATGGCAAGTCAGTTTCTAAGGGTGTACGTTGCAAATATTTCCTGTAATTAATGATAATAATGATTATGCATAAATAGCATATATATATATTTAAAGTATTAAGACCTATCATAATGAACCCAACCTGTCATCAGGATTTACTTTTATGTGTTATTTTAACCCTCAAATGTATTTGAGTTCAGTTGTTCCAGAAGCTTTTACCATTGTGTGCTTGATTTATATAGTTTTATGGATTCCCCACAGGCTATGCACATTTTCTGCTCCTTCTTCAGAGTTCACTCTCTCTTTGATGCGTCTTCTCAAAAGCCTCTTTCCCCCTCTCTACCTTGAAGTGCTGTGTTTCAGTCCCCACTCTGCTGTACTATGGCGCTTATTCAAATCATACAGGTTTTAGCTGGAAGACTGACTCAAGAGAGATTTGTGCATATTGATTTGTCATGACTGCAAATGATCCTGTTGAATAAACCAGAAAAAGCACTGAATATGTTCGTCCTCATGTTTAACCTGTTCAGGTACTGTTCAACTCAGATATTGTCCAGATTAATGTAATTCCACTGTTCTCATGCTTGACGTTGTATGTAATTAAAACCCGTCACTGAACCTCGCTGCATCTCGCCTCTAATTATGCGAAGATTAGCTGATTGTGATCTGAGGGAAGCTGCTGCGGATCCTCACAGGAAGGAGGCATGTGCGGATATCAAGTCGGCAACTTGTTCTCACAACTGCATAATTACTCAAACAGAGATCTGCTCGGATACGCATCCTTGCCTCAATTTCCAACGTGCTTTCCTTGATTACCAACAAATTGTGATGAATGAAAAGCCTAGGTGAAGGCACCTCTGGAACTGCTTGTGTCTGTCTTCCTTCTGAGTGTTGTTGTGTGTGTGTGGGAGGTAATGTGTGCATTTTTTCAGGGGAAGGTAATTTGAAGTACCGTCCCTGAGCTGTCCATCATAAAAGAAAGGACGGTGGGATTAGATGTGTGTGCAAGGCTGTGCTCAGGCACCTGGGTAACGGCCCTGGCTGGTGATAGATCACATTTGCCTCCAGCATAAACACTTTACACCGGCAGAGCTCTCCGACAACTGCTTACACGCATGAAATCACAGCGATGGCCGCAGAAGGTAGAGGACACAACAAACAGCATCAACGGTATGTTCCTGCAGAGGAAAGAATACATAGTGTAGGTCATTTATATATGTTGTTTTTATTAGGAATTTAACAGCAATACAAAGCAAACACTAGAAGTAGACATTGACTGAATATATAATGAAAAGAGTATCCTTCATATTTTTCAGTCTAAACAAAACAAAGTAAAGGTTTGATGAGGTGTAACTAATGAAACCTGTTTATCAGTTTAATTATTCCAAAAAATTCTGATCCTTTCACAGATATTTGATTAACATCCAGTAACTGAGATTAACCATCACCTCTTGATAAAGAGCCTAATTCTTTTGTCATCTACTGATTTATAAAGGATACAATTTTTTTAAATTATGATATTTTCTTCAGTCTGTTCTGCTTTAAATCTACAGAAGCAAAGAGATGTTACATTTTTGAGAACAAAAGGAAGTTGTTCCGTTATTTGTTGACAACTTTTCTGACACCAAAGCACCAGAATGATCAACATACAGCAATTTAGAAGTAATTTTGTTCCTCTGTAATTAATGACCTAGCGCCATTAAAAGAAGACATCACATTATTTGACATCTTTCAACAGAAAAATAACCATGCTCACCACTTTGGTAACAAAGTGCATCTAATTACAGAACTAAGCTGCAAATAAGAAAGTACCTGTCTATATTTGACATACATACTTAACATGTTCCTGTGTACACCTGTCTACCAAGTCATTTCAGTTTATTCATTGAGTACATTTAAAAAGGACAAATGTTAACCAAGGTGCTTCACAGAGAAATGAGAATCCCAATCAAATAGAAAAACACATACATACTGTAGTTATGAAGATCAAGTGAATGAGCAGATTACATTCAGTGGCACCTTACTTCTGAGTGTATTCCTGGCTGCAGGGATTTCTGTGAGATGTGGAGCTCACCTCTTCGCTGCTGGACCAAGATCAGAACAATTGCTCTGTCCTTGTGCTGTAAATACCAGCCGTCTGCACACGTTTGTAATTCTTTGTTTGATCCTGAGGAGTCCTGTCTCTGATCACATGTTGGATCTCCAGACTGATCCAACACATTGTTTTAATGACTTTATTTCAATTAAGGACATAGTGCCAGAGATGTAAAAGAGAAAACCTGGTTCAGTTTCCAAGATTTTGAGAGAATGTGGATCAACTTTCAGTCTTGGCTCTTAAAATTACCCTTGAACATTTTCTCCTTTTTAATTTGCTCCTGTACTTTCTTCCTCTGACTCATAACTGTGACACAGGAGTGAGGAAAGATTAAACCCTTGGATTTGGCTATTAAAAACCAGGGAAATTAGTAATTTAACATATCAATTCTTTATCTACCCATGAGTTTAAATGAGAAAATTGTGGTCATTTTTTTTACCTCTGCTATGTTTACACCCTTGTCTCTGTGTTGGTTTATTTGTCAGAAGGACAACGCAAAAACTACAAAACTAATGGGGCCTGGGTCTGGAGAGAACCCAATTCATTTAGTTACAGATGTGGAAAAGGGGCAAATCTAGATATTTTTTCACTTTCTATTACTATGTATTATGATGAAGGAGGTTGTGTTTTCATCTTTATTTGTTTGTCAGCATCATTTCACAAAAACTACTGAACAGAATAACACAAACAACATGGGGCAGGATGTGTTATGGGTCAGGAAAGAATCCTTTTTATTTTGGTGTCGATTTGGATCAGGGGGCGGATCCAGGATTCTTTTTTTTCCCACTTTCCTATTGTAAGGTAAGATGTTTTTTTAACACTTTCCCCGTTTTCCCAGGGAAAATCAGCTTTGGTTAGAATACTCATATTTATAGCTGTGTGAAATCTGGTGCTGCTTGAATGAATTTAAAGGGACTGTTGGACTTCTACTGAGTGCTGTTCTAGACCGATTATTTGTTAGGAGGATTATGCCAAAACAACTAAACTGATTTCCATCAAACTCAATGGAGTGATGGGGCCTGAATCTGGGAAGAACCCAATAAATTCTGGTCTGGGTGAGGGTTAGGGGGAAATCGAGAATTTCACATTTTAACTGAAACATCTTTAATGGCAAATTAATCATTTAGGTTATAAGACCACGTGCTTATTTTACTTTTAAAAGTTTGGTGTTCAGCATACTCCACGGTGTTGCTTTGGTTTGTGATACAAGCACAAATATAGTAAAAGAAAATCAGCAAAACATTTTTTTGATCTACAACTGTTCGCTGTACTTGTAACTGAAAAATAAAATCCACAAATCATGAACAATGGCTCCTGTTTATCCAGCACACCCACAGGTGCTCCATGAAGTGTAACTATATCAGTAGACTCGTGTCATGCAACCCCTGTGTGTTAACATGATTAGGCAGCCGGTAAAGGCCGCTCCTACTCAATATGAGGAAGTTCTAATGTAATTAAACAGCAGACTGAGAGAGGAAATGCATTCTCCACTGATGTAAACAGAGCTGACTCATGAACTCGTCCCCCGGCAGTGATCACATCAGTAATTTGATTTCCTTTGCACCTTTGGCTAGAACTCCACACTCTGAATACGGATCTGTCTCTACATTCCATGTCATGCGGATCTCAAGGGGGTTTCAACAGGTACCTTGTTTTCCCATCTTCGTAGTTATGTAACAACAGTTTATCCTCAGGGCGGCTGCTACTCAATTACACCTCACATTTAGCTGCAGCAAATAAACCCAGCTCATTAGCACTAAATTAGTTTTTGAGCAAGTGGCATATGATAAGAGTTGATATCAGGGGTTTAATTTAAAAATATGATTGGTACTTTTAACATAAAGTATCAGAAACACGAGTGATAAAACACAAAACCTCAGAGACCATCAACTAGAAAACGGCCCAACAGTTCCCTTAATTAATTAAATTCACTAGATCCAGATTTTTATTTTGCTCAGCACCAAATTGCACAATCTCATAAAAAAGCAAACCCCTAAATACGTGGGATTTAACAAAAAATCAAGATCCATGAATTATTCTCTGAGAATAAATAAAAGACACTCTATCTTACAACATAACAGAAAGTGAGAGCTCCCTGATCAGGACCCGCAGCAAAATCCTGGGGGGCTGTGGTTGTGGGGGGGAAGAGCAGTCATCCTTGACATCAGGGTCATCAACACTGTTTGAAGAGAAAGTGCTGCGTAATGATGCACCGTATATGAATGTGTGTGAATGGTTTGATCTGTACTGTAAAGCTCTCTGAGCGGAGATCAAGAATAGAAAACGCACGGCATTCTGAATATTTTGACTCATTAAGAGCTGTTATATGACACTGTGAACACATTGTGGTTTTAATGTTGCCTCAGACTGTGATTTGATGTAAACTCTGACTGTGAGCCTGGTGATCTGTGTTGATTCTGCGTTATTTAATCACCACCTCTGATGGGAACCAGGCCATTTCATGGTTGGCTTGCCGGTGCTGCATCTGTTATCTTCTCTGCTCTGAAACGAATATAAAGAAGAAAAACAACTGAGTCAGTGAATAAAATCAGGCCAAGTGATGACTGTCTCTCTGCCGCACAATAGCCACACAACGTTTTTGGCATGTCATTGAGTGAGGATCCACCACAGTAATGGGCACAATAATTGGAGTTAGCAATGCGGCAGAGTCGACAGCCTCCTCTGGTGGGTTTGAACATTTCACCACAAAGCCCTGATGAGCATCACTACTTGCAGAGTGCTAACTTAGTCTCCAAGGGGCTGTATCCATGAACTTGTGAAAATCCCTCAGCGTGTTTTGTGGATAATATGCAAGGGGGAAATTAGGAAAAAAATTTAATGAGATTCAAGAGGTATTCAGACATATCCGGAGGCAGTCTGAACCAAGAAGCGAGCACAATTACAGTTCCTCTCAGCTCAGTGTGGAGCTGAGGAGGAAGATTTGAGCAAGAATCCCTGTGTCCCTTCATTTGATGATGAGGGAAACTGCTGCTGTCCATGCTGGGGTATTACGTCCAGCAAATGACCTTGACCATGTGTCAGCATCTCTTTCTCTCTGTTGTCAGTCGTTCTTCTGCACATGTGCTGTGGATTAAAGCAGAATGCCTCAGGAAGTGTGTCACAGAAAAACAAGAAAGATGGAGCACTGGAGAAAGCCAAACAATGTTAAGGGAGATCCTGGGTTTTACCCTTTAAAATGCAATTTGTTGTAGCTCTTAAGGCTTCTTATGATGGACTGCATTTCAACATGTCTCCAAACGGTTATTAACTGTAAACGCATTTCCATTTATCATCAGATCTGTGCCACAGCCTAATTTTAGCTAATCTCCGTCAACCATGCAGCCTCCGGATGGCAACTCAAATCAGAAAGCCTGTCTTCTTGCCAAAAGCAGGCTTATCCCAGTAATAACTGCATCACTTGCTGTCTGTGTTTGATGCTGTGGCTGCAGATGGCTACCATGGCTAAGCCCAGGATAATGCGTATGTGTGTAACATGCACTGAGGGAGGAGAGCGTGGCAGCCTGAACTAAGAGCAAACCGTTGCTTTTTTAAGTCACATGACCTCATCGTGCAGAGTCTTGGTTCATACCACACAGCTACATGTGTGATTATCGCTGCAGCTGGCTCTCAGTGGGAAAATGGTACCAGGATAAGCAAATGGATGGAAGTAAGAAAGGCCCAGAACATCTGGAATGAAGTCCAGTGTCAAAAAGGTCATGGTGCTCATATTTGACTACCTCCAAAATGAGGTTATGTTTCCACCCTTGTCTTCTTGATTTGTGGTTTGTTTATTTTTGCATAATTTTGCTTTAAAACAAACCACTGGGTGGATTTCCATGAAACTTGGTGGAAGGATCTGGTAAAGATCAGTGAAGAACCCATTCAAATTAGTTGTGGATCCAAGACTTTGTATAACTTTCTTTAACATTGTGAGGTTTTTTTAGATATTAACTAAATGGTAAGTGGTCTTTATTTATATAGATTTTTACATTCACCCTTTCACACATATACAGCGCATCATTGTGCAGCTCTTTCTCTATGAGAAGGGTTGGGTTTTCTTTGAATATCTTGCCTAAGGACACTTCGGCATATGGAATGGGGAAGATGATCGAACTGCCAACCCTCTGGTTAGGACCTGCTCCTGAACCACAGCCGCCCTAAATTCCCTAATTTCCCAGGAAATAAATAATGTCTCTTTGTGAAAAAATCAGACACGTTTTGGGGACTGATCTCTAGGACTGTGTGTACTTTGATGCAGATCCAAATAAAAATCTAGATCTAGTGAATTAAATGTGGTTTCATCAGGGGACTTTTAAGCCTCGGGCGGAGGTATGTGCTCCACTGAGTGCCATACTAAATGCACTTTGTGTATTTAATGTTTTATTCCAGTTTTGTTTTCACCTTACTTCACTTTTTTCCATTTTACAGGCCTGATTAGGGAAAATGCACAATTGTTAAGCCTTTAAGGCTTGGAATTACTTCAGTGATGACCACTATTAGTGCTTGTACCATTTCCATGATGCTTAAATGTAAAAATAACAATACAGCAGCTAAATTAAAGAGCCTCTCCCTGCTGTTAAAGCACCGAGAGGGTCGTTGCATGGCATATTAACTAGACAACTTTTGGCTTCATCCAGAGAGTTGTCCAGCTGTGGTTGTGAGCCTGCAGGGGACTAGAGCCACATTAACGTGTATATATTTGGAGAACAATTTGCTGGAAGGCTTTGCTGTACTTTACACCTTTGTACACAAATGTGCATATTTACAGATACACCGGGGCTTGTGCAGTTTGCCGTCAGTCTGTGGACCGACTTCAACGTGTCTTCTTCTACGTCCTCTAAAAAACTACAGCAGTGGTGGACAACATTAATAAGCCTTGTGTCAAAATCGCTCACACATCATTTTGATGATTTGATTCAGTTTTATTTCACCATATAGGATTTAAACAGACATTCACAAGTGCAGATCTCCGTCATGGCAACAATAGTAAAAGCATAATTTAATGTTTGGCAATTTGTCTTCAAAGTAAAAGCACAACATTCGTTTTGTGGTGGCAATGCTTTGTATCCATCTTTTATTTCTTAAAGTTGTGAACTTTGATCTGAAGATTGTGTCACTTGCAGAAAATAATAATACCAGATCAACAAATAATTCAAACATATTTTGATTATGTCATTTCACTATCTTCACTGCAGATAAACCAGGTAGGATGAACACAAAGTTTCCATAGACTTTTTCCAGAGAATGTCCCGCACCAAACCAATAAAAAGGGACAGTATATTGTCGAACTGAGGAGGAATCATTAATGACGAGGAATAATTCTGAAGCAGCTCTGCAGCATTACCAGCACTAGGCAGGTTTAGAACAAGCACGGCACTACTTCTTTAAATCCGTATAGAAATCCTATGGAACTGGGTGTGTTAATTGCCATTCTGCATGTTTTGTGGATGTGAAGTCGACCACACAGAATCATTAAGTTTACAAAGAAGTCAATGCTATTGACACCGTGTAATGGAAAGGTTCGCTTTACTCGAGGCCACCACCATGCATCGGCGGCGGCGCTGCAGTGCGCGCAGGGGGGATTGCGCACGCCCCGGAGTGCTGCTGCGCGCCCCCGCCTGCGAGTGTGTGTGTGTGTGAGTCTCTGCGTGTGGGAGTGTGCACGAGTGTGTGTGTGCGTGAAGTGGTGGGGAGAGGAAGAGGAGACCAGTGACTGAGGCAGAGGAGACAAGTGCAGGAGGCTGTCGGCGCAGAGGAGACTCTCCGCGTAAATACAAAGCCCAGCCGACGCATCGCTCCTCCTGACGCAGAGGAGCGGAGGAGATACACAACAACAACAACAACAACATCAGGCTCCGTGCTTCGAGGGGAACCATAAGGTGAGCTGAGTGATATCCATTCATAATAAACACGTGTCGTGTGGTTGTGTGTACGGTTCCGCTGTCAGGAGTTGGTGGAGAGGGGAGCAGCACTGAGGATGCTGCGAGGGCGGCCGGAGGAATCAGCCCGGTCCTCCTCGGGAACCCGGAGGAGAGCACCAGGGGTTGTGTGTTTTTTTAGTGCTGGGTCTGTGAGGAGGACACCAGGGGTTGTGTGTTTTTGATGCTGGGTCTGTGAGAAACACACAGTTAGGTGTTAGCATGTAGCGGTGAGGAGGGAGCAGGTGCAGGGTTTCAGAGAGTCGAACCCGAGGTTGACACATAGAGAAGATGCTGACACAAATATCTGTCACTTATCTTCCAGTTTGAAACATTTTGGCTTCATGATGTATAGATAGATAATAGATAGATGGATAGAATGATGGATACATACTAGATAAAAAGATAGATAGATACATGTTTTTTTCCTGCTGTGTAAATGAAATTGCTGTCCTCATTCACAAAATCCCTCATATCCTATTCTTTACCGTCACTTACTTTGTCTAAACCTTTATGATCTGTCTTTTGCTTCATAAACGATAAACAGATAGATAGAACGATAGATGGATGGATAGATGGATGTTTTTGTCCCTCTGTGTCAATGACATCGTTGTCCTCATTCACAAAATCCCTCATATCTTATTATTCGCTGTCACTTTGTCCTAACCTTTATGATCTGTCTTTGGCTTCACGATAGAGAGAGATAGAGATAGATAGATATATGGATGGATGGATAGATGGATAGATGTTTTTGTCCTGCTGTGTTGATGAAATTGCTGAAATCCCTCATGCCTTGTAAGCTGATTTGGCTCTCCACATGTTTAATTCCCTTCATATTCATATCACACAAGTCGGCCTTGTTTTGACTGACCACTCAGGTTGTTTAGACTCATTCGCACAATCATCGCTCTCAATCTGATTAGGACAGATCTCCTGAGACTCACCACCAACATCCCATCACGCCATTTATTTTTCACAAAACAACCGCTCCACTGGAAACCCACATTCCCATCCTTTCCCCCTCCTCGTCCTCTCTCTGTCTGCTCTTGGTCAAAGCTTCAGCCTCACCCCCCCCTCATCCCCAGACACTCTCACTCACTCACACACAAACACACGCGCACATATGCCCCGGCTGCACACTTTCACTGCCTGCCCGCTCAGATTCAGCCACGTTAATACAATGCTAATGACCCCTGCTTCATTGTCTGAAGCGCTTGTTCCTGCTGCTCTCTGGACGGGCTGACACACTTTCCAATAATTTTGATTCACTCCAGAGCGGGACTGTTAATCTCTTTAAGAAGATAACAATATCCCCTCTATCCCAGCCTTATGTCTGCTTTGCATTAAATCAAAACAGGCGGCAAAACGTGTGCCTGACAACCACTTTACAGACGCACGTCCCTGACTTTTTGGTGGTCGCAACATCCGTGAAGTGTAGTGTGACCACGGCGAGTCAGGACGTTGCTTGACTCCGGAGAGACACTACTCTCCGAGCTTCCACTCGCTCCCTGGACATTTCTGGCTCATCTGACCGACGTGGAGAAATCAGGACGAGATAGTGACCTACATTGTGCTGCCGTCTTTACTTTCACCCTCGGCACAAACGGCACTAGGCGGGCAGCTTTGCATAACTAAGGGATTATCATGACACACGTTGGCTGGAGTTATTGTGAGAGCACCAGTCAGTCGCACACATGACCCCGAAACCAGTGGCGGGCAGCTCTGCTCCGGGGGCTGTGGGAAAAGCTTGGGTGTTGGAGGGAAAATGCCACTTATTTGGCAGCGTGGGCCGCACAAACACGCAGGCTATGTCCCGAGAAGCGATCAACGCTCCTTCTGTAAGCGTCCGTCTGTGGCATTGTGAACTCTGCCAACAGCAGGACGGGACAGAGTGTCTCATAGATGGAGAGATTTGCTCTGTGTCACTTGTGATGATGCTAATGACATCATTTCTGAGAGGAACTGCTGTGAACCTGAGACACTTTCACTTGATGATTCATTTTCTCCAAGGACGCACTTTGTTTGTGTCGAGGTAAATGCACTTTTCATGTATTTCAAAGGTGTGAATTATATAAAGTCCACACATTTCTTTGAGAGGAGGAGACATTTACAGTCAATAGCCTCTCTTCTGTATGGCATCGGAAAGACCCAACATTCCAAATACTGATTCTATTTGTTTGTTATTTGGGTCTAACTGTAGTTTTCACCAACGTTTCAATGATTTCTGATAGTTTGTTCTTCCAAAACACTCCCAAATGTAAAAGGACAAGAAATTAGTAATGCGACTAGAGATGAATTGATTTTACAGGCGTCGCTTGTTATCAACAACTCTCTTTCCAATTTGATATCTTTGTTAGCATATTCTCCGTGTGTGGTTCCTCTTCTCTATCCTGAAATTTTTGTATCCTTTTAGTTTTTCTCAGTTTTGCTTCCGTAGTGTGTTAGAAATGTCAGACTGCCAATTTGGACACATGGGCTCACTCACACATTTCCTGGACACACATTACTCGGGAGCTGTCATGTCGGGAGCGCCTGACTCTGACATTTGTGTTCTCACTTACAGCCCCTCCTAATGTGCAGAGCTCAGTACATTCAGTCTGAAAGCAGCTTATGTGTTGTATTGAAAATAAATATAGTTACTTTTTGGACAGATGTTTGAATGAATCAAGAATGAGCTACAGGACAAAACAAGTAGTTGTTTAATCAAGAAAATGCTCTGAGATTTGTTTTAAATAATACAAAAATATAGTTTGAATAAAATTGTATTATGTTTTTTCAGCTCTTGATGAGATAGTCAGACAGGACACCTGAAATGTTTGTGATAAAGGAAAACTCTGTGTGTATTTACAGCTACAAAAAATCTGTGCTTTTTGTCCCATTATTTCTCTTTACTATTGATGCATGTTTCCAGTTCTCCGTCCCAGGAGAGCTCTGTTGTTACGGTTAGATTTAACGACCAAGACTATAAAACTGAAGTGCAACTTTAAGAAAAGTGGAATCATTGTTAAACACAGTTGCATGGCCATTTCTCTTTCATGCAAAATCGCACGAGCCCAAGTTCAATAATTAAGTGTCATCATAGGTCACTGACAGCGCTGATTGACAGGATGATTGAGTTTGTGTGTGTGTGTGTGTGTGTCCAGGCGACACGTGTCCTGTCGCCCTGAGTGGGGACGATGCAGCAGCCGTCATGAATAGAAAGTGCTGTGCTGCTCAGCTGTGATGAGGCTAAATCTCCGGGGACTGATGGAGGCCCCCCCCCCATTAGTGTCACCGGTGTTTCTCCCCAGTGAGCCCATCTCACACAGGAGCACGGCACGCTGACACCGCCCGGTCCTCCTTGTCACGGGCATGTTCGTCTCAGTCCTGGGCTGATGAGCGCCTCATTAGACCACCTCAGAGGGAGCGGTGCGCCCCCCCGCCTCACGGCTGCACTTCAACAAATGCATGCAGGGGCATAGGAGTGCATGTAAAGAAAGACATACATGTTCATTATAGACAAACTCTCTCTCTCTGTCTCTCTCTGTCTCTCTCTCTCTCTCTCTCTCTCTCTCTCTCTCTCTCTCGCTCACTGCTGGGTGCAATTACAGTTTCACACTCAGTTAGGCAGGGGCTCTAATGGGGATTGACACGTTCCTGCGAATCCACTCCACACGGCTGCAACTGTTGATGTTTACATGCCGGACCTGTTAATATTACCAGGAGTTGATGGTGACAGATGAACTATTACCGAGTAATAAGATTAGTCACTTTGCTGTTTTCTGTTTTAATCTCCTGCGACACCACAGCTTCACTTATTAGTTTTTGCTGAAAGGATCAGTTGATTAATTGATAGGTTTTTTAAGAGAGAGTTGTTTAGCAACTGGTTTTGATAATTCATTAATAATCGAGGTAATTTCTTTAATGAAAATTCTGAATATGCTCTGTTTTCAGTTGTTCTGCTTTACATCATTTTAATTTTAAAACCCATCATTGGGAGGAAACAAAATGTTAATAATGAATGACTTTCACTTTTATTTGACATTTTAAAGACCAGTTGATTGATCAAAACATAACTGACAAACTCATTGTTGAAGAAACAATCAGAAGTTGCAGCCCTGTAATGCTGTGACAGATTAAATTACATGAAGTAGAGACAATCTATTTATTTAATAGCGATGGGAAGAAAAATATATGGAGCAGATTTGTCATTTTTCAGACTAGTGGAAATGTGGAACTTGACCCCTGGGATATTTTGGGGGACATTTTCCCTACTTCTGGACCTTTCATCCATCCATTATTTACACAGCCGATCCTCTGAGGGTCATGGGGGAGCTACAGCCAATCCCAGCTGACATTAGAAGAGAGGTGGATTACACCGTGGACTGGTCGCCAGCGTATTGCAGGGCCAACATACAGAGAGAACCCTGACACTGGACTGTGGCAGGAAGCTGGAGTAATTTTGGAAAGTTATGCTTGTCTTCTATGCGTTAAGGTTCACTACTGTAAGATTGAGTTGGCAGTATAGTGGACAGATGGTGAAAGAGTAGCGGTCAGTGCAGGTGTCCCTGAACGACTCACTGTGACCGAATCATTCCGCCAGAGCTCTTCACCATGACAGTCATCAAGCCCAATCAGTCAAGGTTGCCCGGGGAGCTGCTATCTCCCACATCAGGTTATTACAAGCCTCAGTGAGAGCAAAGGATTTAAAGATGCTCTTTTCTGTTCTAACCAACTGCCAGGGAGCGGCAGCAATAGATCCCCCTTTTGAAGTGGCAGGTTTGGATAATGGAGTGTAGTGTTGTGGGTTTAGTGTTTCCTCTCTACCCCCAGTAGAGCGCCTGACAGGTTAACTAGCTCCGTATATACCACTGGATCCGGCTCCCAGTCGGTCTTGAGTTTAGGGACCTGAAGTGAACAAACGAAGATGAGAATTGACATGTGGGCTCAGGCAATTTTTTTCTGAAGTCCCATAAGATGCTTTCGCTGTCTTGCCCCCCCCCCCTCCGCTAGAAGAAGCAGAGGGAGGGAAAGTAAAAGTGGGAGTGTTCTGAAGCGTTCAGGATTGCAGGGGGGAGGAGGGGTGGCTCATGTACCTCAGTCGATGCTGAGAAGGGACAGGGGGAACAAAGGGGGTCTGTTTTCTCTGTCTGTGCTGGTGGGGCGGCCGTTTCGAGCCTCTTTATAGCAGTGTGAAGAGGGGGGGTGTTGCAGGGTTAATGCCCGAAGACATCCACAATAGAATCTCTGGTGTTGGAGCCGCTGTTTGTACACCGTCCCTGCTGAAGAGGAGTGAGAGAGACCGTCCTTGTGGCCGAACGCCCCTGGCCAGCTTTGGATGGGCAGCAGATGTTGGGGAGCTAGCTGGTGGCCCAGTGGCAGCACATAACAAGAACCAGTTCCTTCCTTTTCCTGTCCTTGAAACAACAGGAGGTGGGCATCGCTCCACCGACATGTTGTATGCTGGCCAAAATTACAGAGTATTCAGGAAGAGAGTGTACTTGAATGCTTTCTACTCTGTTTTCAAGTCTCCATCCTCCGCCTATTTGCATAGAGCTTAAGAAAAACTCCTCGGCCGAACATCCCACTCCCGTTGGCACAGTGGTGCAGCCCACTCGTGCTAATGGCTCTGCAAATATATCACCACAGCTCTTATTCCACTTGTAAAGTCGGATCTGTAAATAATGAGCGCTGCCAAGAGATCCTCCACAAGCCTCCACGCTCTTACCAGCGGGCTGTTGAATGTTACATCCTATAAAGTTGTCGACGAGGGGGTCTGCGGAGATTTAAGCCGAGCGGAGGCGTAGATTATCTTTGTTGCCCCAGCACATGATGCAGCAGTGGCTGAATCAACAGGAAAGAAGGGGACACTTGGCTGTCAGCTCATGAATAAAGTTGACATGGAAACACAAAGTGGCTTTGCCATGGTTCAGGAGGCTCGCTGACCTCAAGGTCTTATTTAGGCCAGGCCCTCTAATGCCCTTACCCTCGGCCCCACCCTCCACCCCCTCCCACACCCTGGCGGAGGGTAAGACACCATGTTAGCAGCACAGCAGCCACCACTGAAGGGCCCTTAATCCAAGTGGGATGACAGCTTGGCGCTGGATGCTGTTTCTGTGGCGCTGAGACCAATGGGCTTTTCTTTCTGTCTTTTTCATCCCTTAAACCCCCCAAACCCAGCCACAGGAATCCTGGGAAAAAATTCTCCCGGGGGAGACAAAGGCCCGGGATGGTAAACAAATTCAAGTGTGGATCCAAGAGATTCCTCCTCATTCAGCGAAAGAGAAATGTGCATGTCCGATGAGATATCAAAAGCACAAAACACAATGCAGACGGCTTTGTTGTTGTGTGTTTTTATTCTGCTGGTGCCACATGTTGTGTAAAAAACATAATCTACACCCAGATAATCTTCGTCCGGGCTTCAAAATGATTAGGGGAGATTGAGGTCAGAAAACCATTAGAATCATAAAATTTGCTGCCACTGTCGAACCAAATCCCTTTCCTTCCTTTACACCAATCCTCTGAGCCATCCAGAGATCACATGAGCTCGGCTCATTAAGTAACACATATATGGTTTCAAGTCATTTACAAATAAAAAACTGTTTTAGCTCCAGCCTCTGAATGGTAGGGATTTTCTGCTTTCCATTCTAAATTGTACATATTTTTTTCTGGACTGTTGATGGAACAAAATATCAACAATTCTTTTTGTGCTTTGGAACCATGGAAGTTTATGTAATCAATCAAAGTAATCAACAAATCAATCTACAATGAAAATGATTATTACTTGTAGCCCTAGAGTAAAAATAGCCATAACTGCCATAAATATGTATTTAAATGTGATTCATACTATATGTGTGCCATGTTAAATTGGTCTTCCTTTGCCTTTAATTACACAGAACAAATCACAAATTCTAAAACTGATTTTAGCATTTTTCAGGATTGCCTTTTTTATCAAAGTAATTATTTTTCAACCACCACGAGAGGAGAATTGTCTGATTTATTAACAAAAACCCAAGTACAACCACCATGGGGTTGACTCTTCTCAGGCTCTGCATGTGCCAGAGCAATTTAGGATCGAACACGAGCATCGGAATAACAATAAGTATAATCTCCTTGCGGTCAGTCCTTCGCTGGTTTCCCAGCACCGGGCATCTTCAAGAGCTGGAAGAATGTAATTGTCATGAAGATAATTCCTTGCTGTGGGCTGGCAGGGCCCGGCTGTGAGGAGGGGACGACGGACAAATGGCAACTTCATTTATCAGGATCTCCTCTGAGGCTGGCTGGCCTGATTACCCAATCAAATGTCTAGTGCGGCTCAGGGCTGTCTGGACCAAAGCTGGGGCTTTTTCAGCACTGCGCTCTGCCTATGTAGAATTATCAATGAATCTTTGTCAGGCTGCCATGCTTTACAGCCAAAGCGCTGTGGTGTTGATGCAAAGTCCCTCAGAGGAAATTACACTAATAATCTTTAAGTTTTTACACATTGACAGAAGCAGAAATCGTCTTTTCCGTATGCTCTGTTCTGTGTAGATTTTAAAAACACAATTGGATCATTGTATTTTGAACTTGGAGCTGAATGGCATTCCTTACATTGGTTTTAGGTTGTATTGTTCTGGCAGAGGATGAAAAGCCTCTGGTCTGAAGCAGACCTAATGCCCGGGTCTTCAAGGTTGGCTGGTTCTTGGGCCTCTCAGGGCGAAAGGCACAATGACCACATCTCTCCATGAGCCGAGCAATGGTGGACGTTTCACTCAAAGGGGTTACTGCGTGACAGGTTGTACGCCTCCACAGATCCTGTGGGAGGAAAATAGGACACGTTCTTTCAGTCGCTGGTCTTTTGCGATGTGCCCTATATGAGACACACTGTGATTTGTGAATATCTCCTATACAGATAAAATGTGATTGATTGATGTGTCACTGAGGTGGAATTCCTACAGCTCCTGGTTTTGAACTCAGTATGTTGATTGTAGTTGACATTTCAAGGCATGTAGAGGGCTCAGTTTTGTGTCAAGGGAAATGTTTGTGTGGGATAACAGATGGAATTGTTCCCGCACTGAGATGCTCTGATTTGTCGACTTAAATACACATCTGAGGCTTTTATATAATTGTTAAAACCCTCAGTTAAACATTTCAATTTTAAATGAAACTGATTAAAATTTCCTTTCAGAGTCAGACTCTGACATCATTATGTGCACGGCACTTATAGAATTATTCAAACCTGTTTTATAATCTCAGTTTGTAGCCATGTGATTTAGATAGAGGAGCAGTCGCTGCCTGAGAGCAGATAACAAACTGATCTCAACCACTGTCTGTATCTCTGTCTCAGTCTCTGTTCCTCTTATTATTTCCCTTTCTTTCTGACCCTCTTCCTCCATAACTCTCCAAATATATCATATCTATATATGCTGACCTTTGCTCTCTGCACCGGGTATCTACTCACGTGTGTGTGTTTTGGGGACGATGTTTGTACTGATTATAGGGAGTAAAATATTTACAATAGCGGTATATCGGCTTATATATATAAAGAAGGTCAGTGATTCTTTATCAAACCCTAATGACAAAGATATGTCCTTAGCTAAGCTTGATCATTTATAGCAAAAACATAGCAAAAAGCAAGCTAATGTTAGCTTTAGGTCATTATTAGTTTGCTAGTCAGTCATTACATTACATTACATTTCATTTAGCTGACGCTTTTATCCAAAGCGACTTACAATAAGTGCATTCAACCCCGAGGGTACAAACCAAGAACAACAAGAATCAAGAAAGTACAATTTCTACAAAAATAAAGCAAAACTACAAAATGCTATAAGTAAGTGCCATTTAAGTGTTACTAAATTGTTACTTTCAAAAAGGTTGTAACAGTCAGGTTGTAACAGCTTACTGTCATATTTACCATAGAGCCTCAGGCAAACCAGTGGCATTCATTATGTCCCTGTATATTTTCTGCATCTATAGATTTCCCTGTTTCTAACTCTGCCTTTAAATGTCAGCTTCGCTCACAGCTATAGTGTCTAATCAGAGCAGTATAAAGGAGCTACATGGAGGTCGGACTGATTGGATTCTCCACGGTCACCAGCAGTGAAAAAAGTCTAATTAAGCCTTGAGCGTCCCGAGTGAAACTCCCCAGGATTACCCTGGCCCTGCACCCAACACCCCAACCCTGGGAGAGAGTGATAACTAGACTCCCATAATCTGAGGCTGGGGCTGAGAGGGGGCGGGTGATGAAATCCATGCACACTGAATCTGACGTCACCACAGGATCAGTAGTATGTCACTCGTGGATTCCTGCCATATCAGGTAAATTCAATTTGAGTCAAAACGTCACAGTTTGAGATTTGCAGAGTCTGCAACAACACAGCAGGACCTGGTGGGTGGAGCTGCCGTAATTTCAGTGTGTTTTAGTGAGATAATGATTTAAAAAAAACGGATTTCATGCAGAGCTTCATCCGTATCGTTAACAATCCCCCAGCACTTTGAAGTCAAATTAGAAGTGTGTCTGTATATGAGTGGAAGCGACAGACAGACTAGAGAAGAGAATCTCTCCCCTCAGCCCTCAAATCTCCCTTTTCAGACGAAACAAAACCCGGTAAACTATCTTCACCCTTTTGTCCTAACTTTTAGGGCGTGGGTTGGACCTGTGCTCTGAAATGTGGAGTTTGCTTTTCATCCTCTCCTTTGTTTGAGTGAAAGTACACGTTTACTGTGATCGTCGCTCTTTAACGATGCTTTAAAGAGTCAGTTTGTGAGGAGAAGAAGTCACAACGGGAGGCTGCTATTGATCAGGTGTTTGTCCTTAAGAGTAGGGGATGAAGAGGAGAGGAGCTGAGGAGGGTGAGGGGTCAGGATAGGGTGAGAGACGGGGAAGAGCCGGTGAACAGGACGTGCTCTGCCATTCACCAGGATGTAACCACATCTGAAATTTTACGGCTCCCTTCTTTTGAAGCTGGAAACAATGCACCTGCTGGAGGCCTGAGGACATGTCCTCTCCTAGTGTGTCCTTCCCCAATTCTGTAAGGTCTCACTGGCCTGTGGTATCCTAGTATAATTATATAAACGACTCTTTCTTCTCGGACAATCAGTCTTTGTCTTTATTACTACAAAAAGTTTTGAAGTTGCAGGAGCTCGTCCCCTCTTCTTGCCCTCTCACGGGATTCAATTGTTTGTGAGTTGTGTTTTCCAGTCTAGCCTCAAATTGCAGCCAGAGTGAGAGCTGAAAATGCTCCTCTGGCCTCAAAACAAAAGATCCTGAATTGGTTTCACTCGGCCTGTTTATCTAAGTTGTGACTCTGTGGCTGAAATGGGATTTCGTATTTGGAGTGGAAGCGGCGTTTTGGCAGCAGTGGCGGGGCTCCGTCCTTGACAGCCATGGTGAATAAATTCCTTCCAAACAACTGGCTTTAAGAATGACTCCTGATTAAAACCTACCACTGACCCAATGCACTGGTATGATGGAGGCCAATGTGAAGCCGTGCTGTTTTATCCCTGTGACTCATTTTGTCTGGAACTATAATGGAGTAGGTGGCCACAGAGAAGCCACGCAGGACAGCTCGTCATTGCACTTGAGTTTGATTGACACGCCACTTCTTCTTTCACATCAGACATGGTGAAATGGTTTAAAAGTGGCTCTTTTACATAACACTGGACAATTGCAAGCCTAACCTCCGTCATTCACCGCTGGGCCTCTGTGAATTCAAACTAGAGCAACCTCAACATATCTGTGTTTTGTAATGCTAAAATTAGCAGACTCTGAGGCATGTGCTTGATATGGTAATAGGGCAGGAAAACAGTGTTTCTGAGCTTGTTACCATTTATATTTACCAAAGATGGCCTCGGAAATGAGACTTAAAACATAGTTGTTTTTGGGTGGAAGTTTAATATGGGAAGTATGAGTGGACAATATGATATGGATGGTATATGCAATATACATGTCATGATATATATATATATATATATATTCAGTTGAGTTTAATTTTCATTCTTGACCTTGGAGGAAGAATTCTCCTCTTCTGCAGAGCTTTCAGCCGCATTGTGTGACCCTCATCACCAAAAGTTTCCTCACATCTCACGTAGATGTTTTAGTTGTTATTGCATGATGACAACTCTCCCCCTGTGTACAACAGTCTGCCACCACATGACCAATACTCCTTCAATCAAGGTTCATCTTCACATTGAGGCAAAAATCACGTAACTATTTAATCATACCATGAAGCAGCCCTGCAACATTGTAGACAATGATAAAATATTACAAACAGTATTGCAAAAGTATCTGGTTGTAGGCTGTAGAGCTTGAACACTAACTTGATTAGTCGAGTGACAGTTAAGTAATCACTGTTTTGAAGTCAGGGTTATTTAATTACCAACCATTTTGATCGTTTATTATTTGAGTCACAGTGCAAGCATAAAAATGATTAATTACTGCTTTTTCAAGCCTCTAAAATCAGAGGATTTATTACAATTTCAACTAGTCAAGCTCTTACCTCAGCCAAAGCCCAGCATTTCCCCTTAATTAAATCAAACTGCACCAAATGTCACAAACTCATATACATCAGATCCCTAAATGTCTCTCATCCAGATCCATGAATTATTCCCTCGGAAAATGGTGATGATGTTGAAAAATATCTGGCAAACCCTGGATCCTTCCCCTGATCAGAATCTGCACCAAAACTTTGATGGGTTCTTCTGTCTAGTTGTTTTTGTGTAATCCTGTTCACAAACAAATAAACATACAAGCAACCAACAAACAAAAGGGAGAGGATGAAAACACAACCTCCTTGGTGGAGGCAATAAACTGAAACTCTTTGGCCCGTGGTCGGAGAAAAACAGCACATTTCAGTTTGTGACTTTCAGATGATATTCAGCAGACACAGCACAGTTCTATCATTGTATTGTTATATCATCCCGGCCTCATGGGAAATGCTTTATTCAGTTCTTGCCTTTGCTCCAGTATCACTGTGCCGATTAGATGTTTTGAAGTGGGACAGTCACGCATGGATAGTTATTCTCTAAGCTTTAAACATGGATCCCTGTGATCAGTGTAGCCCCTCTGACTATAACTATGACAGTGCGGATTAAATACAACACAAGAAAACTTATTATTAATCCACATGGGCTAATTTAAATAGCTTCTATCATGGTGCCATGCTGTTTTTACCTCCAACTTTAAACTAAGCTTCCTCAGAGGAAACGGGATAACAACTTCCTACAATACAGTGCATTGTGCTGGATGATTTAGAGTACTGTTGATTTATTTGTGGAATAAATGAACACATCTGTGACACAGAGACATTTTCCCTCATAGATCCACATAATGGCACCTCTCAGCCGCGCTGAGTGCAGGAGTGCTACTCTAAATGTTTAATGGAGGGATAAGGGATAAGGGGCATCTACTGTCTCGGTCTGTATAGTGTCTCATTCCCACCTGGCCGAGCTCCAGTGCTCACTGCAGCACTCTGACCCACCACACTGCTGCATTCACACCGGATACAAGGCCTCATTGGAGACTTTAAAGCTGTGCTGGAGTTATGCTGTGTATTGACAAAGTTGTGTAGAAGCTTCCGACTCCTGTTCTGGAACTTGGTCAGACTATAAAGTTCCTCATTCACTCTACTCTTGTGCACTCATGTTTTACTTTCTGGCTCCCCAGCCTCTGTGATGCAGCAGCACGCAGGTAGTTGCACCACCACCCACCAGTCTGTGTCCCCCCCTCCCAGCATTTCGGTGAAGCCCTGGCCGTCCCTTCAATGGCTCTTTCACTGCCGCTCAGTGACAATGCATTTTTTTTCCATGCCATAAAAGCAGATGCTGTATTATAGCGGCACAATACTGGGCCCATCTGAAACTGTTTTCCATGTGAATGGCACACCGGGATCAGGATGCCTACCACTGTGTGGGGCTTTTTGACTTGCCACTCCATTATGAGTGCACACTGGACGGAAAAGGAACGGGCAGCTTCAACTGGCATTGTGATCACTGCATAGAGAGAGGAAATGCACTATAAAATGCTGATCCAGGCTTTTCTTCCAGGTCTGGGACTCTTTATATTAACAAGAATGCAGAGATTACTGTGACATCGAATGAGCTTGTCACCAGCCACACTCAACAACAGGCAGGAAACTTGCAATTTAAATATTTGTCCACCTACAGAAATGGTTAAGTCTCTAAAAATAAAGTAAGTGGATCTATCTTGCCTCTGGACTTCCAGCTGTAGCAGGTGTCCTCTTGACTCTGGGCTTTTTAGACCTCTTTCTCTTTCAAGTCAACAAATCAAGAGTTAAAAATTAAAGTGAAAACAGCTTTAGAGGCTTAACCAGCAGAACAAAAAAGCCCTGCGGTTAAATGATTGCCTTCCTTTGTGTGACTACTACCTGTCTTCTCCTTTGTTGCCGTTTTGTTGACAGAGAGTTGAAGAGGCTGCCCTTGTTCAGAGATGTCTGGCCTCAGGGGCTTGTTGCATGGTGCAGTCCTCCACACCCTATCCCTTAGAAACACTATTAAAACAGAGCTGAACCAGCACGGCCGCTTGACTGACTGAGAGCCTGTCAGCGAGACTCTTAGTTTCTAATTGAGCACTCAAGCAGAGAGGGACCTTGGAAGGCCAGAGGTACGAGGCCAGACGAGCCGGTTGGTCAGTCGTCCTTCACAGACTTGATTTCTGGCTGAAGAAGGACCCCGCTGCAGACAGGCACCACTCAGACCTCCTCCTGATTCTGGGGTGTCCTTGGCCCCCTCGCACCACTCAGAGGGCTTATCCTCTCCGGCAAGGGCTCCTTGATGTCTCCAGTCGGTCATGTCAAGGACACACATCTGTCATGTCAAGAGCCGGGAGAAACAGCGGTAGCACCGGACACGTAAAAGCCCAGACAAGGACACGTTAAAGCACATTAACCTGACTCCAATCCCACCTCAGAAGAAGGACGTCACTATGGGAAACAGGGAAGCAGCTGGGGCTGTATAAACCAGTTGTATAATTAGATTTCTGCCTGTGTAGTTGGTTGATAGCATGTTGCTTGTGTAGCTGAGGATACAATGGTGCTGGCTCCAGGTTAGAAATGTTTGAGCAGACAATTCACCTGGATGTAGCAACCCACCAGCAGCTGTCTGCATCCTGAAGTGTCACAAGTCAACATTTATAAGCAGTGCTCAACCATTAACTAAAAGTGTTACTGTACCATGTGTTTTACATTATATGACTGTTCTTTCATGAAAACATTAATGCTGGTTTTAAAATCACAGGTGTTACCAAATCTATAAAGAACAATCTATATTTATTTTTTTAACATGTGTCAAAACATGTTCCCGGCCTTTAGGAAACTACATAAGCTAGGTGTGTGTTTGGGGGGTGGGTAGGCGTGTTCTCGACCTGCCTCCCAGCACTGCGTTTTCCACCAGAGACACTTCAGCTAAAACTTAACTTTAACTACTCCTGTGGTCATCGATGTGGATATTGATGAAAGTCACAAGGCACAGTTGTGATAATATAAATCAGGTCTGATAATTGCAGACAAATGTTTGAAATTAAACTTGAAGTTTTTGTATTTCTTTGCACAAATTCTTCTTGGAGCACAAATAAAAAAGTTCCTCAGCATCTTTGAGAAGAGTTAACCTAATACCAACTTGCAATTATATTTGTCCATCCTTTTCCATCGAAGACACCTGGTGTTTACAAGATGGCAAACTCTTTTCAACTTGCCTCCTTCCTCCATTTTGAATTATAAATAGTGGTGAGCTGTTCTTCCAAATTAAAACAAGTTCACAAAATCTTCCCTGGGCTTATTATCTAAGTTAGCAGTGAACATCTGTCCCATGTTGTTGTATCATTTCCCTGAGGAGAACAAGGTGTCCTCTCACAACTGCCGCAGTGTTAGTTTTGCTTTTCAAGAAAGTGTCAAAGGGAAATTCTGTCTATGTTGTGGATAGCTAAGTACGCAGCGCAGAGAAATTACACCACTGAGGAAATTCATGCCTGGATACCTGCAAATGACGAGACTGTTGTCTCCACCAAAATAAGAGCGGGCCTTTCCCTGCAGCGTCTTCTTATCCAGTGTCTTTGACACGGTGCATTCAGCCACAGCTCGTCTGTCAGCTTCATTTTGTCACTAATTTATTCATTTAAGCAGTTGCAGCCACATTCAAAGACAATGGCGCAGAAACTCAGAGTTGAATTAACCTCGATAATTATGCAGATTTGCGGGAAGAAAAGCTCAATTGTTACACACTTCTCAAAATTCCTGCCCCCTCCTGTGCTCGACAACCAAGTCGAATAAATTACCCGACCCAAGAAAGATATTCCAGCGTCCCTCCTCAGGATCCTCTTAGAACAACACTGCACTACATTATTTGCGCGAGAACCGAACCCTGCAAGGTCAACCATTCCTGTTTATGTTTGCATCACCAATGGTTTTAACATAGTCCTCAGTCTAATGGAAGCGCTCGTTCAATGTGAGTGCATTATCGTGTGCCGGCAGAGCAGTGGATCCATTTTCTAGAAACATTTTAAAGGAATCCACTTTAAGTGTTTCCAATAAAAGGCCAGGTTTAAAGTGCTAATGGGGCATTTGATCAATACATGAGCTTTTCCACCGTAAATACCAATGGTGGTTGATCACTGGTGCATTGGAATCCATTACGTGTTCACGTCAATGCCGGCGCCATTTGAGCTGCAATGGGATGTTTATGGATGTTATAGTTCGGGATCGTATCAAATCCGCCTGGCATCCTATAACTGTAGAACCTCATTCATGTAAACACAATTCAATGTTGTCCGACAGTTAGTTTAAATTCTGTCCTGGCAAACAGTTGGTCATGTCCATATGGGAATTACATGACATTTCTGTTCAAATATCAAAAATATAATTTGACATACATGGAAACACATATTTGAGCCTAAAGAAAACTGTATATTTCATGTTTCATGCATTAAATGGCAGGAAAAGACAAGGAGACACGCTACAATGTTTTATTCTGCTAACTCCAAGACTTTCTCCAAGTTTCTTCAAAGTTATATTTGACAAAACTTTATTCTACAGAGCTCTATTTTACAGCTAATTTCCGGAATTCTTTATCACAATTCCCTCAAATTAAAAGTATATGTTACTTCTCCAAACAAAGTTATGACAAAGTAAGTTTTGACAATTTCTCACTGGTTATTAACATCCCTCTCGTCTGCCTGCTCACTTCCATATCAAATAACTGAGCAACACAGATCTCCCATTTAACCCTCCCATTCCAAACATACAGTCAGCTTTGATGCATGTTTGTCCTATTTATTTACACTGTGATTCTTTTTTTTCTGATTTCAAGATTTCAGATACAGTTTCATTATTTTTGATGTGATAATAAAGCCTGAAACCAGTCTGTTGAACTCTAATAGCCTGAGCTGCGTCACCAATGTCCCCTGGAAATGAAAGTTACATGTTTCCATGGCCTGGGCTGTTACATGAGCTTGACCTCTCTGCCTGCACAGGGGATGGATGTTTCCAGTGAGGCTTAACAAGTGTTCATTCGCCTATAGCTTAATGCTTGTCAGTCCAACTTATTGTCGAGTATTGTATGTAAAGTTGCCACTATAGAAAAGTCATTACACAACTTAGCCGTGCATGATTGTACACGCCATTGCTGCACTGTGTTACTTCAACAAACAACACCTCTGACTGTTGGCGAAACAAAACAAGCTGTTTGCCCGACCTACATCTTACATAAATCGCATTTAATAAGCACATGAAAGAGTAATTGATAATTGGAGCTGTTGACAGTGACATCCTGACTTTAATTCAAAGTGAGCTTTTTTTAACTGAGTGTAACTGCAGGTCAGAGTGATGAAATCCGGTCTTAGGTATAATCGCACAGTTCAGATAATAATAATGTAGTTGCTGAATGTGGAAACACAACAATAACATAGACCTATTTTCAACAAGGGCGGCTGAAACCCGTTCCTAATGCACAGCGCAGAGGAGGAGATGAAAGCCGGTCTCCGACAGTGAGGCCGGTGCTCAGCCCGTCTCAGATGAAGGCTCCTGCTGGATCCGGAGAGTAGGAAGCCCAGCCACGTTGGTTTTTTTTAATCGGAGCAGACCGATTCCAACAAAAGTCTCCTCCTCATTGTCTGTGTTTACTTTTAATTGGTTCATCATGTGCTCTAATGATGCAAGATCGCTCACTGGTGGCCTGCGTCTCCTATCATGGTTCTCCCAGTATTATGTTGTGTGTTTTACTCATAGTGACCACAGCCTCCTCTAAATGCTGCTGGTTACTCAAAGACAACATGTACCGAGTGTGTGTTTGTGTGTGTTTAGGGATATTACTGGTGAGGGTGAATTATTGATGCAGTGTAAACCCAATCTGGCTCATGGCAGGTGCATGGTGTGCTGTTTGCTGTGTGTAAGTGTGTGTGTGTGTGTGTGTGAGAAGTTGTCAGACTGGTGGAAGAAGCAGTGCTGTAATTAAAAGACGGCACAGTCTGCATTCCTGCCCACACGCATTCAGCTTTTATCCATATAGATTCGAAATGTAGTGCCATGACCACAGCAAAGTTCAGAGATACTGATGCTGCACAGAAAACACTCGGCTTCCCTCCTCCTTCTTCTTCTTCTCCCTCTTCCTTCAGTCTCAGTTGAGCAGTGCATTGTTTTTCTCTCCCTCTGTCTCGCCCTTTGTGCTCTCGTCTCTCGCTCGCTCGCTCACAAACTTCACAATATGCCACACTCGAGCTGCAGCCGTCTTTTATTGTGCAGCATGCAGACAAGCTGCTCCGAGCCCGAGCAGTGATATCATCCCATTGTGCCTGTGCTGTCACCTGCACCGAAGAGCACGGGGTCCAGGCAGGAGAGGGGAGGAAAAGAGAGGTGGATGGAGAAAAGGAGGCAGGAGAGTCAGGAGAGAGGAGACTTGCAGGGGGAATGGAGGACAGCGTGGTCTCCCTCCACTGGGCCAGTTAGTACCACAGACCTCTGCAAAGACTCCTGGGACAAACATGAGAAGGACAAGCAGTGACATAACCTACAAAAGGATGTTGTGTTTTCGTTTTGTCTGTCCGTCTGTCAGTTAACTGAATTTTCGCTGAAACTACTGGACAGATTACTACAAAGCTTGGTGGAAGGATGTGGTGCCATTTGATTTTGGTGTGGATCCAAAGAAAGGGGCAAATCCAGGGATTTTGTTTCCCTTTCTGCCCGACATTTGTGTCAGTTATTCAACAATAATTTGATAAACTTGATGTGAAAACACAGACACTCTTAGGTTTGTTTGACAAATACACTCTACTGTGTCATCCAAGTTCAGTAAGAACCATCTATTCTCTGATAGACCACCACCGCTTGACCACAGCAGAATTATAGGCAAGGGATTAGAGGTACATATAAGCAAAAAATTGGGCCAACCTGCTTCCAAGACTGTAAACAGGGTCTCGCCAAACAGCTGCACAACCACACACACACACACACACACACACACACACATACAGTACAAGCCCACACCTTTGCGGATTCTTGTAGCAGGAGTGCACACACTCTTCTCTTTTTCCACGAAAACAAACACTAACGACTCTCACACACACAGCAGCTAACTAGCCGACACCTCCACATCTAAATTGTCTTTTTTCACCACTGCTACTCTCATTTGCTCCTGCCTTCGGGACATACTTTCTTTCTCTCCTCTCCTGTATTTCCCATCTCTCCGTCTCCCTCCCTCTGCATTTTTATCTCAGCACCGGCAGCAACCTTGTCTGTGTGTGTGTGTATGTGTATATGTGTGTGTGATTGTGTAGACTGGCTGATTAAACCCTTCAGCGCTTATTTCCCCTCACAACTGGCTGAGTCTTCTACACCTCAACATAACGTCACACCACAGACGCTCCAGCACCATTAGCTAACTTTGGTTGGTTTCACTTATATCAAAGCTACTTTTATAGGAATATCTGTGAGCAGTATGAGTGTTAAAGCAGTGGACAAAAAATGTTGCCTTTTATTTTATGATATTTTTGCTGTTCACTCATTGAGCGCAGTATGGATTTTACATCAGAGGTGGAGTGGGAGGAGGTGAGAGATCAGATTGTCAGTTTCTGGACCCACTAGAAAGACCATGACTTTGTGTTTGTGATATTAAAAATGAAAAGCATGAGAAGCCTTCGCTGTGATGCTTCAATGTGTTTCTCCTGGCTTTTTCTTTGCCTCATGTTTTATCTCGGTCGATGTGTATTTGTGTTTGAGGGAAAACTTTTTTGTAGCCTATGGAAAGCATTCAGTTCACTGCAGGTTCTCCAGCAGGTGTTCACAGCTCTCCACAACTGGACTTGCTTGAGTTTCTTAAAGATGTTTCACCAAAACACAACTGTGTCTCAGAGCAGCTTCACAGAGACAAGTCTCCAAGGCTCATTCAACAACATTACGTTTTAGTTTAAAAATGCATCAATGTTGCTACGGTTACACTTGCCGTCCCCACTAGTCTGGAGTTTTTGAGCGTTGAAAACTGAAATTTTTAGAAACACTGCTAGCACCATTTTTATTTATTTTTTAAAACTCTGGATCTGAGTGTTATTCTGGTCACATGATATACATTTTTAGGGCTTTTAGTATGAATCAAGGTTATTGCTGAATACTTGTGTGGATGGAGATTGTTTTAGTTTTTAAAATAGCATTGTTTTTCTCTAAATATTTGACAGCCCCACGGTTCCTTCTAAAATACTGTGGTTGTGTTTTTGTGGTGGACACAGTATGTGGTTATGTGCTCTTGGGGGGTTTCGGTTGTGGAGACAGGTGGTGTGAGAGCCGGACACAGTGTGGGTGAGGATGAAGAAGAGGAGATGGAGAGAAATCTCATTCCCCTCCCGCTGCACTCTCAGGATGTCTTCTGGAGACACCAGGCTCCCTCAGCTGTTGTTATGGCTCCCTAATGAAACCTAATGAATGCTAATGAAACGTAATTCAGCAATGGCGGTCGAGCAGCTCTTTTCTTCTGTAGCCGGGTTGTAAAGTAACGGCTGCAAAATGCTTTTTCACAGCGTTAAATAAAACTGCAGTCCATCCATCCGGGCTGTGGACGGTGTGTAATGTGTCAGTGGGGCAAGTTGTGTGTTGCTTATTGCTGCAGTGTTGCTCACAGTAATGAACAGTCTGGATGACGCACCCCCGTGCAGCATCGATCGCACACTCTCACACAGACGGCGGATGGAAATTGGTCCTGGTGGGGAAGGGTGGGAGGTGCACACATGCCTGCACCTTCTGTGGACACATATGGAAGCAGGGATCAGCACACATATACAGACTGTGTGTGTGTGTGTGTGTGTGTGTGTGTGTGTGTGTGTGTGTGTGTGTGTGTGTGTGTGTGTGTGTGTGTGTGTGTGTGTGTGTGTGTGTGTGACAGTGTGTGTTTTTTGACGTCTGTGGGTGCTCACTGGGCCAAGGATGATCTTCTTATTGGTGGCAGTATGGAGCATATAGAGAGGACCGTGCTCGGCAGGCCTTTCTCTCCCTTTGCGGCAGAAGTCGCTTGGATGTCTTCCACCTCTCCTCATGTCCTCAGCTGGTGCTCTCTGCTGTTGGAGACAAGCCCCCCCACACACTGTGTCAAAACCAGGCTGTAGAGTTTCCTCTCCTGCCTCATTACCACATGAATAGTTGCCATTTTGCCATATACTGTATTGTTATTGTTGGCAAGTCACTCAATGTCACTGGCTCGTACATGGTGGGCTAACAATAGCCAAAGGAGGAGGGGTTCCTCTGTCACATAGTAAAAATTGGTTTTATTATTCAGCTGTATTACTCTAGTTTTATGATTACCCACATTGCAACATGTTGTATGCAAGCCAGCAGTTTTCCACCTCAGTGGGATTATCATTAATAATTCCATATTGCAGTGAGAAGCTGTGCAGCACAACAAACAAAAGAGCTGACGGACAATACTCACAAATCTATAGCAACTTCTGGGAACAGTCAGACAAATGTAATGTAGTAAACAGCTTTAATGTTGTTCTTCACAAGTGTGATTACATTTTAGTTCATCCGAGACAAAAAACACACGATGTCCATCCAGTGTGTTTGCTGGGCCTTAAAGACAAACTGTGGTTTATTAAAACTTTTATTTCTGAAGCTCTGACCTCTACTCCCTATGGTAGCAGTGAACTCTCTGCAGTAATGACTGAGATCTGGATTTCCAAAGATTGATACTACAAACATGAAGTCAGTCATACATAGGGATGGGGGGAAAAATCGATTCAGTTACAAATCGCGATTCTCGTGAATGACGATTTTAAATCGCCATGCTGCCTCCCAAATCGATTTTTTTTTTTTTTTAAAAACATATTTATTGGTTTATACCAGGGGGATGTATGGGGGGAGCAACATCACCCCAGAGCATGTTGACCAGCTCTTGTTTTTGCACAAATATCTATAGCACTAGCTTTGCATCGCCTACATGCAAACAACAATAGCCTACTTTTTGTTTATTTCAAAGTTTATATTTTAAGTAAACTTTTATTCATTCTATTTAATTTACCTTTTATTTATTGTTTAAAAGTAGCCTAAGTGGCATACATTTCTTAATCTGTCAGTTTGTGTGCAGTTGACAGGGGCTTTACAATAATAGGGCACATTTTTATTTATTTTCTCGATTGGATGCCCGGTAGTCATTAAGTTAATGTTAATATTTGAAATAAAACTTGTAAAGCTCTAAGTGAATTTGACTGTTTTGTATTTGAAGGTATGATTCAACATTTTTCCATGGTCCAGTATTTAAAAAAATAAATAACCAAAAGAAATCCCAGGAAATCGTAATATCGAATCACAATACTTACAGAATCGCAATACCCACAGAATCGCAATACATATCGTATCGCCACCTAAGTATCGTGATAGTACCGTATCGGGAGGTCCCTGCCAATTCCCGTCCCTAGTCATACACGTGGGAAACACACCCAGGTTGGGCCAAGAGAATATGGAGAGGAAACCCAAACTGTCTGGTGTAAACGTGATCGTTAGTGGGGGGTGGTGGCTGTGGTTTAGGGGGTCGAGCGGGTCGTCCTCAAACGTGTGTGTGAATTCATCAGTTAAAGGAAAAACTGTTCTGTAAAGCGCATTGATTGGTCATCAAGACTCAAAAGGCGCTATATAAATACAGACCCTCATTGACAGATTACCCTCTTGGCCTAGATTTGTCCAACTGTTCTTGCTGTAGTCTTGTACACTCACAGTTTGCCTCTGCAGAGACACACGGTCACAAACGATAATCACCTGCCAAGACGAATTACGTGTTATCAAAGTACCAGCTTGTTAACACAGCTAGGGTCTCATACAAATGTCATAGTATTTACACGTTGTATTGTCAAACAAATACTCTGGCGAAGCAAACCAGAGTAAACAAACCCTCGAGTCTGGCGAACTGGAGTGTTTGCTTAAAATTGTATTATCGTCTGGCTGCTTGATTTGCGTCCTGTTGTTCGTTGCTGCATTTTCCACATGTTCACAGTTTACTCTGTGAGCGAAGTGTCACTGCTAATGAAACTATAAATGAGAGTGTAGTAGAATGATGTATTAACAACGTGCATCACAGAAACAGAATTAATGGGAATAACAGTTAGGGGAAATAAAAATGAGGCGGGTGCTGCTCTGGCTTCTCTTGAGTTGAACTGTTGTCTGTTTGGAATTGCACCAGTAAGGAGTCAGAATGAAATACGGTACATGACACCTCAGGTCCTTAACCTCAGGGAGGGTCTGCTGCTTATGTGTGTGTTAAATCTCTTCTATTCTACACGTTCTTTGTTGTTGTTTTTTACTGCGCTCTCTCTGCCTCTGACCTCTCCCTCTGTCCTTCTCTTTTTCTCTCCATCATCCTCTCTGTTGTGTGTGAGCATGTTAACACTCCAGCCCTGTCACTGAGCCTCATGGCACCATGGAAACCAGTCGCAGCATTCTCTATCTGTGTCTTTGTGTGTGTGTGTTTTTGTGTGTGTGTGTGTGTGTGTGTGTGTGTGTGTGTGTGTGTGTGTGTGTGTGTGTGTGAGTGTGTGTGGTGATGGGCGGGGATCAGGCTCTTGCTTAGTTTCAAAAAGCTGAGGAGAGGTCGCGGCCGTCCCTGTGGGCCTCTTGCTGTAATTCATGTAAATTCCCTTAAGACCTCGGCCGCTTTGTTTTCCACATTGTCCCCAAACCTGAATCTGATGCCTGTGTCATCCACGCAGCTTGATGCAAAGTTAACGTTCTATTTTCTTCATTGTGAAATTCCCTCACTTTCCTTTGATACATCGAAGGAGCAACTATGGTTAAACCAGATACCACAGGTTATCATGACAGTGCTGCTATTGGATCACACCAGACCCTTGTGTGTTAGTGTGTTGAGATGAGTTCAGCCGGAGTTAACAAGGCTAAAATTGACACTGACACGGACCAGGACAAAGCGATCAAAGCATCGTGATGGTTTATTACTTGATGGAGAATCAAATTTGAACAATTACTGATTTGATGTGAGCTCCAAAGCAATCTAACTCAAACAAACAAGCGTTGAAAATTACTTGTAGGAATGTGTGAGTGGCGAGCGCTAGAGAACTAAATCATCCGTACTTGTTCTTTTCATTCTGTCTCTGACAGCGGTGAAGTATTTTATAAGTGTCCCCCCCCCCCTTCCCTGTGCCCCACCCCGCCTTGATAGCCTTGTGAACCCAGCCCCTTATTCTCTTCATGAGCCAATCATATTTCACTCCCATTCACGTCCCTGAATGGGAAACTCAAAAGGGAGTCCTCATCAAGAACACCCACTGATAGGCGAATGCATGCGGGCACACACACGAACACACACACACACACACACACACACACACACACACACACACACACACACACGAACACACACACACACACACACACACACACATGCAGACAGTTCTAGTTAGGAGGGCTTGGTCTGGACCACAGCATGAACTTTGTTCTGTTAAAAGTTGCCATTGAAATATGCAGTTGCCATTGAAATATTGTTCTTCTATTGCTGTGGTGACAAAGAGCAGGGAGGGCGGCAAGTCCTCTCCCAGTGTGAGTCTGAAGGAGCAATGGGCCGGCGGGGATCACCCAGTGTCTCTGCTCAACGGAGTCAGTGTGCAGAAATAATGCCCATTAAACTTGGTCAATCACGCCCCCCCGCTCAATGAAATATGCCCCTTTCACTCATTTCACACCACAATCTATACACCTCGCCGCCATCCATCATCTCGGAAAGATGTCTGAATGCTTTTATTTATGATACATTTTTCAAATTAACGGCTTCTCATGCCGTGACGTTAGATGCTGAGAAAGCTTATCGTGCTGAGTTATGTTATGGAGAGAACGAGTGAAGTTGTCCATTAGTAAATTGAGGTGGATTTCCAGCGTCGAGGTTTCAGGTCTCCCGACCACCGGTGAAGCTGTGCCGGTCTTCAGCTTCATGGTTTCATCCTGGTATGTGGGTGGAAATTATATACTCGCGCTGGCATGTAACAATGACCATGTTGTGAAGCCATTGAGCGTGTCCCAGTGGTGCAGACAGAAGTCATATGGCTGTGTAGGATTATTAAGTGGTGAGTCCCACCACGGCAAAGGAACACTACACCAGTGGAGACACGATGAGTAAAGGTGCCAAAACCACAAAGCAAAACTAATCAATGACAAGTAAAAAGTCCTGTATTTAAAATCGTTACTCAAGCAAAAAGTTCAGAAGTATTATTACCTAAGCTAAGGAGAACCCATTGCATTTTGGTTAGGATTTGGCTCAGGGGCCAGATTGAGATTGTTTTTATTATCTTTAATATTACAATAAAGGGTATTTCAACATTTTCTAAATGTTCCAATAACAGCTTTAAGGGGACTGTTGGGCCTTTCTAGTCTGCCAAATATCTTGGTATCGAAAGTAAAAGTATTGGTTCAGCAGCACAATCATTAGATATGACATTTTATTACACTGTTTATACTTACACAAGAGTGTGCTTGCAGCTGTTCACTATCCTAGCCACTCATTGTAGAGTTTTAACTTCAGTAGTTCATGATTAGGTAGTTCAGTCCAGTGGGCTAGGGCCCCTCTGAGGGGGTCATAAGATAAATAAAGCTCTACAACATAAATCAATTTAATTTATTTATTTTTTTGCTTTGGATTTAGAGAGGAAATGTCTGTTTGGGGTAACTGGTAACATCCCATAGATCATGACAAGGACCCAGACTACACAGTGTCATCAGGGGTCACAAGCCGACCAGTTACACTTTAATTGTATACACTCATTATTGGCTTTGATATGTAAAATCTTTATCATTAAAGTAGATTACAATGATAAAGTCCGGTGGAGTGGATGCAAGTAAATTAACCCAGACTTGTATTTGTTCTTTACACGAGTTAATGTATTAAGTTTCATTCCACCACTGTGGCCCAAGAGCGAGATAAAGTGTGAAATAAAGTTTAGTGGATACTTGAGTCTAAATCATTGTTCACTCCGGTGGACAATGTTCATTGAGACAGATTATGTTACATTTCTGTGCTTTTGTAGTGAGCAGGGCATTATTTAGAGGCCAGGCCAGAGAATAGTGACTCTTTCAGACCATTGTTACCCTCTGCAACCATAGCTAACGTATACCAAAAGACCTTTTTCTCTTACATCTATTCTTTTAAAACGGGTTGCAATAATACCGGTGAAGAGTCTGCAATAAATACGCCTCCCCTCACGGAGTCCACTAGATTGGATTGCAGGGGGGACATCTGTTGAGTGTAGGTGAGCACTTTCTCACTGTATGGGAAAAGGAAGTCTTTAGGATGTGCCTCAAGGCGTTTTCCTTTTATCTGCGCTGCTGTGCTGGGTCTCCTCCACCTCCGCCCTCTATTGAACATGTAGAAAGCTGCATTGACACCAGTACAATCAGTGCAGCTGACAGTTTATTTTCATGTACACCGGGGCGCTAGTTGATTTAACATGCAATCATAGTGTCAGTTTTACATTCACGCTTTGCCAAATGCACATGGCAGGATGTTGTGCTCTGTCGTCTCCTCATCCCGCTGACAGCTACACCCCTCACACAGCAAATCGCCTTTTTTAATATTTCATGCTCCTGCTCCAATGTGAGTAAAAAAAAACAAAAAAACCCACCCGGTAACTTTGTAGATTCTGCTAGTTGTACATGTGATACCAGGAAATGTTTAACCCCCTTTGTAGAGAGACAAAAGGGTGTTTTAATCCCACTGTGAGAGAGGAGGGAGGGTCAGGGGAGGGACGTGGGAGGAGGGGTTGTGGGTGTGTTGGTGGGGAGGGGGGGGGGTGGTTTTGTGAGAGAATGGGCTCCTCTCTCCTCGCTGTCAGTCAGTCAGAGGAGACACGTCGAGGAATACGCAGCCACTGGGATTAACACAACCGAGCGGCAGATGCACACGCCGAGGGGATTTACCTTCATTTACATGAGCAGAGATACAGGTGATGTATGTGATGTGTGTTTTGTTAATAGCAGCCATGTAATCACCTGATGCTCTCAGAGATCTGCAGGTGATGGGAACAAATCCACGGGTTCTCTTTATGGATGATACATGCTGAACCAATGAAAGGTTCTGGGTGATTTTACTGCGGAGACACTCAATCCATTAGTTTGTTTACATAAAATGAATAATCTGATTTTTTTTTACTTTTTCTAAAGTTCTTTATAAAGGACACATCTAAAATATTTAATGCTATAAGCTTCTCATATGTGAGGATTTGTTCTCTCTATTACTCTATTTTAAGCCATTATTAAGTTAAATACAGTTTTGAGTGTTATTTAATCTCATTTTGTGTCATTCAGTTTTTAAGCAAAATTGCAAAACATCACCAAGTTCTATTGCGAAGATTTGCTGATTTTTATAGATAGAGATAGTCATTTTATACACTTTGAACACTTTCGATAAAGATTACAACGATGAATCAATTCTAGAAAAAATTGCTAAAGCAGAAAATCCAATTAGTATTGACAATAATGTGTGAAGGAGAGAATGTGAGTTTCTCGCAGTGTGGTAAAAGTTCCTGAGCAGACTTTTTTCCCACTGCAACATAAAACCCCTGTTTCCTCGGACAATCAGCCGCACTGTTAACATTTTCATGGATAGTTTGCACTTTGCAAGCACTTTCATACAAACACATCTTACTTTTTCTGCTGAAACTCAACTTATCTCCCCCTTATTGTCACATTTCTCTGTCTCGGCAGCGTCCCTCAATGTAAATTTGGCTTTGAGGGAAAAGAAGAAAATTATTATTTCTCTAGTCTTTGGTGTAGTAATGATGCTTCACCGGGAAAGTGATATCTTCTACAGCCACACTCTTCCTCTTATTAGCCAAGAGCCTAAAATGAATCCCGCAGGCCACTGTACTGCCTAGCTCCCTTCCACACACGCACACACGCACACACACACACACACACACACACACACACACACACACACACACACACACACACACACACACACACACACACACACACACACACACACACACATAGACAGGTAGTCACACACATCAAGATAACACAGCCTGGAGGAGCTAGAGTCTCATTATAGAAACGTGTGACATCTCATTTTCTGACATTATCTGGTGTGAGCAATGCTTATTCAACCTGTGGACATCTCACTTTACTCTACATGCATCTGAATGTGGGAAATGGAAACACACTCTTATGTCCTTGGACTTAATTAGAGCAGGGGTTTGATGGCTGTGCTGTCTGCGTAAAGTCAGCATGCATACATATTATATATACAGTATTATGTGTATGACTTATATTATATTTTCTTATTACCTCTGCTAAGGAGGGTATGTCTTCACCCCTGTCCATTTGTTTGTTGGTTTGTTTGTGAGCAATTATGTGGAGGGGCGGGGCATAATAATCCAAGGCAGAATTGGTTCTAGTTGATGATGCAATTCTGTTATTTTATTTATAGCAGCTAACATGTAGCTTTGTGCAGCTTGTACTGTAGTATAAGTACTTACTGTGTCCTTTTCTGAGCACAATTGCCAACTATTATCAATATATATACAGTATAGGTGATATGTTGGTTTATTAACACAAACAGACATTTTGTCATTTGATCCTTCGTTAACCTCAGAGTATTGATTTGAGCAGCTCTCAGGTTCAGGATGTTGGTTACACCCGTGTGTTCCTCATGTATTAGCTCTTAGCTGTAGTCCTTTCAATTTGCTGTGAAATTGTTGCTGGGCTGTCTCCACATCCATCAGCTGTGCGTTTTGTTTGTCAGCACTCGTGACAGGAGAGTGCTCCTTGAGGTAACCAGGGCCTTGTGTGTCTCTCGCACTGCCCACTGTCAGAATCCTGTGGTCAGCTATTTCCAGTCTCGCTCCTCCGCCCCCTTTCCTCATCACCATGGCAGCAGAGTTTGGCCGAGCTGAGGCCGACTCGGCGGTGACTGAGGGCAGAGGTGGGTTGGCGGGATGGCTGGCCCGATGTCATTGGAAGGGAGGGAGGGGGGCGGCTCTTTTGATGGGATCAGCCTTCAGGATGTAGAAAGGTCATTTCGTTGGTTTGTTTTATTCATTGATCTCAGCTGCAATCAGCTGATTTGTAGCTGTTGGCACAGTGAGGAGGAAATGATGAGGTGGAAGGTCGAACTGAAGAAGACGATAAGTGTGCCGTCGTTCTCTGTTCAGCTGTCAGCAGTAATATAATGTGAAGCTGTGTGTTTTCTTTTGAAATTCAGAGCTTTCAGATATTTATTGAGCTTTGGATAAAACTATTTACCTCACAAACTCAGTGTTTTTGGAGAAAAGGCTTGAAGTAAGTAGTATGAACAACATCTGGTAGTCAAGCTCACAGTGTGCGGCAGCTGCAGGGTTGAATGTCCTGTGGTACGAGAGTCTTGATCTTCGGTCTGAGCGAAAACAACTAAAAACACATCTGTGATCTTGAGAAACAGAAAAAATGTGAAATTGTGTGTTGCACAATTGTGTGTGTGTGTGTGTGTGTGTGTAGTGAAAGTAGTGTTAGAGCAGCAGCGTCTCTCAATGGGACACACAGACTTGTTATTTAGAGCAGCAGACTGGAGTCGATAAGCCTTCGCTGGTAAATTGGATTGGCCTCTTCAATCGTTTCGCCCATCAACTCCTGCAGGTGTGTGTGTGTGAGTGTGTGTGTGTGTGTGTGTCCATTGTGCGATGTTTGAGGAAAGGTTTGGAAAATAAACAAAGGAGAGAATAGAAAGGTAGAAGCAGTCTGTGTTGGAAGTTCCCACGTTAGAGCTGAGAGAGAGGGGAGGAGATTCAAAGAGAGCTCTGTGCTTACAAAAGAAATAAAGAAATGGAGAAAAGAAAGACAATCAGCTGGCAGGCATGAGGCGGATGTGGAGGAAAGGTGACGTGAGGAGAGTAGGTGAAGGAGAAGTAACATTAACAGTAGCCTTGACTTTTACATGCCTGACACCATTGGACATTAAATCCCACATCTGCACAGGGTTTTAATGTCTAGGATGTGAAACATGAGGAAAAAATAGGAACAAGGTGAAAAAAATGATGAAGGACAAGTCAGTGTGTGTGGGCTGGAAAGAGAAGGAGCTTGACGTGAGGATGTAAATGAAAAGCGGCAGAGAAAAGAAAAAGACAGAATATGTTTTGACAGGACATCAGCTTTGTCTGGATCATGACGCAACATGTACGTCCCCAAGACTCATGATCTGAAGATCTGTCAAATTGTCATGTTAAACTTTGATTTGTGAGCCAAAGAGAAAAATCTGTCATCTTCAGGAAACTTCTGTAAAGCTGAGACGGAAGAATGAAGAAGGAGAGGGGGAATGAAAGTGTGCAGAAAAAACAAATATATATTGAGCACATGTCAAGACAAAAACATGTATGTTGTTCTTCTAAAGGTACTGTGACTTTCAGCTGATTTCACTGTGTGAGGTCCTGACCTTGACTGCTGAAAAAAATCTGACAAAGAAAGAAGGAGATTAACTGAGAGAGGAAAAGAGGAGAAAGGAGGTTGGTCGAGGTGGTTAAAAAGGAGGAGAGAAGGGAAATGAAGATTACCGAAGAACAGAGAGAAGATGAGACAGGACGGGAGGTGAGGGAGGACGAGGACAGGGGTGAGGATAGCAGGAGGTAGCAGGGAGGAAAGGAAGCACAGGACAGAACAGGCGAAGATAAGAGGAGAAAAAGGAGATGAGACAAGACAAGAGGAGCGACAGGGAGGAGAAGTATCTCTTCTCCAGCTTCCAGCCGCAGGCTTTTGTGTCTATCAGTTTGGATTACACACTCCTGCCTCGGAAAATCCATGTCCGCACTCTGGTTTACACAGCTCGGGTGTTTGCTTTCTTTTCACCACCCAAACTTGTCACAGTTGGAAGTGTTTTAAGTGCATTTCCACCGAGTCAACACACTCACGCATGATTACGCTTCCAAAAAGAGAATCTCTCCTTTCCTTCCCTCACCCTGCGTTTGATAAGAAGAGGAGATTTCATGCTGGAGCTTCCTGGTGTGTAATCTGTGACAGAGCAGGAGACTTCCTATACGAAAAGGATTTCTGCAGATTAGAATAAAACCAAACATGGAGTAGCAGGCCCATTGTGAAGTCAAATGCGCTGGAAATATGCATAACGGTGCAAAAGTTCCTCCCTAGAAAGCTTATTAAGAGCGGCCGGATTCCCCTATCTTGGTATTAAAGTCCTGGTTGTTGTACTTGAAGATGAGAGGAGCGGAGAGAAATAAATTATGAAAACTAAAAATGTGCTATTCTCTTCTATTTGTGTTTGAGCAGATTGAAGAAAAGCTGAGAAGAAAAAGGAACAAGGCGACCGCAGCCGGGGAGGAGCAGGAGAGAGGGGGGGTTCCGGGTTTCTCTGGTAAGTTGGAAATCATTTTTTTTCTCTGCCCGTGTCTAAATTCATTTTTCCCCCCTCATCACATCATCGCCACCGGCAACGTCCTTTTTCCAAAACAGCGAGACAAAGACATTTCCCCTCCAGTAGGATGTGGACACACACACAAATGTCCGTCTGTGTGCCCTTGCCTAACAAGTGTCTGCCGTCCAAATATCTTCATCCATGACGCTGCCAAAGCCTGAATGTATTCACGCTGACGCTCGCTGTAGAGCCGCTTAGTCTCCGAACATCTTTTAAACCGTTCCGCCCCTACGACTCTTCCTCTCGCTGTCTCTGTGGCGATGCCTGTTCTTTAGTCCTGTCTGTGAAGGCCGAGGTCACCACTCGCTTCACTGGCGTTTGTCCACTTTGCAAAGTGTAGTTTTTTATCCCGGCCTCCATTTTGGCAGAAAGGTTTGGCATGGGGATTTTGAAAAACAACAACAAAACACTGGCATTTCTAGTGTCCCAACTGTCCGATTGATGCACACGGTCGTCAAGGTAACACTCCCCCTGCTCGCTCACCGCTGCGACAATTGGACGTCGACACTTAGAAATCACAAAGTAGCACTCGGAGACCATATCTGGCCGTGTGCCGCTCTCTTATTGACGCATAATGTGTCGTAATGGAGCTCGCAGGGGCAGGAGAGCCGCCTAATGGCAGTCGCACAATCAAGAGCTAAAGTCTCCGTGTGCGTTAGAGCCCGGAGAATTGACTCTCAGCTTGTTTCTTTCAAATGACCCCGTGTGACCTTTGGCTCAACCCCTGATCGCGGCTGTTCAGAGAGTGGGATGCAATGCAGGGAGGAGTGGATCTAATTCTCCGTGAGTGGAGGTGACCCGGTGCGATGTGCATCCACGGCCCTGTGGAGTGTGAAGGAAGGATCCCCGGGCCCCTGGTGCACGCCGAGCCGAGGAGGGACTCGTGCTGCTGTGCTGTGTTTTTGGCGATTTCTCTCTACCTCTGCCTTGTCCGTTCATTTGTCACTGAGGCTCTCATTCTCCTCTCCTCTTGTCGCTGCACCGTGCCAGTGGCTTGTTGTTGTGAATGCGCGCTGCCTGTCAGAGAGGCTGAGTCCACAGTTTTTCAATGGCCGAGTCATGGAGGGCCACACGTAGGAGCTGCGCACTGAATGTGCAGTTTGAAACACAGTGAGGCGTGAAGCGTCCATTGTGAGCGGCGGCATTCAGGGTCCCCCGGCGCTTCAATGGAAGGCCGCAGAGGTTTCTGTTTCCCTCCACACTGCGGCCTTTCACTGGCTGCTCTCATGTGGCAGGCAGGGAGTGTGCTATTATCACTCATGTTGGTGTGTTACGATGCAGAGTGGGGGAGGATGGGAAAAAACACATATCGAGGAGGATCACCCAATCAGAGCTTTCGCCTGTCCAGAAATAGCTCTACGTGATTCTGGCGTTTGACTTTAAATCTTATGAGACCGAGTTACATAATCTTCTACAGCACAGTGAGAAAGCATAATAATGCAGTTTCCTTTTTTTTTTACTCTTCCCCAACACCTTGGATCAGAAGTGAAACTACAAGGTGTTAGGGCTGCCTTTTAGTTTTGTAGGCATTTGATTTTGTTGTGAGCACCATGAAGTGCGCATTTTAAGACAATCACCATCTTTAGAGCCCAAATTTTTTGCAAAGTGTTGCAGGACAACACACGGAAAAGGCAACCAAGGTGTTTTAATGTCAAACTCAATACAGTCTCTTGACCTCCTTGACTGAAGGCAAAAATCCCCTGACACGTGTTCATGTGGCTGCAGGACAGGCCTGGCAGAACAAAACCGGGGGACGATGCCAACCATCTTGCCTTTGTCTTTTATCCAGGCACAGACTACAAAGAATATTCAACAAAAATGTTCTATATTATATTTGAATATATCATAGCAGGGAATTGAGATTGATTGAATATTTATTTAAGCCTCGGAAAACACATTGAGGAATAAGACCCTCATTTACAATGGTGCCGAGGGTACAATAAAGAGATCTGATCACGATTGGTCACAGGAGACACATTCAGGATCCACTCTCACCCCAGGTGTGAACTCATGTACTCAACAGTGACTTAACTGCTGATCAGATCACTCAGGACGAACGTTAATACCGGGTGTGAAGTGTGAAGTGTGAGAGTTAATAGTTGTTTCTCTCTGTATATCGACCCTATGATTGGCTGGGGACCTGTCCAGGGTTGCACTCTTCCTCTCACTCATTGTCAGCTGGGATCGGCTTTATCCTCTCCGCTGGCTCACGACCCATAGAAAGGAGAAGCTGTATAGATGATGGATGGATATTTTATGGGCTACAAAAAAGTATGTAACTCCTACAATAAAAACTGGACTGAGCCAAATACCCCCTCCTTTTCATGTATACCCATTACCCCTGCACCTGAACAGTGTCATCATCCACTATGAATGAACCAGCAGCCTTTCTCACATACTGAGAAAGTACGAGTGATGTGACGCAGCTGCACTTCTGAGATCAGACCAGTTGCAGATGAATATAGGGATTCATGCATGCATGCACACACGCACACACAACCACACACACACACACACACACAGACACACACACACACACACACCCAGAGGGCCCCTGGGCAGATCTCAGCGCACGTCGTTTCAGATGAGCACGTCAAGATATTCCTCTCTATAGGTGTCTCTTTGATACGTGCCTGACAATTCTCTATCGGTTTTGTGTCAACACTCTTGTCTGTGCATGTTGTGTTCAAGAGCAGCTGTATCTAAGAGAGAGGCTGTGTGGGTGAGTGGGCAGATTGTGTGTATGTGTGTGTGTGTTGTTTAGTGTCTCATGGATGTATGGTTGGCAGAGACAGGGAGGTGCTGGGAGACACAGCTGAAGTGTCAGAAGGAAGGACAGGAATAAACAAATAGATGAATAGGTGGATAGAAAGAGGGTGAAGGAGAGAAAGAGGCTGCGTGATGTGTTAGAGGTGGTGGGGCCACTCCTGAGGGGCTCCTGCTTCTCCTGCTCCGTCTTCCAGGCTTTCAGAGGAAGTCGGCTTCATGCAAATCTGACTCACAAACAGCGGACAGCCTTGAGTGTCAGAGGAGACGCTGTTTTATATGTGTGGTTTTATATTATCTTGCACAGCCTGGTGTGTTTTACTCCAATCTCACTGCTGAATGCAGGTTTCTCCCATTGCTCCAAAAAAACTTGGTTCCCAATTTAAAGGATTATTTTAATTGGTAAGACACAAATGAAGGAAGTTATTGTGTTATTATAATGTCCCAACAACTTTTTCAGTGTAGGTGATGAAGACAGGAAGTACGAATTTTATTAAAAAATTAATTTGCTACCTACTTTGGGTCTTGCTGGCTGCAAGTAAAAAGGCCATCACAAAATGTTGGCTCCAGAAAAACGCTCCCAATACAGACTCTTTTGTTAATATTGTAAAACAACTTCATGTACTAGAGCAAATGACTTATTCAGTCAGACTCCAAAAAGATTTAGGTGAAAAAACGATGGCAGAAATGGCAACCCTACTTGGCCAATGAGTGAGACTGTATGCACGTACTGGGTTTGATACTTTGTCTTTTGGATTTATTGATCACCCCTGGACCTTGAATTTTGGTAATTGTTCAATGTTTTGTATTTGTCTTTTGTTTTACCTCCCTGTACTAAAAGATGAAAATTATCTATAAATAAAGAGTTTAAAAATGGCCTCAGAGAGTGAGAGAGCAGTAGAGGAAATGGAGAGCATAGGGGCCACTGGTGGTTTAAATCCTGACCATGTAATGCAGCTCTTTTTTAGAAAACCTGTCTATATGAAAAAATCTCAGCAGAATTATTGACTCATCTTGTTTTTCTCCTTTTTTACCTGAAACAATTGAATCCATCTCTTAGTGGGTGATTAACAACCGTCTGATTCTGAGTATCACCATGGCCACAAGGCAGAAGATGGTCCTCACATCACAAGCTGTGGGGGGGGGTTCTGTCAGTTTCGAGGGGGGCATCTAAAAACTAAACAATATATGTGGCTGTTAGGCGTGGGTCCTGGTCCGAGGCCAAGTCTGTCTGCTCATCAACATAAACAGCCTGCTCCGTGGGTGATGCGCTGGAATACAAATGGCAGAATTTAGATGTACGCCCTCGCTCACCTGCGTCTCAGCCAATTCTGATGAGGAATTTCTCTCGGGCACCTGCCGAGAGCGAGAATAAGGAAAAGAGTAAATATGAAACGTAAAAGCACAGGAGAGAAGCAGGCTGTATTCAGACTTATGTTTGTGCATTTCTCCCGCCTGGTGAAACACATCCGACCTCTATCCACCGATATGTTGTTTTCTGTGTCCACATTTCAATTCCACACTATAGAATTATTCCATTCATTGACAGCGTATGCATCTTTCTCCATTCAGGACTTTATTAATGGAGCTCAGAATAAAAAACAATCCTTGAATTTAAATCTTTTCCATTCCATATTAAATATATATATTTTTTAGCTTGTAGTAATTCATACTAACACGTGTTCTACACTCGTCCTTGCTGCACCTCCGCTACATGTTTATTCCTCCTCTCAGGAATGTGTGGGCATGTTCAGATTGGGCTCTGTTGATTTTCTTGTTGCTGCTGCTGCGCCTGCAACCCGGAGAACTTCCACCTTTATTATTCACAAAGCCTCTTTTCACCAGAGATATTTCATAGCAGTTAAAACACCAGTGTTATAGTTCCACGTATACGTTCGGTGTGTCGAGCCCAGGGTTCAGAGATTGTGTTTGCTGGATCATTGGCATAACATGTTAGGAGGCTTCAATTTAGGCTACGTCCACACGACATGTTTGCTTGAAAATGCATCAACTCTGGCGTTCACACTACTCTGGAGTTTTAAAGTGCCTGAAGTGCCCCTCTCGCTTGACTCCTTACAGACGAGTAAACATCACAAACAGTAGCACTAAGGTATTGTATTCATTATGTAGAAGTGTTTATGTTTTCCAAGGGACCAACGTTTAAAAAACACAATCCTTATTACAATTGTGAGGTGTTTTTATTGTATTTCCAAAGCTTGTTTGAAGTACACAAACGAATTAAACCAGAAACAATTTGCAAAATATATTCATATATTCACTGTGTCTTTGTTCACAGCTATAGAGCCAACAGACAACAACAATTACATTATTTCAAAAGAAATTAGGTTAGCATATTGAAAGTATACTTGGCCCCTGTGTGTTAAAATGTGGCCACTTCATCGCCCCTGATTAAAAAAACAAGATCTGCCTTTAAAAAGGAACCAGTGTTAATGTTAATGTTAACAGATGTAATGAGGGAATTCAGTTCATGTTAACATCAGAGTTTTAATTACAACCGGGAAGCTCAGATTTGTATTGCAAGCATTTGCTTTCCACAGAGGTCAATATCTCTTTGAGCTCTTAAAGAACAAAACAAACAATAAAACCACACATCAAACAAAATATATTTTTCGATTCAGGAGCAGAAATTAAACCCAAATTGAATTGATAGGGTGTTACATTGTCAATACATAGAATTTTGCCCGGCTTTAAAAGCTTATGCTTTTGTCCAGTGATGAAGTCATAAAAGTGGAAACCATCTTTACCCTCAATCTGATGTAATGTGTTGTTACATTACATGATTATTCTACTCAATCAAAGGAAGCAACACCACCAGATTGGGTGTTCAGGGTTTTAATCTTGAATGATATCAATATTGAAGTAAACCGTAGTAGCAGATTGTTTTTATCATTTCTTATCATTTGTTTATAAACTGCTGAAAATGATACAAATAGAGAAAATTGAAATTGTTAATGGGATTATTTAGACTAAATTTAACGATTTATATCAGAATAAGAAATTAAACAAGATACCAAACAGTACATACGACTGAATATCAAATTTTATACTATTTTGGCACAGACCAAAATCTGCAATTTGACAACAATCAAATGCTGGCCTCAAATTTATTGAGCATTACATTTTTTTAAATATTTTTACTCATTTATTTTTAGGAAATTTCTTCAGTCACTTCTTAAACTCGCTAGTTAAGCCGGTTTCGACCATATTTAGACAAAGGGTGCTTTGGGGGTAATACAACATTAAACATTGAAGAGATTCTGTGTTTAATGTAAAAGAATGTGTTTCTATTTCATAAAGTAGGTAACAAGATGTGGTGTTTTTTGTATACAGAAAACAAGATTTCTATGAGCATAAATATCAGGGGGGTTCAAATGTAACTTCGACCACATGTTTACCTACTTGACTCTAAAATGCATGTATACATTCTTCAGATGTGGGCAGTTGTATCTGTACAGATACTATACGATTATCTGTTACAGCAGTGATTAATTCCTCTGTCATGTTTGGCCGCGAGGGTCACAAACAAACTGAAACACCCCTGGTCGCCCTCATCGTAGACAAGTCACACACACACATAGACACACACACACACACACACACACACACACACACACACACACACATAGACACACACACACACATCTTGTCAAGCCGTACGTTTCAGTGCTGACCTTTCCCGTACCGAAAAAAAACCTCCACCAGCTCCACTCCAGCCTCACCCAGGCATTATCCAGCACTCAGCAGACACTTCTCCTGCATTAGCGACCAGGCCCAACCCGTCAAACACAGACATAGGACAGAGGTTGTTAGCGGAAGCCTGGCGGACTGTTAGTGTTAAATGGCAACAGCGTTTCCTCCGGAATCGCCGGCTGATGGAGCGGTTCTTGACGGAGCCATTATTTCTGATGGGGGCGGTGGACTGACTGCGAGGATGGAGGACTGTTTGTCTGAACTGTGAATCCCTACGGCTGAAACCACCTAACCCACTCGAAACACACTCCAACTCTCCAAATGATGGATGGAAAAGGGGAAAAATCTCTTCACTATAACACCTGGAAACATTTTCTTTCCATTGTTGAGTCTTTGTGTGTGTTTTCACATCAGCGTAACTCGTGAAGAGACTTTTACGGATTGTTACTTTCTTTGTGAGAAGGCCAAGTCCTCCATTAGTATCATTAATACTCATTAGCTTACATTTCAGTCATCTTGACCCATGAGACAGACAGTAGCATGTTCACACTGAAGCCTTGATGCGGTGCCAGCAGTCACCATGAGTCAGTCCGCACCACAGGCTTTTCCTTCGTCTATAATCTTCAAAATTCTCTCTTTAATTTCACAAAAAAACAGCGCTTCAAATAAAACGGGGTCATCCAATTACTTCCTTACCCCAAAATAATATTTCCATTTACTTAAGGGCGATGTTGTGTCTTTCATTTGAGATCAAATATCAGCAATTTCAGTCTCACAACTTAATTATATCAAATCCCATCAAAAGTCTTGGAATGAGGAAAAATTTATAATACAAATTCTCTTCACTTCAATTCAAAGCCAGTCAGAGGACTTACTCAGAGCTGCGTTGGATGAATTGTTCACTTCCCCCACGACTTGTTTGTTGAATTTAGCATATGAAAACCTGACTGGGGAAACCACAGCTCCAACTCATTCAGACTGGGGCACAAAGAGAGTTTTATCAGCCACACACGCTGAGCAACATTTCTGCATGTGCTGTGTTTTTAGTTGCTCTTGTTTTAGGTCACGTTAATTATATTCTGTATGAGTCTGTTTTCAATGCACTGACAAATTGGAGAAGAGACAGCTACTGTCTCCTTGTGCCTGATGTATTAAGTGATGGAAACAAGTCAGTACCAAGAGTGCAAATTCAAATTAGGGCTGAAACTATTAGTTAGTTAACTGATTCCTCAACTTTCAGTTTTTAATAAATAACACGTTTTCTGACTACCTCCACCAAGGAGAATATTTTTTCACCACTATTTGTTTTTTGGTTGGTTTATTGGTTTGTTTGCCCGATTAAGCAAAAACTAGTGGACAGATTTCTATTAAACTTGGTGGAAGGATGCAGTATGAGTAATGTCAAGTTTCATTGGGCAGATAAAATATTTATTTTCCCACTTGCTTTGATATTGAAAAATAATCAGGTTCATTTAGGGGACAGATATTTATGAGTTTGTAAAATTGATGTAGTTTTGGCCTTGGTGGAGGAATGTGCTCTACTAGTTTTCTGTATGATTCATTGCATTGGCAAGCTGGAGTTAAAACATTTCTGTCTGCATATATTACTTTATTACATACAAAACAAGTCCGCAACAAAGGGGCCAATCCAAATCAGTACTGACACAATTGGTCTGTACAACTTTCAGAATAAACATTGATTGCAAATTGATTGTCAGTTAATTCTTCCTGCTCTTCAGAAGTGAAGATCTGTTGCTTGACTGTTTATTATTTCGTCAACAAGAAGTATGATGAAAAATGTTGCATCACATAACATCTACATAAACAATGAATATTTAAGTGATGGAAACACCTCAAATGCTCAAAACGCGAAAGGAAGATGTCCCTTTAAAGTACGGATGAAATCTGAAGTCACTGATCAATTTGTGGATCAACTAACTTTTACTAAACCCTGGCAAAATGGTCAAAGATTAAAATAGTTTGAAGACTCATTTTTATGAAGGTTGTGGCTTTAATACTTAATAATAAGCAGCAAAACATTTTACAAATCTGAGGTGGATCTGTCTTGTTTTATACCTCCTCTCTCTGCACCAATGAGTAATACATCAATATATATTGGACTTAAGTTATATTGCTATTGTGATAATCATTAATATTGTTTTATTGTCCTCCCCTTACCCTTAATAGATGCTATATTATAGAAAGACCATTCATTTTGTGTAAACAGAACTCATGTTTTCTTTAAGTGTTCATCGGAAAAATCTATTTTCTATTTTTCCAGCGTTTTGAAGGGTTAACCCCTGTTTGTGCCTTGATTTGATTTTCCCCACATTTTGAAAGGACCATTGTTTGTGTCCTCTCTGTCTGAAATTGGATGGCGAGTTCTTTTGGAGAGCAGCGGAGGGGAAATGATTTGTATTCACCTGCCGTATCTGAATGGAGCTGAGGAGGGGCGAGAGAGAGAGAGAGAGAGAGGGAGCGAGGGCAACTACATAGTGCTTCCTTTATGTGATAATGGATTGCTCTGACATTCACACACATTGTGGCGTGGTGTGTCTATCAGTCAATACTCACCAACCCGTGGGATGAATGGCAAATTTGAGTCAGACGCCATTAAAGAGGGGCAGTGACACAACAGGTAACACAGCTCTGTGTGATGTCTCTTTGAAGCCCAACCAGCGACAGAACCCACACATGTAACACATGTGCCTTCACATCATCCTGTCCTGCAAATTAATTTCTCTCTTCTCCTTTTCTTTTCTTTCTTTCCTTTTTTACGTAACTGCACTCTCTTGTATTGGCGCGGCTAAGCAACTGGATTCCTCTGTCAGCTGCACAAAAGAGACAAAGTGGACCCGGGGACGAGCAGTAATGAGCAGCTCCTCTTACAGTGTTACACATAGAGCGGCCGCGGTGTGGGGAAGCCTTCGTGGACACAATGCAGGGTTTGGAGAGGTCTGGATCCCTCTAAAGCCCGTCTTTGATTGAGCTTCCTGGCACTGCGCTCCAGCACTTGTGGAGTGGGAGCTGCGGGTTTGTGGAGGGGCTGAGGACCCTCCTCTGCGCCGACCTTTCACACACACAGGTGGGGTGGAGTGGAAGGGCCTGGTGGAGGTGGAGGAGGGGAGTGGCAGCAGAGGCTCATTGTGGAGCTCTGTGATGGTGGCACTCAATAACACTAGAGCTCGCGGCCTCTGTCCACCGGCTGGGGATTTTCTCACCACTACTTTCTCACTGGTATATTACAAGTTGTGGTAACACAGTGTGGTGACAGTGCACCGTCAGTGTCCAGGTCACAGAAACATTGATCGGTCGAATAACCTAGTCCAGTTGAACTGATTAGTTTTGGTTTGACATTGCAATTAAAGGAGAACACTAAAGAACTTTGAATGACACAAATTATTCCTGTTTTCGTGGCCTAGGTTTACCTTAACCTACCTATACTGTTTTGTAGACGGGATTTGTCTTCCGTCAATGGAGAGATCGAATGAACTGGTTCATTTCGTTGCCACTGTAATATAATTGCAGTGTTATTACCAGCATCATCATCTGCAGATGCAGTTCTTAACTCTTGTCATTCAACCATTATATCATCAGAGGCGAAGTCTGCAAGCAATCCAGCCTTTCCAGTTCTTTTTCTTCTTATGGTGTTTTAATGATGTCTCAACTTCCTGCAGTTTGTCAGAAAGCCCAAACTATCCAAGAAGTGTCTTCAAAATGTAAATGAACTGAAGCCATGGTGCAGTTTGATCCGGACCTAGACCATTTGGTCTGAAACATATGTTGATTCTGACTAAATTGAAAAGTCAGACGGTTCAAACCAAACAAATAAGGTATACTAAAGCGCCCTTAGTTGTTACATCCACCTTTCTAAAGACGCTGCGTGATGATATATTTCGTTGAATCTCTTTTACTTGTTGCCTCTGAATATTGTCTCACTCTGTGAATAATTGTCCATGATGAGCATTTGCCTATGGACATGACCTCAGGACAGAGGTGGTCCTCAGCGCCTCTTTCCACCTGCTTCATTCTCACTGGCAAATGACATGTTCTGGTAACACCCAGTGGTAACTGCACAGTTAGCGCTCGTGCTTTGTTGTCTGATGTTGTCGGTGGATTTTGCGAGACTGAATGCTTCCATACAAAGCTCTAAATAACGTGTCGCTCCCTGCCTGCCTGCCTCTACTGTATCAGCACAATTCAAAATTCCACCAGTAGAATGTTTATTATATCCAAGTGCTTTTCTAGAAAGGTGTGGTTGGATTAACTGTTGACTGGGAGCAATCACATAAACACTGTGTCTCTGTGTTACACTGCCTGACACGGCCCACGGGAATTACACTTGCTACAAACATCACAGCTGCTGGTTTTTTGTGCGTTTGAGGTGAACATTTCCCGGCAACGCCTTTCTCACCCAGACTCTCTTTGTTTCACGCGTAAGCTCAAAGTAAACTCCACATATTGGCCCCATCTTGAGAGACCCCTCACTTGTGCGGTAAGCCATCCGGTGTGAACATGGTGGCACACTGAGATTCTAATCATACCTCCTTTGTTGCGCTCGGAGGAGGTTCAGACGTTTCTTGGGGGGGCTGAGCAGATGTCAAGCGTACAGTTTCTCTCCAAGGTTACTTATGAGATGACAAATAGGTCTAGGCCTCTTTGCCCTCTTTTTTTTTTCCATGTGTCTGTGTTTGATGAGAGGGTTGACATCTTTCTGTCGGCATGGAGATGTGAGAGCAGTGGGGGGATTGCCATGGATACAGAGTGCCCTTCTGGAGTGCAATTTTGAGCTGCTCAGAACTGTTTGGAGAGTTCCTATATTTATCAGTTAAACATTTTACCACATTTGCTGAACTCTGAGGCTTATGGATTATATTTATAACAGTATTTGTTTCTGATTCCACGTATGCATGGGTGTTCCAGCCCGCTGTCTCAAAGGATTTGTTTGTCCTCCCACTGCAGATTGGTTTTATGTTGATTACCCTTCTCCAAGCTGTTATGTTTCTGTAACTAAAGTGAGTCTTGTGGTGGTGTTGTGTGCCGAGGAGTTTGAGGGTCCTCTTGGCTGTTCAGAATGCTGGTGGGCATGCTTTCCTCCCACTCTCCTGAATTTGCTCATGATAATGAACCTCTGCTCAGCATATGAATGGCCTCACCCATAACACTCTCTCATGTGGCCGGGCGAACGCACTCCAGCTCCCTCCTCAACGTCCGACATCCTGCACTGACCCACCCGCACGCAGAGAGCACCCATGAACAGAGAGGATGCATATAGAGATGAATGTAATCGAGTATGGTTTCACATGCTCACACATACGCATGCACAAGCAGGACTGCTGAGGGATACTAACACATCCTCTCTTAAGCAGCGATTACAGTGTGGGGAGCAGCTATCAAGTAAAAGGTCAAGTTCGGATCTACAGTTGCTCATTGAATCTCGTGCTTCCCCCTCCAGATCGCGTTTTAATGATTGTTTTTTTAAATTTGTCCCTCGCTGCTCCCGTTATTCTCCAGTAATGAGCTACTGTGCAAGTCAGGTGTCAGACAAGTGTACAAATGCACTACTGGGACTTAACTTTTTGCAACCTTGCTGACATCGCTCTTTGCTAACAAATTATTTAAAGCTTTCGCTGCATTTTAAAGGGAGTGACAAGAAGGGAAAGATCTTCACTTTGCCACCAGCAATTATCACAAGGAGGTAAAAAGGAGCTTCATACGCCCATCCCCATCATGAGAAGCCTCTCACAGAGAGCCCTGGCATAATGTGAGGATGTGACTCACTGACAATTTTTATATTTAGCTGGCCTGCGATGATAAGATGAAAGCAATAGCGCCTTCTGGCTCCATTCAGGTTGAACAGGCAGGGATTTCCTCCCCAAACGCCACCGTCCCATCTAGGGGTGCCGCTTCCATCTGCATGCTAAATAGGAGCCCCCCCCCCTCCTCTCAGAAGTGCCGGCGCCGGCAGTGATTAGCATTTGAGGTAGAGGGGACAGAAAGCGAGTCCCGGAGTGTTTTATGGCGTGTACAAGGGAGGAAGCTGAATGCCAATGTGTGGTGCTCTGTGAATGGAGGAGGACCAAACAAATTGCCAGACACGTTGCATTAGTAGCAGATGCCTATTTGCATTAAGAGTTGTGGTAGAATGATAGCTGGGGAGGAAGTAGTGGAAACAAGAGCCACAAATCTTTAAAGAAATCGGCAGAGATTTGGTGTAGAAGCTTCATAAATTCTGGAACCAGACTGATGGAAGCGGCTTCATTTTCTCTATTGACGTTTCAGAAAATCTTTGTAAACAGAGTTTTAAGTCTGAACCAGATGGACCAGCTACGGGATGAATCCTAATCAAAGATTTTCATCCCATTGGATTCTTCGTCATCTTTTAAAAAAGGAAAATGTTAGAAAGAGAACTCATGGCTGCTCTACGGGAAACGTAATGTTAAGCAAATGCATCCAGTCTTAGCTGACTTCATTTTTGAAACTGCGTTGCGCATTTCCATGGTAACAGCGATCTCCACAAATCACAGATGAGTCTCCTACACCTGAGGATTGTGGGTAGTGCAGTGCTTCTTTTTTTTCCTTTAGTTGGTATCATACAGACTTGTGGCTTCTAGAGGAACATTAGACATCGAAGCTCTTTGTGAGTCGACTTTGGATGGCTTCAGTATTATGGCTGAATGTTAAAATCCCTAGTCAGGAAACAAATGGAATTTCACTTCCGGAACCAAGCTGATGAGCTCTATTATGAGGAAATAGCAAAATAAACATAATATCAAAACCGCCTAAATTTTTGCTTGCAGTATTCATCCAACAAAAGTGAAAAGAGGAAGATATAAACAACTAACTAGAGTGGAGAAATAAAGATCTTCTCCTCGTTGCCGTGTGTTGTATAGTACAGATGAAAGGGCCATGATATGTTTTTGAGCCTCAGGGTCTCCCCCATCAACACGACCCCCAGTTCATACGTTAACCACACTAATTATTCGCATACGATCCCCCAATTATAAAAGCTAATGAGGAGATTATGGGAAACACACGTTGATGCCGGCCCATTTAATTTCCATTGTTTCTTGTTGCAGATAAAAGCTCTTTGAGCCGTAGTATCTAGGCCTTTGAACATTCAACCTTATATAGCACAGATACAGTTCACTGCTAATGCCCATCCACTACATTAGCTCTGAATCCATTAAACAATCAAACATGGCGGCTAAATGGGACACTTTCCATCTTTCTTTCAGCTTTTATTCAAAATGACAGCATCTATTTTTACATTCATTTTCTTTATGAATGTGGCTTGATTAGCATTGGTTGAAGGACTGTCTCACTGTCCTCTACAGCGGGGGGGCTTTCGTGTGAATGTTTAATGGCACAGAGGAATGGGCACGCTGCCCCGGGCGGCGGATGGCATGTGGCGCAGGCGGCCTCGGGAAAAAAAATCAACTCTCCCGACCGTATCCGTTTTCTCATCACCACCTTCCTTAGTGTAGGGCCGATGCTGGTCATTATACCCCACATCCACCCCTCTGCACCGGACCCCCACTGCTCCATTATGGCCGTACACCGAGGCTCACAACCCCCTGATTGCATGAGCCATCAATAGCAGCGATTATGAGAGTTAATAAGGGGGCGTGGCATGAGAGGAAGGTTTGTCTTTCATCACCACTGTACGCCAGTGATGCAACGGCGGTGATTCTGTTGGTTTTGCAGTATTGCATCACTACTGTTTTGCACAGACAATGGCTATATATATTTTCTAGTGGTTAGCATAAAGCATGTGGTGTATTATCTTGCTGTAAGGGAGGTCCAATGCACCCCCCCCGTGACTGCTATTCATTTACACTGTGGTGTGTTTCAAGTCCCAGTGCTCGTGCCCCTGTCAGCTCCATCTGTGCTCAGACACGTTCTGACCCTGAATGTATCTCCGGCTCTGTGTGTTTGTGTGTTTGTGTGTTTGTGTGTGTGTGTGTGTGTGTGTGTGTGTGTGTGTGTGTGTGTGTGTGTGTGTGTGTGTGTGTGTGTAGTGTGTGTGCTACATCTCTGACGTGCACAAAACCAATTAGTTATGGGATGGCGAAGTAGCCGGCCATGGGAAAATGACAATGGAGTAATTGAAGAGGCTGGCTGAATGAGAGGCCAGACAGCTCAATGTGGCTCCTACACAAGTGCTGAGTGTTTTTTCTCCACGGTTGAAATGAACAGAGAGAGAAGCTGAGTCCTGAGTGAAACAATCTTGTGCTGTAGGCAGTAATTAACATTAGAGCATTTTACTTTCATGGCATTTTCTCTAGAAATGCCATCAACAGCTTTAACAGGGATTTTTGCTCATGTCAGCTCATTCATTTCATACAGTCTTTACATCATAGCTCGCCACACTGTTAGGTTTCAGGTTAGTGGTTTTCCAAGTGGCCTCTGACTTGCATTCTTCTCTGGACTGAATGAAAGTCAGTTGAAACCTGGATTCATCCATCACCATGAACCTCAAGTCGGCAAAAGTTTTTGTTCCTGTCATCTAATTGTTTCATGTTAATGCGGTTTTTGATAACAGATTGATTCCATGTCACTAAGAAAACATCAGTGCAGACTTGATGTTTACTGTGATGGATTACAGCAATTTCAAGCAATTTCGTAAGAGTCTTTCACATCTAAAGGAAATAAATGAAAAGTAACGGCTGCTTGGAACCTTTAGAGTGCACCTTCTTGCCCTTGTAAGGGACTAATTCCACAAAGAATTCTCACCTGACTCTGCAGGAGCATTTTAGCATCTTTCAGCTCATTGTTTTGGTTTTACAACCTGCAGCTTTAGATAGATAGATAGATAGATAGATAGATAGATAGATAGATAGATAGATAGATAGATAGATAGATAGATAGATAGATAGATAGATAGATAGATAGATAGATAGACAGATAGACAGACAGATAGATAGATAGATAGATAGATAGATAGATAGATAGATAGATAGATAGATAGATAGATAGATAGATAGATAGAAAGATAGATAGATAGATAGATAGATAGATAGATAGATAGATAGATAGATAGATAGATAGATAGATAGATAGATAGATAGATAGATAGATAGATAGATAGATAGATAGATAGATAGATAGATAGATAGATAGATAGATAGATAGATAGGTTACTTTTCTGAGGAAGCTGTTTGTGTCATAAAAGCTCTGATACTTACTGTTCACCACTTACTCAGCATCAAACTGCAGACAAGCACAGTTAGGAACTTTCTGCTGAACACAGTATTTAGCAGCTGTAGAGCCAGATGTTTACCACTGGAGCTGGTAGAGACCAAAAACTGAGCTGAAGGTGAGTGAATATGGATCAAACCAGAATAAATGCTGCTGACCCATTAGATGTGTAATAAGGGAAGTCTTTACGAACATATTTACTTAAAAGGTGATGATAACTTAGATTTTACAGGACAAAATGAAACTAATTAATTTTGGTTTATGGAGCTAAATCTTGTCAAATCACTAGTATGGTCCTATAAGTACACTGAAGGGTGATGTTATGAGGTACTGCCCGTAGTTTCTGTTCCGCCTGTCACACTGGGACAGGAGCAAGAAAGTAAATACAGGAAAGAAGTACCTTGTTCTTTGTTGCTACCTCAAGTGAGACCTTGGTTCATTGTTCAACGTAAAGCACACCTGGCCACAGGAGCAGTTTGACTGGTTGTTGGGTCAGATCGAAGTTGGATCACGTTCCCACCTCTAACAAACTGCCCCAGACTTCATTCAGGACCAGACTGAGACCAACCCTATAAGGGCACATGGTGTAGCTGCTTTTCCCCTCGATACACCACAGCTAACAAATCTCTTGAGTTTGATTTAAAACGCCCTCATTGTCTTAGTTTATCTTCTTGCCCTCGTCTGTTTTGAATAATAGCTTATTATCCTCACTTGAAGTGCCCCCCCACCAACCTCTGATGTTTGTTGGTGAGAGGCCATTTACTGTTCGATTTCATCTGCTGTCTGACAGCTTTTGGAAACAGCACTTCAAACAGTCTGCGATGAAATGAGCTGTGAGATTGGCCTGAGTTTCCTGTTGTGTTGGCAGATAATGGATGGCAAGGTTCAACAATAGTGATTTAATATTTTCTCATTATGTCTACCCTCCAATAATTTCCTTTTTCAATTTTTTTTTATTAAATTAGCTTTGAACTGTGGTTTCTTCTTTAGGATGCAGGACTAATTTTACACCAAATTAGCAGGTATATGCAGGTTATTCCAAACATTATTATACCTGCTTAAAAAAGAGCTTTATGTTTGCCAGTGGAGGTTTGTTTTTCTGCTTTTTTCTCGGTGAGTCATGTTTGACGTCACGGAAACTGAGAAGCTTTCAGACATCACTGTCTTACCGGCGTTGCATCTTGGACATTCTGACAAATAAAGCTTTTTGAACATTGTATAGAGATAACAACATTTTACTTTAAATTTAGCACGTAATAAGGTTTTGCTGGAAAGGTGCAGTGGAACGATCTAGACTGCCAAAATAAACAGAAAGAAGTTCGGGCGTTCACCCAAGTGTCATGTTTCTCTCACTGTCAATAACAACCTGTGTTTACTGCAGAGTCATTGACCGCGGGAGTGAATGCTGATTGTCTCCCTTCCCATTGCAGACAAAATGTCAGATGTTGATGGTGTTACTTGGTCTCTGCCTCACATTACATAGATAAAGTGAGGGTTTTAGAATGAAAATGAAAATGAAAGGGTTAAAATTCTTATTGTCACTATACTCAGTCAGGATGTAGATTGAGACTCTGTTGGTTGGTTCATTGTCATCAGAATCACCCTTGAGTTTCCAGTGTGGTCCCTTGTGAGAGGGATGTGAGGGGCCGGCCCCGTATCACTGCAGCTCACAGGGGATAATTATGGTACGCACAGACAAATGAATACAGGCGCATATATACACAGCGCGCACACAAAGACACACACATGCTGACTGGCTGGAGCTAAGCTGCAACACCTCATTAAATTGGGAAATGAATCCTGAATGAAGCCCTGGCTCCTTTCCAGATAACAATCACCAGGCTTTCAGGGATTCACCATAAAATCTATAATTAACACATTTATTCTCTGGCTGTCACCGGCTGCCTGCTCTGCTCACTTCACCTGAGACTGTGCATCGCTAAGCTCTGCATGCCTCTACTGTATTTTCACATTTTTATCCTTATTAGCATCTCTATTTATTTGTATTTCAAAGTCAAAATCAGACACAGACACAAACAAACAGCAAAGACGTTGAGCTCTGTCATGGCAACAACATTTACGGAATCACTTCCTTTTTGGCACAGCGTTTGTTTTGTTTTTGAAAAGCTTTTAATCAAGCTGAATTACGGAGCTTTTATTTTGAAGAGTTGTCGTTGTCCATTGTGTTTGTTGAGAAACGGACCTGAAACAGTCGACATGCATTGTTAAAAACAATAACAGTTCAGTTAATCATTCAAATTATATATGAAAGCCACACTAATGAACAATAATAAAACAAATTCAGTTTCATTATGTGAAAAACATTGATTATAAACTCCTTATTTATGTCAAGCAAACAACCAATTCCTAAGGGGCTTGTTCAGAACATGCACTACATAGATTCTGTTCACTTGAATAACTTTTGAGATTCATAAAATTGGATTGGAGATGAGAAATTATTAAAACACACAACTCATTATCATGTATCCTGCATGACTGACATCTAAGCATTGATTTCTAACGCAACAAGATCAAAATAAACATCGACGGTCAGAGTCTGATGCAGGTTTTCTTGCTCAGACTGAGTTCAGCACCCCCCCCGCCTGCAGCCTGCAAATGAGCTCGATGAAATTGCCCCCCCCTCCTCTCCCCTCACCGGATGATTTTATGTCCGATCCCAGGAAGGAGCTGCCGGATGGCGTACATAGCAGCTTGATTGGGCGCCCTGGGCCGATAATACAGGCCCTTCCCCTGAGAGGTGTAGTTGAAGCTGGGGGCAGCAGACATTAGCCTTGGTCTCTTCCCTCGCTACCAGACGTCCGCTCCGGGGACCAGTTCTGAATCATGACTTGGGGGTATGTGGGGGGGCAGCACTGACAAATGCATGAGCTCCCACAGGAGGACCGCACCGGGGGTCTCGACTGCCTTGCTATCTCGCCTGTGGCCCCAGACACAAGCTTGCACCACAGCCTCATCTGCAGTGTTCTGGCCCGCCCCAAGCCCGAAGGCAGGAGAGCAGAGCAGGCTGCCCCCCCCCCTCCTTCTAATGGGCTTGATTCCTTTCTCTCATACACTGAATGACATTAATATCCCCAAAATTTGATAGCGCGGTTTTGCAATAACGGAGCAAATGAGTCCGGCTGAGCTCTAAATTAAGCGGTGACATTTTAATACCGTGGCTGGCACAGTACGTGGCCCAGGATGCCCTGGGAAAGGAGACAGGAAGGAGAGCTAGATAAAAAAGACAGAAAAGACGCCTCCTGGGTTCTTTTTTCCTCAGTCTTTGTATCCATTTGATTAGCAAGCTGTGCTCACAGTTATAAAAAATATTGAATGATACCGATCGTTTCACTGTGACAGTGCTGAATTATGCAGATGAATATAAATTAAATCGAGCTGAGTCATTTTAAATTGGTAATAATAATTATTATTATTCTCTGAAGCTTGAATCAGAGGCTGGCGTGATGAAGCTCAAAGTGATTATTTTATCTTCCCCAGGGACGTTATGTTTTCACCCTGTCCACTTTTTTATTCGATTGTTTGTTTGTATTCAAGCTTACACAAAAACAATAACAGCTTTTCAATGAAACTTGGTGCGAGGATGGGACCTGACCTAAGAAAGAATCCATTGAATTTTTGGTGCGGATGATTTTGGGTGGCTTCTATCTCTCTCTGACTCTTCCTCCAGCAATACAACAGCCTCTCATGTTTGGTTTGATCATAAAGCTTAAAGGGTTATTCTGGGAGAGTGAATATGTGTTCCCCCTTGTAGCTTCTAAAACAATAACATTATTTCTTGTTTATATCTTGAAAATATTGATAGACCCCAAGTTTCTTCAGATCTGGGGACCTTTTACTGAACGTATTTGCTGGGAGAGGAATCAGTACGGGAGCTGACGCTGTGTTGAACAGTCTTTAGCTTTTTGCTGGATTGTTTTATGTTGTGCCCACTTCGAACCATCAGGAGTTTGAGCTTCATTTTGGCTCTTCCTCGACCTTGCTTGGTCTGGACTATATTTCTGACCCCTTCTGGATATTTTAATGATGTCTAATTATATATGAAAGCCACACTAGTGAACAATAATACAATAATTCAGTTTCATTATAGGAAAACATTGATTATAAATTTCTTATTTATGTCAAGCAAAAAACCCATTCCAAAGGGGCTTGTTCAGAATATGCTCCACATACATTCTGTTCACTTGAATAACTTTTTAGATTCATAAAATTGGATTGGAGATGAGAAATTATTAAAACACACAACTCATTATCATCCTCTCCTGCATGACTGACATCTAATCATTGATTTCTAACGTAACAAGATCAAAATAATCATCGACGGCCAGAGTCTGATGCAGGTTTTCTTCTATGGATGTTGTATGGACTGACATGCAAAGGTGTAGAGAGGTCCTCAGCGAAGGCCCTACTCACCGTTCCACAGCTGATCGACTAAATGTTACTGAGCCTTTTCTGTCAGAGCTCCCACTTTGGAATAATCTCCCTTTAAAATCTCTCTTTAACGAATAGGAGAATCATTTTCATGGATTTCTCAGAGAGTAATTCAAGGATCTTGATGAACCAAAACAGGCATATTTAGGGGACTGATGTTCATGAGTGTGTGCAATTTGCTGCAGATCCAGATAAAAATCCTGATGTGGATTTAAATGAAGTGTCATAAGGTGACTGATTTGCCTTGGCGGAGCTTTTTCCTTCTTGTTGAAATTTGTGCTTTCTTATTTTGGCTTTTCAGCATCGTTCAAAAAAGATGATTGGATGAAGGTGTGACACTGGGCTGCGAGAAAACATTGAAACCACATGTGTGTTTTAGCTTCCTGCTTCTTCACAGTGCATCCATGCAGCACCGTGACTGTTTACATTGTGTAACAAAAGAAAATCCCCACTTAATTAACAGTTAATCAATGGCCAATTAGACTTTCACTGGTTTGTTTAAACCTGCAAACAAGTCGTCTCACTTGAACCTGACACCCTGTTGAACTCTCAGCTCCCGTCCCCACTGAGTTGCGTCCTCTCAGATTTCAGTGTCACATGCACGTGATGTTTCCCACGACAACAATCTCACTGAAAGATGATGGTTCGGTGTCTGAAATCTGACCTGAGAGCGGATCAGTCCGTCGGTCACTCAGACAGATAAAGCTGAGAGCGAAATGGAAAGTGAAGTGAGTGTCCCCCCCCTCGCCCTATCTCGTAGCTTGTCATCTGCCGGCTGACGTGATCGATATGGCAGCCAGGCCTAATGGCATCATGGCCGCGGCAGTGATTAGCTGAGCAAAGTGAGCCCATGTGGGCCACGTCGGTCCCTATCGAAGTGCACTAGATCAAAAAGATAGCTTCCAGCAAACAGCACTGCACGGCAGCGAACATCGATCTGTGGACGAAGCCGCTGTCTGTCTCTCTCTCTCTCCCTCTCAGCAGCTGATAAACACAGAGAATAACAAACTCCGTGTTATGATTGATCGCCTCGGTAACTGGATCTGCTATTCAAGCCCATAATTTCTGCTTCTCTCCTCTTATCTCTGACGCTCCGTGTCTCCTTCTCTCTTTCTCTCCCTACAGTTGTGTGTGGTGTGTGTTTGTGTGTGTGTGTGAGTGAGTGTGCGCGCGTGTGTGCGTCTAGTCGTCCTCACACGGCGTGACCGAGCAAAGAGGCGGGGCATCGTGGTACTCAGGGGGCCAGACCTTTGTGTCACACAGCGATGATGGAGAGGAGGATGGACACGGCTCTGCTGGTGCTGTTAATGGGACACCTCGCCGCGGCGCTGGAGGTCCCACTTGACCGTAAGGAGACACACACACACACACACACACATTCAGTCGAAGCAGTAGGTCTGTCTTCATGCAAATAAGTGATGGATCAGCAGGAAATTAAAGGCTAAAACGTGAGGATTAAATGTTTTTCTTCCTCACGACAAATTCAATATGTTTGGGCTTGAGGGAGGTGGTTGGAAATTTAGAAGTTCATGCGGTTTACAGTGTGCAGTGTGCGTCATTTCAACTCTTGGCAAGAAAGCAAATGAGCATTCTGCCAAAATTATTATAATAATAATAATTGTTGGCTGAAGTCCTGGTTTTAGAACGATGGCTTTAACTTTATTCAGTTAACCATATTCAGTTTTCCCTTTGAGTTGCTTCTTGGTATGGAAAAAAATCTTCATTATACAGTATAGCATTTAACAATTTAATATGTAATAATTCTTCATTAAAATGTCTAAATAACACTAGAAATATTTTGTATATTATATATTTTGTTTACATCCAAAATGTTTGTAGCATTGTTCAAACCACAGAGAAGTCCTCAGTTTTATTTAAGGGAGTTTCCTTTTGTCACTTCTTAATAACGTTATTTACCTGAAGCTTTGCTCGTCTCTGCTTTAGCTTCTAGGGGAGAAACTCACTGAAAGCCAGTTAACCAGTTATTGGCTCTTTTTTCCCTCTACTGTTTGGGTTAGTGCGTCATTTGAATAAAATTATACATTACATCTGTGAATATGAGTCACTTCAGGTAGATTTTCATCAGCAGCGGTGGGGAAGACAACAACTCCCATGGTCCCATGCTGCCCCACATCATCATCCAACTAGGTCTTTTGCTTTTGTTTTGATTGAGAGTCCCCTATTGGTCAAGGTTATTGTACATTTAAAGTTACAATTATTTTAAAAAAATCTCAGAATATAGTGAAACATTTTAGTTTTAACATGAAGATGGAACTACCGACTGTTTCATATGCTCACTTGATATTGACTGAAAAGATGAATTTGATACATTTTCTATTTTATCCACTTATTGTTTCAACATTTCAACATCACATTTATTTTAATATAAATGTACTCTACCTATTAGAATACACACATTTCTTTTTCTAGCTTTTCTTTTTTTGTTGTTGCAATGGTTCCATTCAGCAAACAGTCACATTATTTTTCACTCACTTATTTCTCACGGCCGACATCTGGCCCTTTCGGTCTCAAGTGTATGTGCTGCTGCTGGAGACCTTCTACATATTGTTTGTTTGGAGCACTTCACCATCTGGTTATTCCTCATCTGGAAACTGGTCTTGTGCAATCCTTGTTCTGAAGCTGAAGCGGAAGATGTTTTTCCTTCGCTAATATCTGGTTCTCTTTACTGTCCCATGTGTCTTTTCATTCTTGTTTGCTGATTCTTGGGAAAAACACTAAAGTTCTGGAGGAATGTAAGTCTCACACCGGTGTGAAGTTACTGCAGAGGATGTGCAAGCAGTGTTTTGTGTTGCCGTGCACTAAGAGTTGTATTTGATATGATTTTTATATTTTTGTGTTAGTCGGTTTTACATTATAAGATGCTGAGTGTGGTTTGCGGTTCAGTGTTTTGCATGCATTGATCCTTTTGTTTCTTTGTTTGCTGCTTTGAGCCTGTGTGTGTCTGCAGCTGTGCAGCATTTGTCATAGAGCAATATTGCAAACAGCATGAGTTCTTTTTATCATTTGTTTCTTCATAGTCCATTAGTTACCTCCCCAGCACTGGCAGCAAAACATTAGGCATAGGATAATTCCAATAAGGTGAAATGTACCCGAGCGTTCTGCATGCCTTGCTGCCGCTCTTCATGTTAGGGGAGGTTTTTATTTTGTAGTGTGTGTGTCAGCAAACAGCCGAGTGGTTTTAGCCTGTGTGTTGATTCTGCATGTGATTGGTAAGGACTGCTCGTGTGGTCAATACTGCAACACACAGAGAGCGGCTTAGTTATACAGTGAAGGTCGCGATTATATCTCATCCTGTTTCTGATCATCTTTAGTGCCACAGCCACCGACCATAACTCACCAATCCCCCAAGGATTACATCATCGACCCCCGGGAGAACATAGTAATCCACTGTGATGCCAAGGGGAAGCCTCATCCCAGGTAGGAATCTGTAGACTGAGATTAAACATTCACAATGGCATTATTTATGTACTGTACATGGTGTCCTTAAAGGAGGCTGGTTTTAGCCAATGATTCTAAAATGTTTTGCTCCAAATCACTTCCCCTTCCTCTATTTATCTCAGTGTAGCAATAAGTCATTTATGTATTTATTTGATAAGGACAGTTCTCATTTATCAATTGATTTGTCTGTATTGCACAATACAGTCCCCTCCAGCCAGGTTTGAAGATCAGCAGGCATCAGCTATATATTTCAAACTTGGAAACGCCATTACTCATATGTGTAGGTCACTCATTGACCATATTTTAATTTCTAAGCCATAAAACTTTGCTTTACCCCAAAAAAATATCAATCCCTGGAATAAAGTCATATGAAACATCAAGAGTCTGGAAAGTTCAAAGGACTTTAATCACCCAAATCTTTAGAAATGGTCTTTTAAAAACCCTGAAAACTTACATTTATGTTTATGGATTAACAATTTTACATTAAACAAACAACAATCAAAGTAAACAGGAAAGTGGTATTTGTTAGGAGGTTACAGCTGCTTCATCAGGTGACTGGTGGTCTGATCAGATTAGATTGGTGATTTAATTACCATAATATTTCATCACACAGTTTTCTTATCAAGATTCATGACGAACGTTTTATCATCTCAGTTTCTCTTGGACGAGAAACGGGACGCATTTCGACATCGACGAGGACGCCAACGTGGTGATGAGGCCTCACTCGGGGACACTGGTGGTGGACATCAGCAGGGAGAAGGCTGATCACTACGAGGGGGTGTACCAGTGCACGGCCAGAAACAAACATGGAACTGCTGTTTCCCACAACATAGTCATACGACAGTCCAGTAAGTGCACTGCAGTCTATCGTAATATCTATCATCTTTTCATTTTTCTCTTCTTCCATTTTTCTCAATACCATAAATATCTCACATCATATAAAATCACCTCCTTTCTTTTCTTTTTTTTTTAACAATTAAGTTGCATTTTCCATCTTAAGAGCGCTCCTGAAAGGTAAAGGTGCATGTGGAAAGCAGCATGTAAGGATGTAATAGTGGATAGAGCTGAACGTCCCTCTGTAATTTTCCTCTAGCACATTGTTCCGTCAGACATCGTCCCTCTTTACCTCTGTCATCATGTCAACAACCGTCCATTAGCAACACTCACATTAATTCACATCACATAATGGGACGCCGCTGATGTGCGCTCCCTTTTCCAACCAATCCAGGATCCCCCTTGTGGTCAAAGGAGAGGATCAAGCCAATCGTCGTTCAGGAGGGCGTATCCTTGGTGCTGCCGTGTCGACCCCCTGCTGGCCTGCCCCCTCCCATCATATTCTGGATGGACAATAGTAAGTACTTCAGTTACAGAAGATTATTTTTAGCTGTGTGAAATTAACTGCTGACAAAAATTACTTAATCTCAGATTCGTGTCCTTGTGGCATAATGATTTATGTGCTCCAGGTTCATGGTCACAGTTGAAGGACAGTGCCAGTCACTATGAACCCCATAACTGCAAATAATATACACTGTTCTTTTTATAATAATATCACAATTCTTGAGATTTAAAGAATAATGTCGTAACGTTTCAAGAATAAAGTCGGAATTAAGAAGGAAGTCCAAATATTACAAGAATAAAGTCCTAATTTAATGAGAAAAAAAGTCATAATTTTATGAATTCATTCTGGCCAGAGTTGTATTCCTCCTGGATCCAGAACGTTGAAACTGTCTTGTTGTTATTTGAGAATGTAATAAACCCCTCTGGGTAGCACACAGATGTAAATAGCCTAGACCACAAGTTTTTCCTCCACATCCTGGTGGTTCTTTCTTTGGAATAGATAATACATCAGATCTTATAAAACAGCCTCATTGGGAGACCTTTACTTAAGGAGCCAAAACATGCAAATACACTGGTATGAGGCCTAATTTATGGTGTTTGATTAGTAACACATTCATTATTTGACATTATTTATACATGAGTTATTAAACAATTTGATATCTAGGAAGAATTATGCATTAAATAATCATTTTTGCTGGGCCAGTATATCCTTAATTCTGTAGAGTGGTCCACCTCAAACTCAGTCTCAGTGACTTAATCCACAGGAAAGAGAGAGAAAAGAGAGCCCACTCTTTCTACCGGAGAAAATAGTCCCAAAAACAACCCCTAAAATCTGTAGTGTTTTTATTAGTAATAAAGATGAACAGACCCAGCAAATTACATCTCTAACAAACATATTCCACGCTTCAGACTTCCAGAGGCTGCCTCAGAGCAGCAGGGTGTCCCAGTCCCTGAACGGAGACCTCTACTTCTCCAACGTTCTCCGAGAGGATTCCAGGAACGACTACATCTGCTACGCCCGCTTCCCTCACACACAGACAATCCAGCAGAAACAGCCCATCACCGTCAAGGTCCTCAACCGTAAGTCTGACCCTGAGGGTGACGAGGGGAAACCCACCCAAGTTGTAATGAGCCAGCATGAGGGATAGGGAACAGTGTGTGTGAGTGTGTGTGTGAGTGAGACAGAGGTCAGTTTCAGCGTGGGAGGGAAACAGCATTTCCTATCTCTAGTTCCATCCCTCAGAGACGCCAGTGGACGTCGTCCCACTGAAAAGACATATTGTCGGTGCTCTCCTGGCCTCCTGCAGTATCTGCCAAGCAGGCGCTTGCTTCACTTCTGCTGTGAGACGCTCTGTGCACGCTCTCCGAAAGAGACAACAAAGGCCGCTCTCTTCCTGGGCCGGCGTTTGTGACTTGTCGTGACGGCAGACTGCTCCCACCGGATTCTGATGACGATCACTTCTGACCTCTGACTTTTAAATCGTCTCCCGTTGATCATGTGTATCTGTCGCAGCATGTTTGTTGTTTGTTTTTGTTTTACTTTTTTTGTTCTGATGATTTCAACTTGTGGCGTGTGTGATTTCTCTGTTGTGTTACAGTGGAAGCTATCAATGACACAATGGCAGCTTTTTACAATGACACTGATTTGTTTAGTGGTGAGTTTTGAGACCTCGTAGTGTTTACTCCCTCCAACCTAGTGCTCCGAAACTCTGGCTCTTACCCACTAACACTAACCCTTCATCCTGACAATCCCACGGCTCTGTACAGTCGCACCGATCTAACCGGGGGGGGGGGGGGGGGGGGGGGGGGGGGTGGGATCTGGCACCCTCTTGTGCTTACCCCCGGCATAGCACTCCAAACTGCAGCTGTTACCCACTAACATCCAAGTGAATTCTGTGTCCCTCCTTCAATCCTGCTCTATCCGATCAAAACCCTTTCAATAACTTTTCACTTCCTCCTTTAAATCCCCACTGATGATCCACTGTGAACTGAGATGATTCTATAACAACATCTGTATAGTCTTGAATATAACAACAGACGTTTGAAAAAGCAAACCACGTATCAATTAACAACAAAGTAATGAGGTTTATCATTTTATTTTTTCATTTCATTGATTAATGATAACCAGTCTAAATAGCATCTGTTTATTGTTTTTAAAGTTGTATACAGCAAAACAAATGCACAATACAGAAAACAATAGCAAAGAAAAAAGATATAAAGAGAGATAAAAGCCATAAACAATACAATTAATATACATAATTTATCCCTTCGGTAAAAGGTATTGACCAATAACATGAAGACCAAGTGAACTAGTAGGACAATGAACTCTTCACTATAATCTTGCAGTCAGTCTAACAATAGGATGTCAGGTTTTCTAAAAGAATCCCTCCTTGTTTGTGGTGGTAAATCAAATTCCGCTCAGATGCAACACATTGCCCAGTTCCAACCTAAACAATGTATTTGATCCGAACACAACTTGAAGTGTAGATGTTTTCAATCTCTCCTTGTTTGCTTTGCCTCTGTCCTGAGGCCATCGGCAGTCTTCATGTCTAAAGTCACTGTTTCCCTAATGCCCTGTCTAATGCTATCCTGCTCCTAGTCGTTAATCTTCCTGTCACCAGCTATTCTCATCTCACTTAATTTAGTCTTTCTTAACAGATTTTGTCTCTTTGTCCAAACAAGCGCACACAATAGCTAACACAAGTTCAAATCACTTTCGTGCAATTAAAGGAGCCGAGAGCAAACCGTAATTTCTTTAATTAGGTCAATTACATGAGAAGTTATAATAATTTAATAGGACATTTATTTGGCAAAGAAGTGCAATAAAATACAACATGGCAACACAAGTAGAGTCTTCATAAAGCCAGTGAAGGAAGGACTGTGAATGTGAAGCTCCTGATTTGGATATATCAATATTCTGACATGACCCCATAAACAGCATGTGCTGATTATCTTAATCTAAATAAGGTCGTACTCAGAATAAGCAATAGTTACATCAAAACATTTGGAGTATTCTGACCCTAGTCACATTATATCGCAATGTATACGTCTCAATCGCATTATATCATCCTGTAGGAGTTTTCTCAGTATTTTGCGACATTGGCGAGTACTGCTGTAAGACACACAGCCAGGGTTCAACTCCAAACAAGTAGTAATAAATAAAAACAATAAGAATAAACTTAATTTATATAGCACCTTTCAAAACACAGCTACAAGATAAATTATCTAAAATAAAAAATTTGTAGGACCTAAGGTGAAATGACAGTGGAAATACTGTTTTGGAATGTTTGGTGTCCATTTAAACACAGTCACTGTGTTATGAACAGATGCAGAAGAGATAGTAATACATTTCTATGTCAATCTCTAACTACAGAAGACCCGGTGGATGAGAGGAAGCCGACCTTCCTCATCCCATCTGGCTCCTCCAGCTCCCAGACGGTGCTGCGAGGCCAGGTGCTGGAGCTGGAGTGTATCGCAGAGGGGCTGTAAGTGAGAGAATCTGCCCTTTGCTTCACTGCTTAAAAAACCTTGAGTGCCCACCTGCACCTGCTCGAGTGTCATCATCCCTCCCTTTCTCTCTTCCTCTTTGAAACCAGGCCCACTCCGGAAATCTACTGGACCAAAGTGAGCGGTGATCTCCCGGCCCAGCGCTGGTCCTTCCTGTACTACAAGAAGAACCTGCGCATCGTGAACGCCTCGGCATCGGACGCGGGCGATTACCGCTGCGGCGCCAAGAACAAGCTTGGCTCGGTGCACCACACCATCCACGTCTCTGTCAAAGGTGGGTCGGTGGTGAGAGGCGCGGCCAGACCTCCAGGCCGTGGCGCGGTCACTCCTTCTTCCTGCTGCTCCATTCTCCCTCTGTCTCATAATTGATTTATGGGGAGATGCCAACAGGCCGGCATGTTCGCTGATTAATTCTCCTGCCTTCTGTTCTATTTTCAGCTTCTCCATATTGGATCAGCGGCGCTCCCAGGAACCTGGTCCTGGCTCCGGGGGAGAACGGCGTGCTGACCTGCAGGGCCAGTGGCACGCCCAAGCCCTCCATCACCTGGTTGATGAACGGCATCCCCATAGAGAGTGAGTGCAACCTGTTCCACTGCTTTGAAATCCAACTGCCAGGTGCCGTGGCCGAGTCACATAAGCTGAGCTTTGTTTAATTTTATTATCAGAGAAGGGATTTTATTGTTATCTCTTCGACGCAGGTGTGTGCAGCATTATTTCCCTGTGGGATACACGTTTGAAACTTACAATGGCTGAGTTTTGATACTGACAATAAAGGAATTCCCAAGGATGAAGATGTTTCCAGACAAGACAACCCTCTCAACTATGTCTCGTTTAATCTTAAATTACGGCATCTTCTTACATTTTCTGTAAATAAGCCGAAATAGCTTTCCTGACTTAAGTTGAAGTATTGTGATGTTTTGTTGCCTGGCAACCAGTGGAAAGACTCCAGGAAGTCCCTGCACAAAACCCTCTGTTAACCCACAACAAGTCAGTTGTACATTTTTTTTTTTGTAGAGATTAAAGGATATCATTTGTTTATTATTGATTTATAAAGCTGCTAAAGGAGGCTGATTGTTCTTGTTTTCCTGCTTCCAGTGTGTATGCTCAGCTAAGCTAAATGGCTATCATGGTAGCTTGCCTTTGGCTTGAGAGTGATATCTGATAACCCAACATTGAACTTGTTTTAACACCAGAATGTAAATAAATTAAAACACAGACCAAAACAAGGCACAATCATGATTAAAATCATCAAACAATGAACTAAAGTATCACTCAGTACAGCGCATACCTCCGCCAAGGCCCAACAGTCTCCTTATAATCAATCAAGCTGCAGCAAATGTCACACACTCATAGATATCAGTCACCTTAATGTCCCTGATTCTTGTCACCAACAGCCATGAATTATTCTCAGAGAAATTGGTCAAAATGCAAATCACATTTAATTTGCTAGGATAAAAATAATTCAGGTGTGATATTCACTGTGCTCCTGTGAGACACTGTAAACTTAATGTGTAGTATTTATGTGTTTAGAGCATTTACCACCATCACACCGCTTTACAATGTTTGCATATTGGTGTGAGAGGCATATAACGTACACATGTTAATACTAAAAACAACTGTATTAAGAATAAAGTCTGGTGTTAGGCGCTGGTGAGACATGGACGTGCTGTTTACAACTAAAGTGTAACATTTGACAAGCACACATTAAAAGCTACTGTTCATTATAAAGTTATATTCATTGGTTTAAAAGTGATGGTGTCCGCATCTTGGAACCAACATTTTCACAGACTTTCCAGTTAGTTGTCACGACTTAAGAGGGTGTTCACGAAAGTTTTACATAGTCGGGAACTGATTTTTCTGATTATTCTGACAAGACATGGATGCACAATCAACCCTATTAGGATGACATCATCAGAGCCAAAATCAAAAGTGTCTGTTGCACTTTAACCAGGATTCACGAAGCCAGAGTTCAATATTTTCACCCTGTTATCCCTGAACAGATTCCCCGAAGGATCTGAGCAGAAAGGTGGAAGACGACACCATTATCTTCACGGACATACAGATGGGATCCAGCGCCGTCTACCAGTGTAACGTCTCCAATGGCCACGGCTACCTCATGGCCAACGCCTTCGTCAATGTCCTCTGTAAGTTCACCGCACCAGATCCATTTTGAGGGCTGTTGTTCACATGCAGTGTAATAACACATCAATAACTGCTGCAGCGGAGCCACCCAGAGTGCTGACGCCGGCCGACAAGGTTTACCAGGTCATCAAAAACCACCGGGCCCGGATAGACTGCGCTTTCTTTGGGTCACCCATCCCTAAAATTACATGGTGAGTGAATGGACATTTTTTTTACAGACGAAAAGTTGATTTATATATTTTTCTTTAAAAAGCTCAAAGCAGCTTCCTCTCTCACTCTCGCTCTCTCTCTGCCAGGTTCAAAGACAGCCGCTCCAGCACCCTGGACGGAGATCCGTACATCCAGCATGACAACGGCACTTTAGAGATCCACACAGCTCAGGCCAGAAACAGCGGCAAATACACCTGCGCCGCCAGAAACATGCTGGGGATCTTTGAGAATCACGTCTACCTGGAGGTCAAAGGTGAGAGGAGTCTGTGAGAGTAATAAGAGTAGGGGGGCATTACACAGTGTTGGTGTGATTACAGTGTGAAAAAAATACTGACAAAAGAATCACAACATTCAACACAGATTTTTTTTTAAAGTAATTTTCTAGTTTAATTTGAATACACAAGATTGAAACTGCTATATATTAACTGGTGAGTTTAAGAGCTAGTGGTGTGACCTTTGGTTATTGCCACGCTAGCAGTTTTCATTTGATTCCAGTCTTTATTCTAAGTTAAGACAATATGCTGATAAGAAAAACGCATCATAATATTACGACTCATTTAAGAAAACGCTCTTAAACAGTCAGAGTTGAGTTTAATCATAGTAGTAGTTTAATCATAAGGTTAAGAATTATGGTTGGGGCATCACACCCTCCCAATGGGTTCCACCAGTGACCCAACCTGTCTGCTGAGCAAAAAAAAGAAATCTCACTAAAAAAGAAGGGATGTGCACCAGTCAGATTATCCGGGTGAAAGGGTTGAGAACCACTGATTCAATGTATTCATTACTGACTCTCCCCCACTCATCAGAGCCCACCCGCATCCTGAAGCAGCCCGAGTACAAGGTGGTCCAGAGGGGCAGGTCGGTGGTGTTTGAGTGTAAAGTGAAACACGACCCCACACTCGTCCCGACCATGACCTGGCTCAAAGACGACGGAGAGCTCCCTGACGATGAGAGGTCAGAGATGTCACTCACCATTGGAAATGTCTCTGTTTCGAGACCATTAACCCTGTGTTTGCTGTCCCTCTGTTTCATTGTAATGGATCCTGTTGGTATTTGTTTACTCCCCTCACCTCAATTCAAAGTTCAGTGTTAAATGTCTTGACCTTGTGTGATCCAATCATCAGTGGTCAGTGCTAAGAGCAGGTCTAGATGACAACCGCAATACCTGAGATCCGATCACTCGGACCACATTTGGAGGTGGTCTGAGACACATGTGGCCACATTATATTCAATGTGTGAACGTGTCCTGAGCCACATGTGGAGGACCACCTGCTCAGCTGAAGTCTCTGACCTGCTGCAGTTTCACAATGTTTCACACTCCCTCTCTCTCTCTCACACACACACAAACAAATACTAACATACGACACAGCTGTAAACTCACAAAAACAACATAATTTGGTTTAAGCTAACAGAAATGACGTACGTGTTTATTTGCATGTAGAGCAGGGAGGTGGACGCAGGAGACACATTCAGGATGTATTTTAGATACCAGCTGTTCACTTGTGATCCGATCCCCTGAGGATGGATATTAATACCAAGTCCTAACGGGGCCTTTGTCACCTTGAAAGCCCGGCGGAAAAACAAATTAAATAGCTTTAAGATTGTATTTAATCCTGCTGATCTGTCCGTATGAACTGTTTGTTTTACAGATTAATCGTGGACTCTGACAGCCTCACCATCACTGACGTGACAGAGAGCGACGGGGGGGTGTACACCTGCGTCATGAACACAACTCTGGACCACGACTCGGCCAGCGCAGAGCTCACCGTCGTCGGTACGTGCCGCTTCTCAGAAAACTGAATTCACTCGCGTGTTAGAATCAAACTGAGTAGTGATCAAAGTGTAACCTCTGCCTCATAACACACACACCAGATCGCTTCAAGGGTAATAGCCTGAGAGTTTACTGAAGGGGGTTTGGAGCGGATTGAATCAGCGGAATGAATATTTAATTATCGCCTCCTTAGCGTGCCAGATAATCTCCTTTGTTTTTCGTACGGCTGACTGACCACTAACCTCCGTTTCACTCCTGCCCTCCTACCTGGCAGAGGCCACGCCAACTCCAGCTGTTGTCTACGGTAAACCTGCAGCGCACAGGAGCACCCAGATGTGCTGCTCTGCTCTCCTGGGCTTGTATTCTTCGTTGGATGTTTCTGTTCAGTGAAGCGTGTTTTGGCCTGACGATGCTGTTTGTCTTTTTAACGGTCACTGTGCATTTTGTTTTCCTTTATAGCTTTGATTTCCAGTGTTTTGTTCATTTTTGTTCATTTTTGGTGATTCATTGTATTTTTATTTCCAAGTTTTTTTGTCAGTTGGAATGAATCAAACCACTGAGGCAAACATTTAACATTTAGGCAATGGGGGGGTGGAAGCCATTTCCTCTCACACTTCAAAGATCATTTGTAAAGCAAACATCTCTTCATTGCACCACTTGGGATCTTTTGCCAAGCGCCGTTTCCTCGTCACTCGTTTATTCAAAGCATGCGTTTTCACTTTATCAATTCATTTCCAAAACATGAGCCCTGAGCCTCTCGAGCGAGCCCCAGACTCGATTTCACGGAGACTGATTACGGAGGATGATCAGTCGTTTCATATGCATGATGCAGTGTCTGCATGTGTATCACTGGGCAAATACTGGTGTCAAATAGACCATGTGAAGAAAAAGAGGGCTAACGGTACAACCTAAGCATTTTGCAGTATAATGGAACAAGTTATATCCTGTTTTGTTTTTGCTTCGTCTCGTCTTGGCATGAATCCTCCATATATGCATACATCTGTAACGTGAAGTCAGTGTGACTGTCATCTCAGTACGATGAGTTATAAAAAAACGTTGCTCCCTGTGATGCATTTACCCCAGAACGACCTGACCCCCCAACTGACCTGGAGCTGACGGACCAGAAGAAGAGGAGCGTGCAGCTCACATGGACGCCCGGGGATGAGCATAACAGTCCAATTCAGAGTATGTATTAACTGTGTGTGTGTGTGTGTGTGTGTGTGTGTGTGTGTGTGTGTGTGTGTGTGTGTGTGTGTGTGTGTGTGTGTGTGTGTGTGTGTGTGTGTGTGTGTGTGTGTGTGTGTGTGTGAGAGGCTCTACTGATTTTCAGATATGCAGCTCAGTCATGAGGATTAATGTTCAGTATGTGAAAACAGTTTTATTTTGTGCTGTAATGGTGAATTTAAGATCCGTCGTGTTTCAATAACTATCCAGGGAGTAAATGTCAAGATGTCTCAGCCTTTACAGATTAGATTTGGACCAATTTCTCACAAGATTATTGAACCTCAAGGCTAAACGTCCTGAGCGCTCTTTAATTCATTACATTTGTACCATTTGGCTGACTGTCAGAGAGTGCAGAGAAAGCAGAGAGTCAGTGGATTAGGATGAAATAAAAGTTCCAACTGTACAGTTAGCTTCTATATATTTCCATGTTTATATTTTTAAGTTTTTATATTTCATGTTTGTATTATGGGATTAAATATATTTTTGTTAATATTTTATAGGGGTAATATTCTATCTACCAATCTATCCATAACAAAAAAAATGTATAAAATCAAATCTGACTTTTGGAGAAAAAGTAACCAAAAATAACCTCTGCAGTCTTGAATGAAAATATATAATATATAACATTTTTTGTTTTAATTCAGTGGAAACAATGGATTTCAATGTTTAGAATAAAGAACCTAAATATTACTGGAAGAGTCTGGTGCAGAGCATGATACTTCTTCACTGTCTATTAGTATTGTCGTCTTGTTCGAACACATCTCTTCACCATGGCAGAGCACAGCTGGAGGCAGCACATTTAGACATCTTGAGAAAAACTAACCTTGAAGGCGGACATTCCAGTTTGTCCAATATCTTGTCAATCCCAGTATGAAGCGTTCAGTTCACTGTACTTGTCTTTCTTTATTTCACACAGAATTTCTGATCCAGTATGACGACTCTCTGCACCACCGAGGTCACTGGCACAACCTCACCGAGGTCCCTGGAACCAGGACGACTGCTCACCTCAAGCTGTCTCCCTACGTCCACCACACCTTCAGGGTTTTGGCTCTCAATGCCATGGGCTTCAGTCGGCCCAGCTTCCCCTCCAGGATGTTTAAGACAGAACCTGCAGGTACAGTCTCAGCTCATCCATTGTGCTGTTCCACTAAATAAATGCTCCCTTTATCATTAGCTGATCAGTTTCCATCTTGCTTGTAAACATATTTGATTTAAGAAATAAATTAGCTTTTATTGAAGGCCTTGTTTCAGAAATATATTTTCAATTGGATATTGTTTGATGTTGTCGACATTGATTTATTTTTCAGCTCCAGACGAGAACCCTAAAGATGTTGAGGGATTTGGAACAGAGCATGACAATCTTGTAATCTCATGGAAGGTAATAAAGATGTATTAGGCTCTCCATTTTAATCCTGACGCATTTACCGTGGTCCAGGGACCAACTTGAAACATATGAGCTTTGCTTTTTGTCTTAGTTTTTCAAGCCACCAACATCAAATATCACATCTTTATAATAGTTACAGAAAACTCTGTATGTCTGTCGGTGGAAAACGTATCTCAAGAACCACATGTCTCTTGTCGCCTTAACACTTGGCATGTGTGTTGTTAAGAGCCCAGGGAAGTGCAGTGTCTGATTTGGACACGCGATACATTCAAGATTATTGTAATGATTTCAAACACGAGTAGTGCAATCACACGACAACAGGCTCGTTTGTGCAGCTGCGGTGTTGCAGCTTCAGGGTTCTGTGACTCTGTGACAGCCGGTCTTTACTGCTGTCTTAACTGCAATATTACCAAAAACCAAGCAAAGCACCCAACCAGCAGGTTTACAGCGGGCAGTGCACTGGTATTATTAAATCTGAAGTTTTCTGCAAAAGTATTCTCTTGACAAATCCTGAAACTTTCTCTGCTGCAGCCGCTGACAGGGCTCCAGTCTAATGGCCCTGGGCTTCGTTATCGAGTGATGTGGAGGCAGAAGGCAGTGGAAAGTGATTGGAGCACAGTGACTGTTTCCAATAACTCCCGGTTCGTGGTGTCGGGAACGCCCACGTTCGTGCCATACGAGCTCAAGGTTCAGGCTGTGAACGACCACGGAGTTGGACCTGAGCCTGATATCGCCCACGGCTACTCAGGAGAGGACTGTGAGTTCGATTGACTCTTTAGACTCATAAAAAAAAAAACTTACTGTGTGTGTCTGAGCCTGGGGTGGTACATTTCACTTTGTAACCAATGGCATTTACTCAGTGTGTGTTTGCTCATGTTTTTAGTTGTTGTCGTGTTCCTTGTCCGTTCGCACAGTGCCGGTAGCAGCTCCAGAAAACGTTCAGCTGGTGGTGCTGAACAGCACTCTGGCCGAGGTGCACTGGGATCCTGTGCCTCATAAATTAATACGTGGGCATCTAAAAGGATACAAGGTGCAGTAGAACAAACACTACATGCAGCGTGACATGAATACCAATACCCAGAATCCTCTCAGTGCTGACTGTACACAAACCATATCTTGTAGGTGTACTACTGGAAAGAGCGCAGTCTCCACAAACACAACCCCTTCCACATGGAGAAGCTGATCCTGATGTTCAGTGGGAACCACAGCCACGGCATGGTGCCCGGCCTGCACCCCTTCAGCCTCTACTCCTTCAACGTCAGAGTGTATAACGGCAAAGGGGAGGGTCCTGTGAGCCCCACCCAGCAGTTTGAGACACCAGAAGGAGGTGAGGGACAGGAATTGGCACCATTTATTTCTGTCTGTCTGTCTGTCTGTAATTTTTTTTTTTTTTTTACTGTTTTGCAAACTTTGAAATTGTCTGCGCTTGCTGTGCGAGTAAATTTATGTTATGGACACATCTTCAGTGATGGTACTGTAATCTTTGAGTGTTTCGGGTCTCTCAACATCATGCACTCTCCACCATGTGACCTAGCTGAGGCTGATCAGACCCCAGCTTGTGTGTGTCCAGGGGGCTAGCACCTCTCCTCCTTTGAGCCACAGCCATCTCTTGGCTCTTTGCTGGTGGCTCTTCTTCTCCTCACTCGTTCAATGCTCAAAGGCCTAAAGGCGTTGGATAGGGGTCGAGCAGCAGCACCCCTGCATCCACCCTCCACTGGGAGACACCTTGCTCTCCATCCGGCTTATTGACACCTGCTGACCTCGGCTGTCGTTGGATTCTGCAGGGAAAAGCTGATAGAGTAGGCCACTTTTGAAACCACCAAAAACGAGATTCAATATGAATCATCCAGAGATCTTACGTCTACTTTACCTGAAACAACATTGAACCTATTGGAGGTGTTAACGCCACAAGCAAACACTGACACCTCTATTAAAACACAACACATGGATAACTGCCTATTAGAATATGTATCTGGTCTAAATGTCACGTGAATGAATCGATACGACAATTGTCTATCTATAGCACAAACGCTGAAAAAATCATATAGTCCGATGACTTAAAGCAATATTATTTTTAAACCCATTTATCTTTACTGATGGATGTATTTTGCCTCACAGTACCTGGAGCTCCTACTTCCCTGATAGTCACCAACTCCAACCTGGACACCTTAACCCTTGAATGGAGTCCTCCCCACGATCGCAAAGGCCGCATCACTGGCTACACCCTCAAATATCAGCCAGGTGAGGATTTACACTGACTAAGTAGATCACAGCACTGGGCATCAGAGAGCTTTTTATAACTTCACCCAGTGTTTAGTGTCACCTTCCGTCATGTAGTTTGTAGTCTTCTCCTTCTTTTTCATGTCTTGTACGTTCATCATGTTTAAATTCAGATTATGAGAGGGAAATAATTAAGGAAGATTCTAAAAGCATCTCAAACAAGTTATTTTGCGTAAATTATGACATAAATTAACAAATCAACTTTTGTCACCTCCCGCCTTCTTTTTCTGAACCCTGCACCTCTGTGCTTCAAACGCTGTCATTTCCACCTTTCTCATTGTTGACACTCTGACCCCACCTTCAACCCACTCCTCCTCATATTTCTATTCAACTTACCTTACCTTTCCCAACCTCCACCCCCTCCCATCCCATTACTCTTGTCATCCAACCTCCACCCCTGTAGTCAATAACTCCAATGAGCTGGGCCCAGTGGAGGAGCTGGCCCTGCTCGCCAATGAGACTTCAGTCACTTTGCCCAACCTCAAGTACAGCACGCGCTACAAGTTTTATTTGAATGCCAAAACAGTCAAGGGAGAGGGCCCAGTCATTTCTCAGGAGGCTGTCACCATCGTGGATGAAGGTAAGTCAACAAATGTACATCAGAAAAGGAAATTTCACTCAATTTAGTTGATGGTTTTTGTTCATTTAGCTGGAAAGTTATAAGATGAATATATTATTAATTTTGGTAACAATATTGGAACTTTGAATTCATCTACAGATTGAATATTTGATTTATAGCTGAATTAAAGCACATCACACAACTCTTCAGTACACCATGCTTTATTTAATATTTTCATGAATCTTACCTTCAACTGGGTGGGTGATGAAAGATAGTAATTGGTGATTTTTATTGTTATTTTTATAAAGTTGGTATTAATATGGGGTGCAGTGGTTATAACTGTACAGGCTACACCTGTAACCTCACTTAGTTCAACAACATGCAGATTGAGGTTAGTTTAGACCCTTAATTGACTGTAGGTGTGAAAATGAGTGTGAATGCTTGTTTGTGCCTGTATGTCGGTCTTGTGATTTGCTGGGGAGCTGTTAGGGGAGAACCCCTCCTCTCGCCCAATGTCAGCTGGGACTGGCTCAAGCCCCGCCCACAACATGAAAGGGTTATGGGTATAGATGATGGATGGATGGCTTTTTAGCTTTTTTTTATAGGGAACTTTGATATTCATTGGAGGTAAATATTTTTTTAAAGGTCATTTAAAAAATATGTATGCTTTAAAAACCTCCCTCCAAATAAAGCCAAAACATGACCTAAATAAATCATGGTGTTATGGAGAAGAGTTGTGCCTTTTGTGTAAATTTTTGATGAACTTTTATGGAAAATCACATGAGTCTTGACCTCGGGAAACTAAACATTCCTCCAAAGACTAGAATGATTTTTACTGTAAAGCATGATTTTCAGATTTTGTGTTTTGGGGAAAGCACCAGCAAAAATAACAACCCAAAACAAAATGACAACAATTATTTCTTATATCTTTTTGTATATTTGTAAAAATATTATTGTTAGTTTTGCTGGTCAGAAACAATAAGCAAATAATAGGGGAAATGATGATGGACATCTTTCACTATATTTAGAGATTAAATGATTAATTGAACAATAAAAGATTATCTCAATGTAATTAATGACGAAAAATATAATTATTTTTTAAACTATTGTTTAGTCAGATTGCTCTTATGTAAGAATCCCCTGGTGACATTTGGAAAAAAATTGTGGCCATTGATGCAGTCAGCCCTCTCCAAGGTGACACCTCACTGTTGTGCAGTGTGAACTCTCCTCAAACAGAAGGATAGAAGTGTAAAAGTGGGTCTGATTGGTTGAGTCAATCCCTGCCGGCAACACACACAGTTCATCAAAATCTTTCCATGTTGCTAGATGCCCAAAGAAATGCACAGTCACTCTCCCTGTGCACTGGGTCAGTGCATACAGTGTGTTCAAACTAAAGCCCCTTATAGACCCCACGTCACATGTCAACACACTCGTATCTTGTTAGTCATTTTGTTCCCACGCTTTATTATTTCATAGCCACATGTTGTGTTTTTTTACGAATGTCACCAGAGGGGCTCAGAACTAATGTGACTTTTATACGTGAAATATTCACCAGTTTAATATACATTTTACCATAGCATTTTAATGTATTTCCAGTGCTTTATGTGGTGTGTTTTATACATATAAATGTAAATCACCCATGGCTGTGTTAAGTGGAACATGTTTACGATCCAGTTTCATTGCTGTAAGAGTTGACCCCGTGCCGTTGTGAAACCTCAGATCCATCATTCTACGTGTCATTCACTCACACCACACAGCACGACCTCCTGAGTGTGTCACTGTCACACACAGTGACACAGATGGTGGTTGTGAGAGGGTGGAGGGGAGGGGGGGGGGGGTCATCCAATAATGAATCCTGTCCTGTTGTTTTTTTCTCTGTCCTGTTTCTCTTTACAAGCTCTAATGTCACTGCTTGACGTAGATGTGGGCGAAGGTACCGCTGGTTATCTAGACCGATGCCATGTTTTACAGATACAGCCATAGCTTCAAAACCCCCGCTGCAGGCATGCACTCTGCACGATTTGAGCAATTTCCCCCTTTCCCCTCTTTCAAATCCTGCTGCCCACCGAAATGCTGCGCTGAGTTCAAAGCTGCGAAAAGTTCAAAGCCTCAGAGATAAAGATGCTGTGCAACGTGGGCCTTTTTAATGTTGTGTGATAAAACTACACATGTCTTTTCAAAGTGCTTGGCTGCCTCTTTTTTTCCCAAGTGCCTCTGGCGACTTTGACCCCTTCTAACTTCCTCCGTGGTGGCTGCTGGTGATGCTTCCCGCTGCATGGCGAGGCTTTGTTGGCGTGCCAAGCGAACTGTGTGCAGTGTGTATAACGACTTCAGCCTCTGTGGTGTCCTTGCATGTGGAAAGTCTTTGTGTCTCTGTGTGTGTCTCTCGTGTTTGTTGCGTTCTTCACGCCTATTCCATGTTGTTTACAGGAAGCACCCAATCCTCTCATCCCATTGCACAGGCTCCTCCGCGCCGCCCCCCCAACGAGGGTACAAATACTGCTGTGATCGTAGTACATTACATGTCTGATATATTACAGGATCAGCTTTGTGTTTGGTTTTGTTGTGTAAGGCTATAATGGTATAGATTCAGTTATTCTAATAGCATTTAATGGAACTGTAATTAGATCAAAGCATATTATTGCCAGTTACTGGATGGTCCTTTGATCAGCAGACCAATCTTGATGGTTGTCTTTTCTCTTGTGTGCTCAGCACTGCCGGTGAGTCCTTTCGGGAACGTTAGTTCCTCGGTTGGAGAGGACGGGGCCCTCATCAGTTGGGAGTACTGGGGCCCGGAGAAAAACGTTTATGTAGAGTACATTGTAGAAAACAGTAAGAAAAGCTACGCATCTTTATTTGTTCTACACACAGGTGGCAAGAGATCCCTACTTCAGTATTGGCTCATGCAGGTGAATAGAAATATTGGCAGTCATTGGCTCTGGCTTCTGCCAATGTGGACCCAGATGTGATAAACAAGGCTGTCGGTGATTGGATTTTTAATTACTCAGTGCTGGAGAGTCGCATGCATTTCCTGTGACAGTCTCTGTAGAACTCATGAAGACAAACATCATAAAAAAGCTCCACAAACATTCGTGCTGTGCCAGTTGATTTCGACTGAAGTGCTCTCCATTGTTTTTATCCACCTGCAGTGAGGATGAAAAGCAGAATGTTGCTGTAGTATGGCTCTCTCACACCTACTCTTTAATGAATTCAGTTAGGGAATGCCATGATCATAGATTTAGAAAATGTCCTTATCAAAAAACATATTCCTGTGATTATCAGTCAAATGCATTTCATATTACTCCACACCCCATTTATTTCCACCGAGTCCCTGAAAGCTTAGTGTGCTGCTACTGAGGAAGAAAACAAATGGAAATAGATAAATATCATTAGTTCTGCAGATATTTGGTCACAAACCAAAGTACTGTAAATATTGAGATTTTCACCTGATTGTGGCGCTAGTCAGAATATCACTTAATTTGTTCATTCTTAACTGAAGCCTGAGGGTGACTTGACCTCATGTTAGCAAATACAATGCTAACTAGCTATTTTTTTGCAGGTTACCATGTTCACCATTGCTAGTACAATAACTATTGCTTATGTGCACCAAATGCAAAGTACGAACCATAAGGTATTTGGTCATGAACCAAAATATTTGTTTTTTTTGTTCATAAAACAAAATTCTTAACAGTTTTAGATTTTGACCTGATGGTGGCACTATATGAATAGTCAAAGGGTAAATCAATAGAGTTACTAATTCATCCTGAGGTGGACATGAACCTGTTCAGCAAAGTTTCATGACTACCCACCTGGTACGTATTGAGATATTTCAGGTATTAAGACATTTCAGTATGGACCATAGTGTTGGACCCTATAGAGCCAAACTGTGTGGCAGGGTTGAATACGTTGTAAAATGAGAAAACAACCATAGAGTCACACTGAACATCTAAAAGTCATTTGTGTGTGCGTGCATGGTAAAACAGTTTTCCTCATTTGCCTGTCTATCTGCATTTGTTTTTCTCAGTTGCAGTTCATTGAGCACACGGGGCGTCTGTAATAGTCCATTCACAGACTAAATGACCTATTTATTAGCTGAAATCTAATACATACAGCATTCCCAGTAGCGTAACCACCAGTAGATGTTTATTCTCTTCAACCAACCACTTCTCATAATGTCATGACCTCCATAGCCCATTTGAAGTTGTGCTCCCTCAGTCGTACCTCTCTTCATGAACGTCCCTCCCGCAGGTGAAGGCGAACAGGAATGGCAGAAAGAGCCGGTGAACGGCTCTCAGAACGTTGTGCTGAAGGGCTTAAAGGGGGGCCTCTCCTATAGGGTGCGCTTGGTGGCCAAAGGTCACCACGACCAGCCGCTCCACCACTCCGAGGAGCTGCTGGTCACGGTTCCAGGTGAGGCAGTTCCTGGGCGGTTGCCTCCACCTCGGCCTGGCCTGACCTTGCACGTGTCGTGTGTAGGATGTGTAGTAGATTGTGCCAATGAGTCGTAACTATAGCCCGGTCGAGCATGGGTTTAACGTGTTGTTGTAACTGTATGCTGGGCATGTCCTGTACTGATATAGAGGCAGCACATAGCAGCGTGCATGATGGTTGAGTCTCAGTCAAGTAGAGGAAGTGGACGTTATTCTAATATAGACGTTTCCTATAGGCTATGTTTTTTAATGTGTGTTATAATACCCAACCTAATATCACTCAGTCATCCTTCCTATATGTGTTTGTGTGTGTGTGTATTCGTGATTGTGTGTGTGTGTTGTTGTGGGTCAAAGATTTACTTAGTACATTGAGTACTAATGTGGTTTCAATATATTCATGTCCCCATTAGCTTAATCTAACTCGTCTAACATGACAGTTGCCTTCACGATCCACTCATGCGAATGCTCAAACATATTTTAACAACACGTAGTACGCTTTACATGTTTGTTGTTAACACTCCAATGTGAGTAATGGCTTCCGTCACCCGCTCTCAATGGAGAAAATAACTGTCCTCCCATAATTCCTAAGTGTTCCTCTTCCTCCCTGGGCAGCTGTGGCGAGCAGACAGGTGGACATCGCCACTCAGGGATGGTTCATCGGCCTCATGTGCGCCATCGCTCTGCTCATCCTGATCCTCCTCATCATCTGCTTCATCCAGAGGAATAAGGGAGGGAAATACCCTGGTGAGTCGTCGCTCAAACACAAACCGTTGACACACACACACACACACACACACACTCATTTGTAAACCCACACTTTAATTCTTTATTTGCCAATATTCAATTACTGGGACATGATTGGATTTCAAGGACGTTTTTGATACTTCTGCTGCAGTAAGTTGCTATGTTATCACTTTAGCCTTGTGTTTATGACATTACAGTCACATATTATTCTCTTTGTTAAAATAAACATGTGAAACTGTTTTTTTCTATTTTTACTGATTCAACATACTGATTTATGTCATAAAACGACATATGGAAGTTTCACACCAAGGAAAAAGCAAAGAATGTTTGAGAATGAACTATTTTACATTATTAATATGATTTTATTTTTTTGTATTTTATGAAATAACAAGAAAGGTTTCTGATATAATAAGAAAAAGTGATATGTTTTTTATATAAACTCCTCAGTTAAACTATACTTGTCATCAAATAAAATCTGTTATTGGATTAAAATAGTCAAATTTTACAAACAAAGTCAAAGGGTGAAAACACAACCTCCTTATTGGATGTAAAAAATAAAATATTATTATGATAGGAAAGCTTATTTGTGTTGATTGCTAATAATAATATCTTATAACCCACCAGTCAAAGAGAAGGAGGACGCACACACAGACCCAGAGTTCCAGCCCATGAAAGAAGACGACTGCACTTTTGGGGAATACAGGTGAGAGAAAGTGCTCCAGTCCCCAGAGCCAATATTACCCATCAGCCCCTGCCCCGTCCCCACTGTGTGCCAAGCTCTGCTCTCTCAGGCCGGGCTGGAGCTCTGCACTCCTGCCCTCCTCTCAACCCTTACAGCTAACCGACACATGACCCAGGATCACCAGTAACAGAAATTCCAAACCAAGAAGAAGTGCCCCCTCATTTGAACTTCTGTCACCGTGAAGCACAAGATAATTTTTTTTCTTGGGTTTTCTTGGGACGTCCTGGATTCTACTTGTGTTGGACTCTGTATTGTTTGTGCTTGACATGACACCGTGGTGTCATTTGAGAAGCAGGAATCTTCAGGTTCAAGGGATTTGGGGGTTGTTTTAAAAATCTAAGTAAGACAGTCAGGAGAAAAGAAATAAGCTACGTTCATTTTGCAACATGACCCATGACGCATCAAATCCCATGCAAACTGATAAGCTACTCATAATACATTGTGTTTACAGTATAGATAGTATTAACACTTTGCTTAGTGTATTGTTCGTAACATACACAACCCAGATAAGATTGAAAATGACTGAAACTATCATTCCTGCTAACGTAGAGCAGTAACCCAGCTTTGCTTGTTAGCATCCTCTTCAAGGCTGCTTCTCCAATCGCACGCGGAATAAAGAAAAAAAAACGCACTTTACTTCTGTATAGCTAGCATTTTTCAATTTTGTTTTTTATAAGTCAATTTATAAGATTGTCTTGCTTTTATATTTTATATTCCTTTTTGTATTATGTAAACATAAATCTATTCTATGGATTTTTTGCTGTGATAAATACATATCGATATATATATATATATATATAAACAGTATGTATAATATGTGATGTGCATGGTGTGAAGATCTGATATATGAAAATTTGCTTTTGGCAATAATGTATTGAATGGAATTATTGTTCCTATATAGATATACAGTATATAGATGCATATGGATCGAATATGAAATAAGGAGCATGTTTGAGGGAAGTGTACAAGAGCAAGTTAATGCTGTTTATAACAGGCCGATATCCAGTCGTCGTTCATAATAATAATAATGAGGCTGGTGATATTCTACATTTCATATTGTCCAAAAACACTATGAAAAGATCCAAACCAACCAGTTCAACTATACCTCTTGACTTGCTCCTTTTAACAGAATAAAGTCATAATATTACAAGAATAAAGTCGTAATATTACAAGAATAAAGTCGTAATATTTCAAGAAGAAAATTTTACTGTTTGTAGAAAAACAGTCTTTACATTAAACAAATGAAATAATACTTATAGGCTGCATATCATGTTGTGTTACAATGACGGATATGGATCACCCTGGCTATAGTATAGATTTCCCAAATAATATAACTCATCTTTTGGCTCTTCAGCACCACGTTATCATAAAAAGCTGTGAGATACAATGAGACGAGACAATGAGAACTGTTGTCCTTGCTGCTTATTTTCTAAAACTATCTTTAATTTATTTTTTCTCAATAAATCACGACTTTATCCTCGTAATATTATGACTTTATTCTCTAAATCCCAGAAGTTTTTTTCTTCAATATAGTGTAAAACAACGGGGTTCTACAGTAATTCATTGTTTCTTTTGTTCTTATCGTGGTTTTTTTGGACAAATCGAAAATAAAATTTTAAGACTTTATCAGTTTGAGAAGATAAAACCAGGGGCCTCTTTACACTGCTAGGAAACCTCTCCCATGGACGTCTCAGTCATTTCTATCCATGCTGTTTCTTAAGGCTCAGCTGGATTCTCACAGTATGTCAATAAAGGCATAACCCAACTCAACTCAGCTGTTCTTGTTTGACTGCCGGGGAGCAGACTGTGAGCTCAGACTGTACCTGTACTCGGCCCATGTGCCTGTCAAAGTGCCGCACTCACATAAAAACCCTTTTGAAGCAAAGTGCGATCATGTCTCGAGCGACTGTTGTGTTGCATCGCGTTGTGTTGTTTTGTGTGGGATCTCAGCCGGATCTCCTCATCCCAATCCAGGGGGGTGTGGGTCTCAGGAAAGGTAAGGGTGATGAGGGTGTGTTGGGCGGGGGTGGGCGTGTGGGTGGGCAGAGGGTCATCATTCTGTCAGTCCAGCATGTGAGGGGAGGGGGAGGGTCAGTGGATAGTGGAGTCACTGTGGAGAAAAACTGCTCGCTGTTTGTACATCCCAGGTTTTCACTGCCTCCATCGAGTTTAATATTTGGTCCTGAAGCCGTCATCATGTGCAGAACAGAGATGAGTCTTTCACTTCATTCGTCTGCAGCGTCACAGAGCTGTCAGTGCTTTTGCTTACCCATAATTACCTGTTTTATTTCGATTCATCAACATCTCAGCATTATGACGGCTTCATGATCTGGACTCATCGATGTTCAAGTCATTGATGTGGAATGTTTTCAACTCTCTGATATCCAAAGAAACGTTTCTTTGCAGATTTGTTCGTGCATTTGCCCAATTTTGTGATATTTCTCATGCTTGCTTCAGGGGGATGTTTGGCTGAATCCTTGCTTTCCAAGTGTTACTCATTTCATTTGCCTTTTTCATCACAACCTCTGTGTTGGGGCGAGGATGTTGCTTTTTGTCTAACAACATATGTACCACTTCATTTTGTTTGGTTTCAGGGGGAATTGAACAACGTATGATTGCTTGAGCTTTATTCCCCTGTTGCCTGATGGAAACCAACTAATCATTCATCCACAGTTTTTTAGACGTGGAGCCGACCAAATTCAAATTTGACAGGAATGTTCTTTGCTGCTGAGTTTAAAACTTTTTTTAAAAAGTAAAGAAATAAATCATCATATTTTCAAAATGAAAAAAAAAAACTGGAATGGCACTCAGTAGAGCTCATACCTCCGCCAAGGCCCAACATTTCCCTCAGTTAAATGCACTAAATCCTGAAATGTCTGTTCCCTTAACATCCCAGATTTGTTTTATTATTCTCTGAGAAATTAACGAAAGAAAACACTTTGTCTAGCATTGTTAAAGAAAGGGAAAAGAATATTTCCCCTAAATTTAAGGAGTTCTTCCTTAGATCATGATCCACCCCTCCACCAGATTTAAAGTTTTTGCTTAATCCTGCCGAAAATAAACACAGACAAAGACCTGACCCTCTTGGCGGAGGTGATGACCTACTGATCATACAGTAGCTATGTTGTGGTAAAAGTTACCATTGGCCGTCTCGTGCTCCATCTAAAAAAGTGACCACTAATCTCCTTGTTGCATCTGTCACATCATCTCACCTGTAACACCTGCATGTTATTTTCTCCTCCAGTGACAATGAGGACCATAAGCCGTTAAAAGGGAGCCGCACGCCGTCTAACGGGACAGTTAAGCGGGACGACAGTGACGACAGTTTAGTTGACTACGGGGAAGGAGGAGACGGACAGTTCAACGAGGACGGCTCGTTTATCGGCCAGTATAGCGGGAAGAGCGGCAGCAGGGACACGGCGGTGGGCCACGAGAGCTCGGAGGCGCCGTCCCCCATTAACGCCATGAACTCCTTGAACTCATTTGTGTAGCCGGTCGGTCCTCGCACACCAGTCTGAGGCGCTCGGTCCCAGGGTCTCTCCTTAGGGGGCTGCCCCCACCACCGCATGGCTTTATGATCACACGTCCACACACCAATCAGTAAATACACACAGCTCATCAGAGACTTTTATCTTTTCACTTGGAAAATCTTTATAGAGAGGCTTGGAAACCGTTAGCTCATTATATATGAAGTAGCTCAACCAGTCATATGATTTTAACAGTGCATGAAACAGGCCTACTTGATATTAGGATCTAAATCCATATTTAAATTAACACTTTGATATTAACAAGCTTTGCATTTTGTTTTTTTGTGGTGTACCTGGAATCTCTTACGGACTATGCAGTGGTCGTCTGAACTATATTTGTTTCTGTTTTTTGTTCTTGTATCATCGACTATGTTCAAATAGTAATCAGTGTCCACAGTAAATGACTATTACTCCATGTATTTTGTTTTCCAACACAGAAGCTTGTACAGGAATCTGTATTTAATAATGTAATTAGCTTGTTTGATTCCATCATGCATTTATACAGTGCACACGGTAGCTCATGTACAGTGTATATATACTGTATATAAATATAAAGTGAACTAATATTGGGGGGGCAGCGCACACATAGCATGCTTGAGTCTGCTGCATCGACACGATTCCATCTGTCCCCGCTCTGTGGAAACATCCACCTGCACCTGTGAAGGAGGGGAACTGAAAACGCTGCATGGCATGGCACATGACCTTTGACCCGCATGTGACCTTCTCAGTATTGACCTTGAGATCTGGAGGCCCCGGTGGGGGAGTTTGCCTCTTGCCCCTGCAATGCTCCTTCGGCAGGTAGTGCCTTTTCTTCAAAAACAATAGTTCTGAAGTCTGAAGTGTCTTTCCCGAGATCAGTGATTGGAACAGAGACTGCTGAGGTCACATCCAAGAGAGGAGGAGATGAGTGTAAGAAGAGGACCCAACGGAGGGAGGAATAATTCATACACTTCATTTCCTTTTTTATTTTGAAAGACTCCTCGCAACACCTTGAGACACAGGACAGGATTTGATTCCTCCAAGAAGCTAAAACAGTGAAACCACTTTCATATGTTGCAGCCGTTATGTACAGGACCTGATTGTATCTGCAGTGTATGAATGTATAGGTGTGTGTGTGTGTTTGTGAGTGTATGTGCAGAGACATTATTCATTTCACATTAAGCAAAAACTGTTGACGTGTTCTAACAACACTTGAGGGCCTTTGGATGGGATCAAGATTTATTTTCTCTTAACTTGCATCAAGTTTTTTTTTTTTTAAGACGTGTAGAGTATTTGTTGCATTTGTAAATACCTGAATTGATTGTACAGGGACAAGCAGCTTATGAGGCGGCCTATGAAGGCAATATTGTGCATGGTCTGGTTTAACTTGTCGATAGGACCGTATTAAATATAGACTACTCCCCTAGAGAATATCTATATTCATTTTGTTTTTCTTGCTGTGCACAGTGAACATTGTACTGTAACTAACTGGACAGAGAAATGCATACACTTTTGAATTCTGATTGTTTTTCTGGTTTGCTTGTCAGCGAGTTCTATAACTTTCACATTGTACAACAATCTTAAGGGTGAAGCGACAATATTAACTGATGCACACAATGATATTTCTCTGATTTGTATTGGTTCTACACGCAGTACCGATATATAGGTACTGCCAAAATGATGCTCTTTTCTGACAGTATTGCAAATGGTTTTGTATTTAAGAAACAGATTTCTACTAACAGATACTTTCTTTGTCTTCTATTTAAGTTTATCCTTTTAGTGCAAGTATGGAATTCAAGTTACTGGAAATATAATGAATGAATAAATAATTATCTGATTTTGTTCTAGTTTTCAGACTCTTCTGTCGTTGGCCACTCTCTGACTTTGTAGGGCTACACAATGTAACCACAAAGTATTATACCACACAATAAAAATGTGTAATTTCAGTACTGGCCATTTCTTTGACTGTGAAAATAAAAACAACTTTTATCCTTATTGCAAAAATAGATGAGTATATTTTTGGTATGTCTATGTGTTGATGGGCATGTGTGCATGTAACACTTGTAACATGGTTTCAACCAGTGCATCTGAAACCACATCTAGAGCTCCACCGAGGCCCAACAGTCCCCTTACATTTAATCAAACTGCAAGAGACAAAATTAAAGCTCCCTAAATATGCCAGTTTTTTTTTCATCCAGATCCATAAATTATTCTCAGGGACCTTGGTGAAAATGTTGAAAAACGCCCTCACACATTTTTTAAGAAAAGAAAGAAAATCCTGGATCGTCCCCAGGATCCGGAAGTGCACAAAGATTTAATATATTCCTCTCTGACCCAAACCTCATCCATCCACCAGGTTTCATGAAAATCCATCCAATAGATTTTTTGTAATATTGCTAACAAACAGACAACACACACCAATAAAAACTTCCTTAATGTAGAAAATAAATGTACAAACCTATTTCCATTTTAATATACTTAAGTTATGAAAAGTAAAATATTTAAGAACTGAACCCTATGTCTGATATATTATTATACAGTGTAGGACATTATGTGGTTGTTTTGTCCAGATGTTTCCTTCATGTTTCCATTTGTGTTTCTTTTTAAATCCCTTGTGTGAGACGTCTCAGCCTCAGTAAGGAGGTAGGTAAATGATTAATAGTATTGCTATTATTTTAGCTTATTGCATAGTTTTTCAAAACAATGGTGAGTTTGACTTATTTAAGCCACAAACAGTTAATGAAATAAAACCATAAAGACTTTGAAGTGGAAGTGTCTCTTTGCTGGGGTCTACTAAAACAACAGGACACTGCTGATGTGTGAAAAGCCGCAAAAAGATTTGGAAGCACAGGTTGGAAACTTTGAGGCTTCACTCCCCTCAGACACTAGCAGCTAAAGAAAGGCCTCATGAAACACAACAGTTGGGCTCAATCTCATTTTTTGTGCTCACTAGTGGCCCTTTCACTTCCATTACAGTCATATTGTCAGGGTAATGGTGAGAGAGCAGCTGGTGCATTATCACACAGCAGTGGTGTCAGGAAGCGAGGAAGTCTGCTGTCTTGCAAATCCTCTCTCTGCTCCTGGCAGAGGACGCTGCCTTCTGTTCCTCCAGGTACACTAATTCCTTTTTGCAGGCTGAAATTGTTTGGGGGGCGATCGTTCACAGAAGTGTTTGCCGCTAATAACAGCAGTGTTTAAAAGTGGATTGCCTCCCTGCATATTTATAAATCGGTGTTGATGTTTAATTTTCTTTTTCTGTAATGACACCAGGAGAGTTATTAACCCAGGGACTGTTGAACTGCAGCTGTCTGGAATATTTCAGTCAAAAAACAAATGTCTCTCCCTCCGTGTGAGCAGCAGTGATGTCACACACCTGACGACCTTCAGCATCCGGATGATTCATCAATTTGTTTGTGATAGATTTTTCCCTTTTGACTTTACTGCCACCTACTGACAGAAGGCAATTGCGCCGCTGACTGAATGGGCAACAGGCTTTTAAAAACACTGAATCAGAAATGTTGATGCAAGGAACATGACTCAACTTGTCAACAAAAACATGCTAAGGATTATTCTACCATGAAAAATGTGTCACACTCAAATCACACCAACACGTGGCCTCACATCTGGGCCGTCGGCTGTAAGCCTTTGTTTAGCCCTCTGTTGACATCCCCTGTCCTCAATTACAAAGGCTTCCCATAAGAGGCTTAGCTATTTGTTTTCATGGCAACAGAATCACATTATTTGTCTGACGATTGGTGATCATTTGCACCAAACGAGCAGCTGCCCGTTTGCCCCTCTGACCTCCAACCCACCTACCGCCTCCCTCAATCCATCTCATTCCTCATCCAGTCCTCCATGGATCCATCGCGTGTCAGCCGCACGCCTGCCATAGCAGCCATTAGCCATTCCCAGCTCCTCTGTGTCCGGGCTCTTTGATTTATTGCATGGGCTGAAAGCCTTGTTTGAATTGATCTACGGCTGGTTTGTACGTCTACCTCCAGTCTGGTTTCAGAGGGGGGGGGGGGGGGGGGGATAATCACATGGTCTCATTGTGACGTCCTGTTTTTCCGGCAAAACCTCCAGGAGCTTCCAAGGTCATTGTTTGTGTCCCGGATGCTCGAGAGCAGGACCTTATCTTTCAGCATGTACAAAGATCCCCAGTAAAAACATTGTGCGGAATAAAAGACATCAAAGGCAGTTATTAGAAAGACACCAGCATTTAGTTTCTGGTATCCTCAAGTGTGTGCAGAGCTCCAGAGCGTCTGTTCCTTAGATGTAAGTGGCAGAGCCTTTGTGCCTGTATGCAAATGTGGCCTTTTCCAATGCTGTGAGAGCTGCGGAGGATAGTTGTTTATGATTACTCTGTGACATTTCCATATGGCTGCATAACGGTATGGCAACACGCAGACACACACACACACACACACACACACACACACACACACACACACACACACCCACGTGCCAAGACCAAGCTGTTGGAGCTGATTGGTCGGTTTGGTTTGTTTGAAACTGAAAACCCCAAATGCAGGAAGGAAAGGAGGAGTCAAAGGGTGTTCATGTTGTCACCAGTAGCAAATATCGATGGTCAATCTCCTGTTCATACATATAAAATTAGATCTTTGCTATACATACCTAATAATAACATTTAAATATGTATTTTATCATGTTACCATCAACCCTCTCCTCACCCTAAAATTCCTATTCCCCACAAACAACCCCCCCACCGTGTCCCATGTGTATTTCAGCATGGATGGGTTGCATGAGCCCCCACGGAGATCACTGGGGCTAAATCACATTTACCCTCCCTCCCTCCTTCCCCCTCCCTCCTCCATCTCCCTGTTCATCTGCCTTCACATCCCTCCTCCTCCTCCTCCTCCTCTGCCAGGCAGATAGATGAGAACCACCTATTCTTTCTCCAGACAGCAGGGTGTTTGCTGTTCCTCTTATCCACCCCAGACATCGGCCTTGTAACTGCCGTCAGGATCTTGCTCTCTTTGCATTTTTTTATCTTGTGAGAGGGACAAAAACGTTGGTCTGAGGGTTGAATACACACAGATCTCAGATTACCCGAGTACAAAATAATATCCTTTTTAGAGCCCCCTGCTTTTTTTATGGTGTCATGAATTTCCTCAGTGTTGCTAAATTCCCCTGGCCTCTGTGGACTGACCGATTTTCCAGATATCTCCCTCAGGTGCAGATAATGTCTTTTTTGTTTCTGGCCGACATTAACGACAGTTTCCATCTCAAAAGGAGCGAAAGTCCGAATAATAACACCCTCAGGGATTAGAGCAGCAACAACATCTTGATAGTAAGCAATGACATATGTGTAAAGTCAGAGAAATAACTTCTTTTATATGTTCAGCCCAAATTCATCCATGGGGACTAAGTCCGTTAATTAATTCCAGCCTGCTCTTTCTCAAAGATTCCTGCATTATTTATGCGTCGCAGCAGATTATTTGCAGTGCGGTGTTTACAGCCAAGATTTAAATCTAATCCCCGGGGATTGAGATGGTCTCATGTTTGGACTGACACACGGACCAGGCGTTGTAATTAGTAGTGGTGCCCTTTTGATATCTGCGGGATGAAGAACGACTGATGGATAACAAGCAGGCTGGAGCAACACTGCTTTCTCATTTTCTCTTGTCATGCAGATCAATTTATCCGCTCGTGTTTGAAAATCTCCGTCTGAAAGTTTTGATGGTGCTGTGCTGCAAAATAATGAAAAGAAAAAGAAAATCTCATCTCCATTAAATGGGTCTCTAGACAATTCACAAACATAACAGTGGAAATTTCCATTGAGGCATTTTTGCTTGAAGGTTTGTAGCTTCAGGGAATAATAACATAATATGGTTTTACCTGTTGAACAAACACACTTAAATTTAAATGTCTTGCAGATAAATCAGGAATGATAACCTGAGTTTAAACTGAAGCAGTGGTTGAAAGGCAAAAATAGTCTTTGGTGTTGCTGTGGCTCAGGAGGTAAAGCAGTGGTTCGATCCCCAAAGTGACCTTCGGTAAGATTTCCTGCCAGAAGCAAATGAACAGTGTGTGAAGCGGTGAAAGAATGCAGTAAGACTAAAACAGGTCCAAATACAATGTGGCGAGAAGGTGAGTATTTGCAGCTACTGTTGGGACAAATGGGAGGCAAGAATGTTGGCAGGGGGGTTGGGTTCAGGTGCAAACTCTGAGGACATCTTGTGGGCAGGTGAGGAATGGCAGGGAATCAAATAAATCAAAAATAAATGAATAAATAAAATAGAAAAAATGTAATATAAAAAAAAAAAAAAATTAAATTAAATTAATCTAAATTAATCCTGCGCATTCTGCTTCTGCGCAGGTAAATAAAATAATAATAAATAAAATAAAATAAAATAAAAATATATATATAAATAAAAAATAATTATAATTTAAATAAAATTTAAAATTTAAAAAAGCCAATTAATTTGCATGAAAAAAAATGAAAATAATATTAACCAGGATTGCTCAACCCTTGAAAGTACTAACTATAAAATACAATTTCTAAAATGTCTAGGACTGCAAAGCAGCACTGAGCAGGACCGAGTACATGCATTTTGAAGCGTTCATTTAACAGATTTTCCATTCCACTTATGGTGCACCCGTTATAAATAATGTGGAAAGGACTTCAAGACAATGAGAACATTTACTCAAGTACTTTACACAAGTACAATTTTGGTGAAATGATGTAGAATTAACACTTAACTCAGCACTTCTAATGATAATGTATTCAGCAAGTCCCACAGTGGGACTCAAACCCGAGTTGGCAAGTCCATATTAGTTAAGCAGCTAGGTTGACGTAAGGGTAAGAGCTAGCCTAACCCTAACCCAAACATTTTCAACTCATTTAACTAGCATATATGTAAAAGCAGATATGTAGTCTTTCCATCAAGTTACATGCAAATTTCATTAAAAAGGACAGAGGAAAGTTAGTTTTATGAGAAGAATAAAGAGTTGACATGATGAATAAGGACACTGGGGATATTGTAGTAGCAAAGCAATTTGATGATGGCTAATGCACATTAAAGCTGCACTGCCATCAAAACCATGAGGTCAAGCCTTTTACAAGATAATATATCTATAAATATCTTTTTTACAACTTAAGAAATAAATGTTGGCAAGTGTCCAAATGGGACCAAAATTGGCTCTGCACTTTCTTGTGTGAGGCTTATTAGATGAAGAGTTTGGGAAATATGGGTTATACAAACAGACAGTTTGTGGAATTAGCAGGTAGATGCTTTTACTCAGGTTTGTAGATGCTTTCTTTCTTTGTAGCTTTTCTAAATAACGGTGTCTTGTAAGCCTGTTTTAGGCTGGGCAAATAATGTAGGGGTAATATGGGGGTGTAGTAGAGTATGAGAGATTAGCCTCCACACACACACACACACACACGCACACACGCAAACACACACGCACACACACACACACACACACACACACACACACACACACACACACACACACACACACACACACAAACACACACTCTTTTCTTTTTTTTTTATGTTCGTGATGCTCTGGAGCCCGAGGCGGAGCTCTTGGGGGGGGGGGGGAGCCGGACACTTCAGTGGGACTCTCAGTTCTCTGCTCCCGGGGAACAGGCGGGTCTAGCGCCCCCCTAAGTTGACATCCCTCCATCCCATCCTCGGGTGCGGGACCGCGGCTCCGTCAGTCTCCTCTCTCCGGTGCGAATCCATCGTGAAGGACGAACGGAGACGGACGGACACTACCGGAGGGTAAGGACACGACCAGCACCACGCACACACAGACACACACACAGACACACACACAGACACACACACAAAACCGTGGGGTTTGCATTTGAAACCTCATCTCCACAGGCGCCGGGTCCGCGCGTTTTGACAGCTGTGGGATCCGTGTTGTTGACAGAGGGAAGCAGCTTCGTGCAGCAGCCTCCGCAATGCAGGACGGATGGAGACCGGGCTGCGTGTTGCAGACCGGGGGGGGGGGGGGGGGGGGGGCACGCCGTGTGTATCTGACTTGTCGTGGCGGGGGTGAGGCTGCATGTTACATGATCTGCAGGCAGCACATCCTGACGCGCGCTTCTCTCCACCCCCCCACCCCGAAGGAACGTCCCGATGCTCCTCATAGGTGAGATCGTTTAGGGATGTTTTAATGCGACACATCCATCAGCTGTGTAAGTGAGTGTGAGGCTTGAATTCGGCTGTGATCAGACATCACATGAGGCCACGGAGCCTGATGGCGCCCTCCTCCCCCCTCACACCGAGCGTCCACAGCCGGGATCAGGGGGCTGTCAACACTCCGCTCCGGGCTGGAGCTCAGAGGCATGTCCTCATGATGTTTAGCCGGGGATGGAGGCATGTGGTCCGGCTCTGTCCTCCCCCAGGAACGGCCCATCGCAGGGGTGGGGGAGTCCGGGTGTCAGGTGCAGGAGAAGGTGTTGGGCGCGTCCACACACACACACACACACACACACACACACACACACACACACACACACACACACACACACACACACACACACACCTGGCTCCAGAGGAGGGAGGGAGGCTGCTCTTGCTACTTGCTGTCAAAGTAAGGTTTGGGTACTTTCAGGGGAGATTGCCAAGTGGAGGTCTTCATCATGTTGCCAATTGATGAAGGGCACGCTTTGATTTGGTTGTGTAAGGTTGATGGAGGATTTAAAATCATAAATATTATTATTATTTTATTATTTAGATGCTAAAACATTAAATTGGCAATCAGAGGATGTCGCACTTTGTTAAATCCTACATGAGACAAATTGTGATTTGTGAATATGGGCTACACAAATATAATTAGATATATCTTTACACGTCAGCTAAGTTATGTTGTGAGGGTTGGCTGCAGGGGTTTGCAACATCCACCATCAGGTGATTCAAAGACCCATTGGGATCCACAGACCATAAAATAAGCATCAGGGATTGCAGAGTGCTGCACCTAAAGGCTGTGAATGAGGAGGAAAGACCCTTACCAGGCCCCAAGATGTTAGGGACACACACCCAGCCTGTGGTGGAGCTGCCTTAGAAGTCTTGTGATTTAAAAGGCTGATGACACTAAGGTAGAGGACCTCCAAACATACAAGGGATATTCACCATCTTGTCCTGTGTTCCAAAATAACAGAATAACTACAAATGTTAAAAAACAACACAAGAGAGATGTCTTGAAACACAGATTAGCCATACATCATGATCATTTGAATGGATAAACAAGTGTCAGTGTTTTCAGACCCGTGTTGTGAAACCACTTATTTAGCTCTGTCTGAATGATAGGACATTGCACGGTGGACCATCTTCGCTGACTGGTCACTGTGAAGGAGCTATATTGTTTAAATTTGTCTGTAACTCAAGGTTTACAGATATATGTGACCACTGTATCAGATAACGGCTTTCGAAAGGCACATTTAGTCTTCATGATGCTGTTCCGTAATGACTTGAGTGAACGGCTCTGGGCAACACGACAGACAGCAGAGTATGATTTAAGCTTGTAATAGGGATTCACAATGTAATCAACACCAGCCAACTAGATTGGAAAGTCACATTTAATGGGCGTGTTTGTTGTGTGCACTTCAGTAGGGTCGAGCTAAGCCTGCTATTTTGGATATCTGGTCTCCGGTTAACATATAATGCAGGTTTATGAATTGTTTTTGGGTAACTGGGCACTAAAAGATCTTTAATCATCGCCCCCTTTTTCTTTTTCTAGGGTTTGTTTTTGCAATTCAGCGTCACGAGAGTGTGAGATTCCAGCCCGTGTGTTTGTCCGGACTAAATCTGAGCCATAAAGGTGGCACACAATGTCAGCGGGACTCCGTGGCCGCCTGTCAGGGGAAGCACTTTATGAATCTTGTAAGCCCGACTGCTGTTAATGCATCCTGTGCTGTCGTCCCGCGCGGACCCCCGAGGACAGACCCTCTCCTTCATGCTAGGTGAATGAATTTACTCGCTTTAGAAGTAGGCTAACCTGCTGCATGCCGAGCAGCATCTTGAGTTTCTATCCCCTTCTCGCCATACAACGAAATGTCTGATAATGGAGTTTTGAATGTTTTCTAAAAAGGAGGACGCTCCCTTACCAGCACATTTGGCAGAATTTAGTTTTACATAATACAGTATAGCCTGTAAGATGTGGCTGCTCTGTGATGCATGTCGAGGCTACAGCTTCAGCCTCCATTAGTGTCACATTCAAATGACTCAACTGTACACTTACTTCCTCTTCCTCCTCTTCAGTCTCATACTCCCCTCAGTCATGTATTGAGGTAGTCAGGGTGACCTCACCTGAGGCCGACACTAGAGCTGTCAGCCTCCACATCTTCACTTCAGCCAGCATGTGAAGTATGAACATGAATACAAGGGTGAGATTCTTGTGTATAAAACCTTACTGCGAATCTTTCCCATGCACGAAGATTTCTTCATTCCGCCAGACAATGAATTTTTAATTCCCCCGTCTCCTTCAAACACCACCGTCTCAATTCAACCAGCATGATTGTGTTGCTCAAAGCAGAATCTTGGATGTTTCCCAGCAAAGATCAAGGTAATTTTACAGTCATTTTAGGAGATTAGATTTGTTTTACAGATGTCCTTCAGAACCCTGGGCGACTAATTATTGGGCAAAGAGTCAAAAAACCAGTTGAATAGAGGAAGATCGATTAAAAAAAGGCTCTAAACTGATTGGCAGCATTTGCATTTGGCATCAGCTTGTTTGTCAGGCGCTGTTTGTTCTGTCGCATTGAATGCACCGTCAGTCCTTGTGGATGGAATACGTCACCTAGATTTGTTTAATTGTTAAAGTGAACGCTCTAGGAGAGGACATGGCAGGACGAGGCACATGAAACACACACACACACACATACACAGCAGCCTGTATTGCTGCCGCCGTCTCTTTCTCTCGTGCTGACAAAACGTGCGATGCTCTCGTCTCGATGCTTCCTTCAAATTGCTCAGCAATTTGCCGTCCGGTGATCAATGGGGGAGATCCACTAATGGTACGGCAGCGAGGCAGAGACATGACGTCTTCTGTGTTTGCCTGGAGACAGACCACTCCTCTGTTTATGCCTGAGGAAGAGAAAAGGCCTCAGTCCCCATCTGCCGTCCCCGGCTATCTGAATAGAGCGTCTGCAATTGATTCTCCCGCTGTGGACTGCTCCTGCTCTCTGCATGCACGTGACCCACAGATCTTATGCGTGGAGACAGAGCTAAATGGGGAAGAAAACTCCCAGGCACAGTGCATGTTTGTATCGTACTGAAGATACAAACTGTGCTATGTTCACTGTCACTGTCCCCTGCAATTGCAACACTCAACACAACACCTTGTAAACTCAATTTGTCATTATAGTTTACTGTTTGTTTCACCATTCATAGAATTTCCCCCAAACAAACCCATCAAGCCATCAACATGTATTGTCACCCAAACGTTCCTTGTTTCATGACATGCAACATTAACATCTCACATTTACCAGTAAAGAATAACTGCTGAAGAAGTCATTACTTACTCGTTTTTTGTTGCAATGCTATAGTGGAAGAGAAACTCGCAAACTACAGTTATCAATTGAGAAGCACTTTGCCGTGAAATATGCTCGTAAAATGGATAAAACTCATTGACAGCACACAAGATGAATTGCCCGGACCGAGGCTTTTGCTCTTAGATGTACTGCGAGTTACATCAAATAAACCTGGTTCATGGTAATGGTAGTGAAGTGTTAATCAAGTGATTGAGTTTAGGAATAAAAAGTCTTAAATTTGTCGAAACTTTATACAGAAAAGAATCTTGCGAAAACCCAAAGAGAGACTAAGATCAGAAATAAGGTTTAGTTTGCATACAGAATTTTAGATGACGGTTTAGTTACAGTCACTCAAAGTTCTCAGTTGATTTGCCAAACTTTTTGGAGAATCACCAGTTTCCATCATTTCCGTAGTTTGACCAACTGATGTGTGGTTGCATGCACTGTTCTATTCCCATTGTTACCTGCTTGAATCTAATGATCACAAAGAATTCCCCTCACCACTTTTTCCAAATTTAAATTAAATTTTGACATGAAAACGCAATCTGTTCAAATGTATTGAAAAGGCGTCCCCAATTTTTCGTAGCGAAACAATTTAGCAGTTCTGGCTTACTTTACTGATAGGTCAAAAGGGCATTCATTAGGTCAACCTTAAAGTGAGCGCCCCCTGGTGGATCACAAAGCAAACTTGTGACGGTCAGATAGGGCTGGGCGATATGGGAAAAAATGTAATCACGATATGTTTTTCCATATTGATCGATCTCGATTCTTATCACGATATGTAGTTTTTGATCAGTTTCCTGAAGCCGTCCCTCTCCACTGTGCTCAGGGGCATCATATCTGTAGCTAAGCAATAAGTAATAGCGCTCGTTATATTTTTTCCCCGCTTCGATTGTTTTCATATGGGGCAATGGCTGCAAAACACGACTGGATGGACTGTTGTTTTGCAAACATAGCATCGCTAACGTTAGCGATGCTAACGTTAGCGATGCTAACGGGAGACGTAGTGGTCTTGCCTGTCTCTTTGTTTGGTGTCGTGCAAACTTGAGCCAACATAGTCAAACTCTCTGTGTAATCACTGGGATGGTGCCGTCTCAGGTGATTGAAAAGGTTTGTGGTGTTTCCCGTCCTGGCTGGTACCGAGCGCCGGCATATTTTGCAGACCGGCTTCGTCTGCTCCTCGTCCTTTTAGCCGTATCCAAACCACGTCCACACAACTGACGTCGCGTTACGCTTTTTTCCGACAATGTCTTCGGTTTCGGGTGATGTAGTGATGTCGCTATCACATTCGGCATTATTTTCGCTGTCCCCGACTTCAGTTTCACTCATTTTTTCTCCTTTTCCCAACTTCGTTCTCTCTTGTTCTCTCTCTCGCAACTGAAGCAGCTCTCACGATGGGAAGTGGGCGTGTCGTGTCCTAACTGCAGACGGCAGCCGGCAGACTCCGACACTGTTGTTGCGCTTACTTTTGCCACGTGAGATCGAATACATGTCACGAGGAGATAATCGAAATCGATCAAAATTTTATCGCGATCCCGAATCGGGATCGAAAAATCGCCCAGCCCTACGGTCAGATACTCTTCTAGATTTTACATTTTGAATTCATACATGTCATTACAGTTTGAATATGAAACCGCCCCACACATTTGAATTGATGTTGAAATTTACTAGATACTTTAGCTATATATATAATCATTGAGCTACACTGCTCCTGCTCTTGTTTTTGTGTTTGTGTTTGTGTGTGTGGCCCTACAAATACAATTGTGTGAGTGTGACACTAATAGCTCTACAGCAGTCTGTGATAGTTATCTTTCCATATGTATTAGGGGTGCAACGATTAGTCGACGTCGTCGACAAAAATCGATGACCAAAATAGTCGCCGACGAATTTACCCGTCGATGATTCGTTGGTGACGTCATAGCACGTGTGTCCGTGCCGCGCAGCGGAACTAAACGTCGTTTTACTGGAGGTGCTGATGGAAGTACCTGAGGAGTGAGCCATCTCGCTTCCTTCCTATCTCTGAAAGTCGCGCATGTGCAATAGCGACGAAACATGGACCAATGTCGGCGTCCGCTGCCGCGCGCAGTCGCGCACCAGAAAGTAAAAAGTTCGGGAGAACTACACTCTTAACATGGCCCGAGAAAATCTACCTGCAGTATTTGTGCGGCGGACCTGCTCTCCATGGAAGCAGGACACGCGCATGTGAGGAGGAGGAGGCACGTGTGACTTCGTAACGGAGACGATGCGGACTCGCCTCTGTCAGATGTTATATATACACGTATATATCTGCGCGCAGGATTCTAGCATCCATTAAAAAAATATGGTTTAAACTTTTTATTAACGAGTTTAAAAGCGTTATGTTATCCTATTGCCTGACAAACGTCTTGTTTTAATCACAATTAGTTAGTCAGAAGAAGACTGTAGTTTCGTTTGTTGATGTTTTTATTGCTGTTACTTTCCCTGTCATTTTTGTTAACAGGAAAAATGAATACTTGATTTTTAATTTATTTGTTTTATTAGCACTTTGCCTGTCCTTGCTTTTAAATGGACAAAAACTTGATTTGTCTTTGCTTTTGTGTCAACAGTACCCTTATATGAAACAAAGTTTATTAAAAGACATTTTTTTTTAATGAAGTATCAATATTTATTGCCTTTATTTTCAGTCATCACATGCCTCGAACAACCTCAAGCTAAATTTAAAAGCTGCTTGCTAAATAAGAGCAATTGAGAATTTGTGTCATTCATAATCCGATTAGTCGATTAATCGTTTCAATAATCGGTGACTAATCGACTATCAGAATAGTCGTTAGTTGCAGCCCTAATATGTATGATGATATAGTTTATCCTACAAAAATGGTCTTTCGTCACATTTGCTGAAGGTAAAAAATATGTTTATTTAATAGCAGCCGCTGGCGTTTAGTCTATTTATAGCCTTAAAGCTCGCAGACAAAGATATTATTAATTTAATGACACAGTAAAAAAACGTTCTTGAAGAAATGGAATGGTTAAAGAAAACATTGAGTCATTATGCTGCCCTGAAGATAAAACTTCTGAGTGCCTTCCGTGACAGAACATTTGATCCGTTCCACTTTTCCTTATCAGCGTGATTTTGTTTGTTGATAGAGTGTCCTGCATCCCCAGTGACTCGCATGCTTCCTCCGGTTTGTCTATTTGCCAAAGTGATGCCTTTTAAAAAAATCTGATTACTGTGTTTCCATTTAGATAATGTGAAATGGACGAGCACTAGTGTTTGGAAATCGCCTGCTATCTCGCCCCGCCATTCATTGGGGAAGTAGAACGACTTTGATCAAAGTCATCAGATTGTTATCACGCGGTGGGTGGATGAATCAGGTTCACTGACAGGGTTTTGTCATTGGCCTGCTGGAGCAAGTTAAGATCTATTATTTACACTGGATACATGACATGGTATTCTGTCATGTGATTTTGAAACAAGGTACTTTACCTTATTTTGACATTAAACTCTCTGTTGTTGGTCACAGGCCATCTGGAGGCTTAAAAATATTGAGTGGATTCTTGCTATATTTAGGAACAGTTAGAATCTGTAACTAGGTTACGTCTGACAAGATTTCATGTCTTTTCTCTGATTCGTTGCTTGGTTTTCTCTGAGGTATTTTTAGACTTTACAATCAAAGAAAACCTTTTGGGATTTACGGACTCAATTAGAAGGAGATTACAACTGAGTGCCCTGCGCCTGCAGATTTCAGTTGAAACCACACTCATCCATTTCAAATTTTCATGATAATATTTGACTTCCTTCATTTCAGTGTCAACATAGAAAATTGTTTGTGTGCATCTAGCTTTCCTAGGATGTATTCAGGCTCAGCAAGTTATTTACTCATTAAAAACTAACTGCATTTTCGTTGTTGTTAGCCAGTACTAAATGATAAGTTTATTCATATAGCACTTTTCAAAACAGCTGTTACAAAGTGCTTCATGAAGAGGACAAAAACAAAAAACAAATAAAAAAAACAACAACAAGCTAATTAATACAAAAGTCATTTAAAATCAAAGATAGCACAATATCTAAAATATCTAATAAAAAAATCAAAGACAGCAGATAAAATAATACATCATTTGAAAGTATTGGCATGTAAATGGATACAATAAACATGCAATAGCAAAAACAATCAAATTTAAATCATTTGATAAAGCAAGTTTTATATTTATTGATAACAAGTAAAAGTGACAGGACTGCAAGGTCAATATGTTCAGACAGCGTTTCCCCTGATTTACTATAGTCAATTTTAAGCATCATAAAGGGATTGTGTCTTAATTAAAGTCTTCCTGTAAAGTGTCAGATTACCTCCTGTGAATTTGTTTAACATTGCACTGAGGCAGAATATTGTGTTACACACAGTGGACCAAACTCTCACATGGGAGCCTTGAGCCATCTGTTTTTGCAGCCTTATAGCTTCAGTCGGATATAGTGTTTACAGGCCTGTTGAGAAGCTTTGCAGTCAGACAACAATACATGCTGTTGTTGTGGTCCTGTAAGAGATGACTTGCATATTAATGCAATTTGAAAATCTGTGTCTGATTTATTCTCTTGTCGTTTCAGACACAGCGCAGCAATGTAGAGAAACGTCTGTACTCGATTATGAGTAAATTCATCTGTATTGATTTTCATGGTGTTTCAAAGCACATTATAAAGTGCAGATAAAATCAATGACAGATGGTGCTCGACAGCTCGTGTAGATCTTTGAGAAAAATCATATTTATATGGTCTGTGAAAATAGTTTGGGGTGATTAAAAAGGTCAGTACTGAAATAATCACCTTTGTTGCTTGCAAAGTCTTACCTATACAACTGTGTCCCCGCTGACATATTGTAAGTTATCCATAATCTGCATATGAAAGCTAGTGTTTAGCAGCTTTTTCAAGATTAGATGACCTCTGTGCCCTTCATCATTGATATTCTCAGTAATGGGCTACATTGTTTTGGCTTTAATCCTATTTAATCTGTGTTCAGCATGGGGATGTGGAAGTTTACCATAGTTTCAACTGCTTGAGCTGTTATCTTACAGTGCTGGGGATAAAGAACAAGCCCGATGGCGCCGGGAACTATCCAATTAGGTATGAAGCATCTTCCACGGTCGGGCCAAGCCACTCTTGGGGCCTTAGAGCAAAGCCTGTTGCTATGGTGCTGGGAGCCTTTGCAGAAAACAAGCATATCTATAGGCTAGTTGAGGATGTGAGGCTCATCCATCATCTTTCATGTATATTGTATGTTGTACTCCATGCTAACCCAGCCTATGTTTCCTCATAGTGATAATGATTAATGCTGTTTGTGGTTGACAGCTCAGCTCTGTTACGCCTGTAGCATACTAAACCAGTCATGAACCTTTCACCAGCTGTGTGTTGAATATGAGAGAGTGGTGGGGTCAATGGGGATTCTTACACTAATCAAAAATGTCCTTAGTGAGAGGTGGAACTTTTTTAAGCTGACAGGCCTCCATAGTCTTCTGTGGTTGCATGTATGAGACATGTATGGACTCATCGCGGTGAGAGCCCGAAAGCAAAGGCCTCCTGGCACGTGGGACGAATACTGAGGAAGCTGAGCTCTTTGGAAGCCTCATTAGACATTTAGGGGCGTCCTGTTTTCCCCCTCTCTGGACAGCTGGACAGCTAAATTGTTTGTGGATCAATAGTTTAGCTTCCTACTGGCTCAACAGAGTGAGTGAAGTGCATTTAAACTCAAGAAATCCCATTACGCTTGGCAGAGATGGGAAGCATAGCACTAGGGGCCTCAGTAAGTATACTGCTATGCCCATTATTCAATCTGGCTGTTTGTTTATCTTCAGTTCTTTTGCTGAGACCACTTAGCCATTTTAGACTCTTGGATTTTTGGAGATGCTTTGAGAATTTTTGTTTTAAATGTAAGTTTTTGCTGTACGTCGCCAATGTTAGCATGAATAGCTCCTCACCAGTTGTGAAATGATGTAATTTCAGCAGCAAAGTTAATTCACTTACTCAGAAAGAGTTGTCTCCAGCAGTGGAAGTAACACCAATGTTGGCTTCGGGCCGCGCCATACGGCCAAAACTTATGTCAAGGTAGAAATTATACTGATATTGAAAAATATTCATAATAGCCTTTTCCACAGAATTCAATCAGTCTTTGGCGGTAGCTAGGATGCATGTACACGCCCACAAATATTGCTCTTACACGCAACCTATTCAGAGTGACAGGTACAGTCTAAAGATTGAAAGTTCTCGCACGAGACAGGGAACTGCATTGCATGACACTTGTGGGTATTAGACAACTGCAGCTAAAACTATGAGATCTGACTGATGGCTGTATGGATGGTAACAAGCCTATGACCAATAGCGCAAGTGGCAAATAACCCTGCACACAGCTATACAATTCAGCAACAGTTAGAGATATCTTATGGTATTATGCGACTATATCTCTTTTCTTCTATGGACATTAACATGCCCTCAGTGCAACATAAGAAGGAGAACAAATAGCACTGCCCACTGGGTGCATTCTCACATCTTACCCTGTAGCTTGAGCAACAGTAGCTGACGCTCTTGGTAAGCCAGCAGCTGCTCATGCTACCATCGGCTATGTTGGATGTAACAACCACTTACATGAAGCTCTTTGGATGCTGCCATTTCCGGGAATCTGCCTATACTAAAAAGGTTTTGCTAATGGGATCGATTGAAAGTTAGACCATTGTGTTGTGCTCTCAACACTGACCAGGTGATTGTATATTATCCCTACTTATTATAGAGGGAGCCTGACAGATTCAATACTTACTTATTTTCTTATTCAGAAGGTTTTTCAGTCCGGTTCTTTGGCTATTTAAAAAGGCAAAGGGCTGGAGAGAGGAGGAAAGAGGAGGTTGAGGATGTAATGAGAAACAGAGGAACAAAACATTTGGAGCTGTCCCTTCATTCCTTAGATCAGTGTAACCAGAAATAAAAGCTGTGGCTGGTGCAGGCCCAGGGCTGTGGGTTGCCGCTGTCCTCTCCTGGCTCTCCCTCGCTGTGCTGCCAGTGTGTTTGTGTTGCACTGGTCAGCCCCCGAACCTCTCCGCTGCATCCCTACATGAAGAGCCCATTGATGTGGGCAGCATTAGCATTCGGTGAAGGCGAGCACGACAAACAGGTTGATTTTCCGTTTCTAACAAACCTGTTCTCTCTGGACCCTCTCAAATGGTCCCAGCTCAACCCCTCTTGTTGCATAGCTAATGACTGTGGATAAAGGGGGTCAAAGAATGCTTATGTGGCCGTCTTCACTCTGTATAAGGCCCCATTCTGCCATTCTACACGTCAGTCAAGAACTTTTCTAAGGTGGCGTGACACTGTCACATCTGGCCCACGAACCCGCAAGGTGATGTAACCACCTGCGTCATGTTCTCTGTAAGTGCCGGTGGGAAAATGCACCAGCACTGATAGCTTCCAACAATCTTCCCTAAAATGTCCCTGAACAAAAGTGGCTCTTTTTCGGTTTGTCATTATGAAAGATCTGAGCCTAGCCCTCGGAGGGGGAATCTGGCTGACTTATGCATGAGACTTGTGCACTAATTATTCTCCGGCATTCTTTTCCTTGGCTCCGTTTTTAGCTGCAGGAGCTTCTCTTGCAATCTGCCAATTCATGCTGCTAACTTTATTCTCACAATTCTACTTAGCAACAGAGAATGGCCCCTGAGAAGAAGTGGCTAATATTACCCCGTGAAAAAAAGACGGGATCTTGGTGTTCTCTGTTACCTTATTTTAAAGTCAGAGCATCGCTTGAGTTATCACATCGAGAGAGGAAGAGAAAGAGATGCAGGGTGAATCCAGTTTCCTAATAACAGAATTTGTTCTTCTCCTATTGCACTTTTTAGAATTACGGTAGACGATCTGATATGTGCCGGAAAAAGACAGAAAATGAAGACGTAAGCCAAGATACCACCCTTTTAATTTCCTTTAGTGGCTGGGAGATCGCAACATTCACATCATTTCCCTTCACGACTGAACATTTCCCTCTCATTTTACAACAGAGAAAAATAAACCATGCATGCACATTAATGGAAATGAGTATTTGATCACAGCGTGCAAAGGCATGATGTTGGACAGAACCCATACTGTGCGTGTGGGCCTTGTGGTGAAATGTGTCAGTCGTATATTGGCCAGTGTCACTGGTTAGATTATTCATGGGGAAGGTGTAATGGCAGTGAGTGAAGTAAGAGGGCATCCAGAGGTGATTCTGACTGGGAGGAAGAGCATTGACTCCTCTTTTTGCACACACACGCACACGCACGCACACACACACATGCGCGCACACACACACACACACACACACACACACTTTGTTCGACTCTGACTCTTATCTGTGACACACAGTTCCACTCATGCTGCACACACAGGGCCTTAGTGTGTGGAGGACAGACACAGCGAGGGCAAAGCATCACAGTCAGGCAAGGGCGTATGCGCACACACACACACACACACACACTCATATGCACATTAAGAGAAGGGGTTGTACTTGTCTTAATTCCCCTGCAACACGGAATAATTAGACAAAGAAAAACACTGCTCTTCTGGACAACTGAAGGGGAATGGACTCTGTTTATAGAGTCTGCTGGAGTATATAATGTTAATAACATTGACCCATGACCAGCCAGTTTATTACTGGGGCCCTGTTTCAAACAGAAGCATGTATGCAACTGACTGACTGTATTGTAGCCCATAGAAATTACACTGGTGGTTTGCAGCTTAGCAACAATTGCAATTGTATGTTTGAATAGTGGACCATGCTATTATGTTTCTATTGTTGTTCCAATGTCTTACAATACATCTATATTGTTATTGCCTACGGTAGGTGATGCACCGTGATACAGTTTGGTGCGCATGGGCAAAGATGTGTGGACACCCGGGTGATGATTAGACTGAGAGAGAGAGACAGAGGAGGTTGGATCCCCCGATGTTTTTGGCCTGATGATATGTAAAGGACATGGCGTTGAGTGAAGCTTGGGTTATTGACCTTGCTGAAATGCAAGGTTTCATTGGATTACCTGCAGTGATGCTGAAAGTATGTTCAAATAAACCCTTGTTCAAGTTTTCCTTACTTCCTGCCAAGTACATTTGGTTCCACAATATGGTTAAAAACAAAATACTCCTAAGACTCAGTATAGGAGCTTGGATCATGGTAAACAGCCGCTCCAATTTACTAAAAAAAACTAAAGAGGAAAATAAGCAATTTGTGGTTTTATGGACTATTGCATGGCCTCGTTAACAGGGTTTTGTTTTCAATTGTGAGGTTGCCAGACAACAAGCAGTAACCCCTGTTGAGCCAGTCATTTTCAGTCTTTATGCGAAGCTAATATTATTTTCTGCTGCCTCCAGCTTCAGATTTAACAGACATAACAGTGTTGTCATTCTTCTCATTCACTGTAAGTCTAGCATCAAAGAAAATAAGAGGTTCTCTCAAATTGCCAAACAGTCCTTTCAAAGAACATTGAAATTTTCTTTAATTATAATATAATAGTATAATATCAAATGATTTACGTACTAAGCGGTACAGATAATAGATGGATGGATATTTTACATGATTATTTAATTCAAGTTCAAAAGTTCAAGTTCAAAACGTTTATTTTCATATGCACAGTCCTGTACAATGAAATTCTTTATTTTCCTTCCACTATGAATACCGTGCTTTTAATAGTTTTAACGAAAATGAAGTCAAGATAAATATAGTGTGTGTGTGTGCGTATGGGGGTGGGGGGGGGGGGGGGTGGTCAGGGCCAGTGAGTATGTAACAGTCTGATCTGATGGCAGTTGTGTAAAGCTGTTCCTCAGTCTGGACGTCCTGCATTTCACAGTCAAGTAAATGCTTCCAAATTAGCCATGAGAATTACTCATAACAAACGTAGTTTGTACAGAGCTTTAATCTCACTTTCATATGGAATGAATGAAGCCCACCAGAATGTAGGTGAAAGGACCCCGTGAGTGTTCCCAGGTCAGTTGAGCAGAAAACATCTGTCTGTAGCATATTATATGAATCGTCGCTTGACCTAGTTTAACTTTCAGGCTGCAACTGGAGGGAAGGCGAGCTTGACTGGAAACGCTAAACCACAAAGCTGCTTGGGTTGTTGTTGTCTGAGCAGTGTCTTTAAACAGCAGTTGGGCTGAGTGCAAACAGCTTTGTTGCACTGAGGAAATGGTTCCCTCATGTGACAATCTTGCAATCTTATGCTAGATTGCTCCCACAGAACTGCACCTCCTTACACAGCCAACGACATGATTTGTCAATGTTGTGTTCAGTTTTTGAAGAGACACCACATTAGCCTAATCATAATCACCAAATTATCTGCACATGTCAGTTGATCGAGGTCTGGCCTCTTTCTTTTCAACGCAGTTCCCTCCGCTGGCCTCTGTTGTGTAAGAGGGAACCTGTTCTGCACCGCGATCACATATTGTGACTTGGCCAAAATTCACCAGATGACTCAGGTCTTTGCCCAGGCTGTGCTCATTGTCAGTCGACCCACACGCTGCTCTCCAACAGGCTGTCTGGCTGTGGCCATGTGCTCTGCAGTAAACACAGGTCGACCGGGTCTGTCCACATGAACACTGTGTTCCGGACACAAGTGTATATGATGGTGCAGGGCCTAATCCAAAATACAGGCTACTTTAATTTTGCATGCACCAATCAACTGAATTATTTGATAACCACAAAGGAGACTAACAGAGGAACGGTAATGTGGATAATGTGTTTGCATGGCCTAATAAATCAGCAAATATTAGCTGGTCCCATTCAGGTTTCTGTCAATTTGAATAAGAGCTTGTTCTTATTGTATTTGAATAGCATATGCTGCTTTTTAAGGAAGGAATATTCCAGTGTCAAATAAAATGGGAATATGCTTTTTCCAATATCAATGTATCCGTGGAGAGAGAGTGTGGAGCCCGCGGTGGCTCAAGTAGTAGAGGAAGACTTCCTGATGGGCGGGCATGAATATGCATGCTGCTGTTTAAGAGCACTGGCACAGACGAATACAGTATGGCAGTCAATGGATTCACAGAGCGGGCTTTGTCTCGTCCACTTTCAACCCTGGTGTACTGGAGTAGGTGTCTGCGAGCCCAGATTTGGTGGCTTCTGGCATATGGTAATGCCACGGCTGCTTCCGATAAACCGGTCTTTATTATTGAAAGACAACAATTTCCACGAAAGAGAGGTTGAACGACTTTTTAGTGAACAGATAATCCTTTATAAGAAATGGGAAGGATAGGTTTGCCATGGATAAATTGGGGGGACAAGGTTGTGAGCCCCATTTCATTTAATTTGTTTATTTTTGGAAATGAAGTTTGCTGGATTTAACTATTAACATAATTTTTTCCTGTATATCAGTCATTTTCTTTGAAAACTAAGGGAAACTCAGACAAAATCTGAAGCTTTCCCATTCCTTTCCCAATAGACACCATGAACTGTATATAAATACCATATGTCTCCACTTCCACGGCTCAGCTCTAGGGGTCCGCTTCTCAGAACGAGAGCTCTCTAATCTTGGTTTGGAAAATCTTATAAATGCAATATAACATGAGGAGCCTTAGATTGTCTTAATTACATCTTCTCTTTCACGACTTAATCAATTATTTATCTGTAGGATCGCAGGGTGTTTTTAGTTTTTACCCAACTTGGAAATTATGATGTTTCACTTGGGATTCATTCGGTCTGAGTAGATTTAATGAATCATTAAGTGCTGGGTTGCTGATGTAAACAACTCAGCTTGTATCTGGTGCCCTAGAGAATGCTATGATCTTTAAGGAGTGTTAGTCTGATCATGGTCCAGACATTTCCTAAAAAGACACTAACGCTCCTTTTTGGCAGGAGACTAGTTTCTCTCCTTCTCATTTCCTGGAATAATCCGTCATCCATCCACATTCGCCTCGGAGAGAAATCTGGAACTGGCAATTATTGGACATAAAAAATTGTTTGCTGTCAATTTCTTTCAGCCACAATTTGTGCAACAATGCCGCTGGCAATGGGGCAGCTGTTGCATCAAAGCTCCAGAACTCGGAGTTAATAGCCACAATGGATTCACCAAATCAAATTATTTTTCACAAAGCTTCAGCACGTCCAGTCCCTGCATCAATCTGCTGCCCCCGTCTTCCTCCTCTGCTCCTCTGATCGTGTCCATTCCTCTGCAGTCTGTGTAGCTGGGCAGTTCCAATGAATGTGAGTGAGGCTGCATGTTTCCCTATAGGTAACCTATACAGATTCTATAGAAAAAACTACAGATGTGGATAGATTCAGTCAAATTGCTCCTGTTTCACAACATTGCAAACATACTTCTGCTGATTGGGAAGGAAACGCAGGACATCAGGGATTTGTGTATTGAAGCAATTTGTCACTTATGTGCAATTACTGTGCAAACAGAGAATTCGCATAATGATGAGTTGAGGGAAAGACAGATGTTGGAATATATTATACTGTCCAGGGTGTTTTCCTGTTCAATAAAGTGGAAAACATCTTCAGAGATGATTCGAGGGATGTGCAATAGTTTTTGCATTGACTACAAATCCCATAACAATAGTTTGATCCTGCAAACAAGTGCAGTGGCTGGCATGTTCCTTCATCTGCACAAACAAGTTGATTATTTTGAGTCTGTGCCACAGATACTACCTTGGAACCGTTGATACTATGCTGATAAAGAGATTAGGCAGTAACACATTTCCAATACTCATATGTCAGTCAATATAAAAACCCTTAAGACAAAAAATGTAATTGAGGCTTGATATTTTACAACTTAACAGTTTAATCCCTGTTTGTTACAAGCTTTGAATGCCTCTTGTGTTCAGTAGATATGAATGGGCTCATGGGGCTGAGAGCCACAGACAAACAGAGGTAGTCGAAAAAGTACTGAGATGCTCAAAACATCGTTGGTTTCGGTCTCTGTAGACAAAAACAGTAACAGAGGAACAGCAGTCGTATTTTTTTAATTGGGATGTGTCTCGGTAAAAAACATTAGCACTATTAAGAGCACAGGAAACACACCGCTCCTGTAATTATCCTAATTATAGTGTGGATTGATTGCGACGTTGATACCAAGGTATCAACCACATGTTAATCAGTCAATACAGTGCAATTGATTAAGCCTCGGAATCTGATTAACCTGAGCTGTAACAAATTGTGATTAAACTCTGTATAGATTTAATTTCTCAGGTTTTGTTCTGTGTATACTGGGACAGAAGTAAATTGATGTCAATGAAGTGTCAATGATCCATATCCACAAATACGTTGCTGTATCCCCTGCATTAAAAAGCATCTTGTCCATCCTGGGGCTGTCCGTGACTCACGGTGTGTTTAAGTGGTCATTATATCCTCATGTGCTTGAGATGTGCAGTTTTTTTAAATCACTGCAGATGGTGGTGAGTTCACCTAAGTGCTGAGGCGAGGGAACCCTGGACTCTTCAGCTGACTTGCACTTGCAGTGCAGAGCACATTTACTACTTATTAGCACATAGACAGCCACACAACGGCTCACTTGAGTTACTGGGTTTCTCTGACAAAACTATGCTGAAATTAAGAAATTGTTAAAATAAGGACTGGTTTGATTATTTGTCAAATAGGGCCTACAAGAAAGCTTCGTTCATTGCCTTCCTAATCAATGCCCAAAATCAGCATTCAAATGGTTTAAATGATTATTATCTCTGCAAGGGGGTCATGTTTTAACCCCTATCTGTTGATTTATTTGTTTGTCGGCAAGATTAAACAAAAAGTTCTGAGCATATTTCCACTTTGGTGGAAGGATGGGACACAGACCAAGAGAGAACCAATCAAAATGTGATGACGTCTAGATCAGGGGAGGATCCAGGATTTTTTTTCTAACTTCCTTTACATAGATTTTTGACACTTTTACAAATTTACCAGGAAATAAATCTTGGATCTTGATGAATAAAATCAGGCATACTCAGAGGAGTGATATTTATAAGTGGGTTTTGACATTTGGTTCAGCTTGGTTGAATTAAAGGGGACTGTTGGGCCTTGTTAGAGGTATGTGCTGGACTGAGAGCTATTTTAGTTTTAGTTTGTTTGTCTGTCTGTCTGTCTGTCAGCAGCATTATTCAAAATCTCCCACACTTATTTCTGTAAAATATTGTGTAGGGGTGGGACACGATGAGATTGAGGAACTTTCTTCTTCTTTCTTCAACATGACGAGATATAGAGTTGGAATGCTCTTCTAGTTGTTATTATTATATATGAATTACCACACATTCATTTCAAATAATCCTTGAAATAAGATACTGATTTTCAAACATTATTCAATAACCATGAGCATTAATTGTTTGTTTGAATCAATCTCACTGGGGGTTTTTTTGTTCACGAGACACTCATAATAGTACAACCGTTCTAAGAAAGTGTTTATATTGAAGTCTGATTTTAATAACTACTGAAGCTTTGAAGCCACAGAAATCCCATAATTGTCAATCCACGGCAGAGTGAGGTAGAGCCATTATACCCAATCAATAGATCTGTGTCTTCTAATATTACCCAGACTCTGCTCAAAGCTTCTCACCTGCACTTTATCCAGTTTTCTCAGCAGACATGGACAACATATTGATGAGAGAATAGCCTGTTTGTCAGGAGCTGCTTGCAGCGAGGAGCATTTAGGAGTGGGCAGTTGGCTTTGATACAGAGTCATGATTCACTGAGAGCCTGATATTTTGTGTTGAGTTCCATAACCTGCCGCGGGAAAAGACACCATGTTTGCATTTAAATTAAATATACACAGAGAGGGAGAGAGAGGGAGAGAGAGGGAGAGGGCGGGAGAGGGCATGTGTGTGTCAAAACTACAGGAACAGAGGGAGACACAAACATGGGACCAGGCTTCTGGGCTGTGACCTTGTTTGCTAATTAAGTGTCAGACCTATTTTTTCCACTCCAGAAAAATAAGCTTGTATCTTAAGGCTAAGATTGCCAGAAGGCGATGGCAACACTGACTTTGCTTCCATTGGCTGGCTCCTCTGGGTCTCTCTCTTTGTGTGGGTGTGTGTATGTGAATAATGGTCATTATCATAAGTATCATTAGATCGCACTTTATGGGTAACCCTCTCTCATGAATACTGCATGAAGCTGTGAACATAGACATGACAACACGGAGTAAAGCTGTGACAAAGTCACTGTTACTGTCACATGTGCTCACTCCAGTGATCATTCAGCCTCAGTTTGACTAAATTCTATTCAAATATTACATTTGTTGATCATAAGTAGAGTCAGGTAATAAATCAATGTAATATCAATAAACAGTCCATGAATATTCCAAATTCAAATGCATATTACAGTGTTAAGAGAAGGAGCAGGCACTTTGGATGTGTGCCTTGCAAGTTATTGCACAAGACAAGGCCACTGTGCTGAACACCCTCTGCTGAACACAATGTGAATGAAAATGAAATGTGGGTCAAAACAAGCACTGGTTACAGTCCAACTACTTTCTTTATAACATGAGTTAAATGTTTGTAGGTGTTTTAGGTCCAGACGGCATTTTGGCTAATATCTGTTAACTGCTATCTGCATATGAATGGAGATATATTAAAAAGCAATTCGTTCAATGTGTTCCTCCTCATGTTCTCCACGCAGACCGTTTACCTGCCGGCAAACCCCATTCTGCTCAAATATGATCGGTCAAACTAGAAATGGAAGCTTCTTGCCTCAAAACCTTGTCCCTCTTCCCTTCAGATTTTGCATATTCACATATAGAATCTGTTAACAGGCATCATGTACACCACAGTAGCCTAAGGTTCCAGCACAAGCAATCGGAGGACAAGTGTTGAAATTTTGCATGAGCTTGGCCTGATGTCCAGAACTCCACCCAAACACTTTTCAACTCATGTTTTACACATAACACTACACATTTCCTTAAGCACTAATCTCAATGTTAAATCATTATACACATTGATACTGAGGTATTTCTTTTTAAATGAATATAGCTAGCACACTGAAAATATAGTTTATATGGTAGGAGATTGTATCAATATCACCCTTATTTGTAGTGTTTATTTATTGAAGAACCATAGTATTCAAGCAGAATAACATGTTATATCTTTCTGTCAGTCTGTCTGGTTTCGCTGTATAGAATTCAAGCTTCATCATACAAGGCTGGGAAGTTGTTTTCACGACATATTTCCTCTTGTCTCCTTGCATCTAGCTGCCTACTTTACATTGTATGTGTTTTATGCTCAGCAAGCATG